>NC_058369.1:118189346-118492680 GCF_018350175.1 Felis catus
ACAAACCTAATAATATTATAGCCCACCAGGCGGGTGTCGTGTTTTCAGAGGGCAGCTTCTCATTAGTGGCTTTGGTTTGCTAAGTTATAGACAACTGACCTTTTATCTCAAACCATACTATTGTGCTAGCAGTTAATTTCCTTCTCTTCATTAGTAAATGCTATGGCAAGGTCTAGTACCAGCTGATAGTTTCTGTTATAAAGATACTGTCTCTTTGTAATTCAAATCTGCTATTTATTTCACATGAAAGAAAAATCTTCCATAATTTATGTTAGAGTCACTACTTCTGACAGAATTTATGGTGTTTGTTTTAAACCATCATTATTTCAAAAAGTATAAAATGAATTTGTGTTAACTGGAAAAATTCAAACAATATGGAAGTATATAGAGTAAAAAATAAAAGTCCTACCCCCCCCCCCCCCCACCTCTCTCCATATTAAAGGTTGACTGTGTGGTTCTCTGTGAAGTTCTGGAACTGGTTTAAACATTCAGTTTCCTACTTCTGTGCTACTTGGTATGTAGCATCTCGGGGTGGCTGGCACCCTTTTGGGGTTGCAGAGTCCTTCTGTCTGGATGGGAAAAGCTCAAGCCCTTTAAGGAGAATTAAGACCCAAACTTTGACCCATTGGTTCATATGACACAGTCATGGGTGCAATCTTGGGCAATGGAAAGAACAGGGTCGGGAAGCAGACTGGCTTGAGTTGAAAGTAGACTGGAATTCTGTCACTGGCTGTGTGACCTTGGACAACTTGTTCCCTCTGACCTTCTGTTTTCTTACTTGTAAGGTGAGGATACTCACATCTCCCTCACAGAAGATTACACATTTCCCTTGATTACACAGGAAAACACAGATACACCCTGTTGGAGAAATTGACTCAATTGGGGTCATATAGATAGCATATATAAATATTATGATGCAGATGAGGGTCATGATGGCAGGGGACTGTAATGGCGCAGAGAGCTGGGGCAAGGAGAGGGGAAGTGGTTTCTGAGCAGAATCCTGGAAAAGGACTGGAGCTTTGCAGGGGGGTCTGGAAGGGGTGAAGGCATGAGAGTAGAAGACCCACCTGGGCGGAGACTCAGCTGTGTGATGCATTGCAGGGTGTGTAGGAAACGAGACCCGTCCTGAGATGGATGCAACTCTTGGTGTAAGTTTTATCCAATGCAGGAACCCCTTCAATGACCCGGCCCTCTAGCTGCTCCTCCCAGCCTCCACCCCTTTGCACATGCCAGTCCGTCTGCTCAGAATGTTTCTCCTTTTGCATTCCACGCTAAACCACACCATCCTTTAGGTCTCAGCTCAAGTGCCATTTTCTCAGTAAAGCCTTCCCAGCTCCCCACTCCACCTTCTATTTTGACCCTCCATTCTTGAAACAGGTGTCCTTTCCTTTCCTCTCCCTTCCACATTATGGTTATAAAGTCATCTTTTGAGCTTCCGGTGTATGCTGTAGTCCCCTGTGTGCCCCACTCCTAGCCCAGCACATGTCACATAGTAGGAGTGCCATAAATATTTGCCGAGTAAATATGCTGAGTAAATTTGCCGAGTGAATAAATGAATTCCCACCCTTTCCACAGTTACGACCCCAGCCTGTCTTTTCTATCTGATCCCCGCAGACCCTTTCTGTATCGGTTTCCTATGGCTGCCAAAAGGAGTTACCATAAACTTTGTGGCTTAAAACAAGAGAAATCTATTCTTTTGTAATTCTGGAGGCCAGGTGTCTGAAATCAATGTGTTGGCAGGACCGTGCTCCCTCTGGAGTCTCTAGGGGGACATTTTTCCCCTGCCTCTGGTGACTCCGGGTGTCCTTGGCTTGTGTCTGCCCCTCTGCAATTTCTGCCTCCATCTTCGCACGGCTTCCCCTCTGTGTGCGGGTTTCCTCCTCTTCTGTCTCTCCTAAAACACTTGTCATTGTATTCGGAACCCACAATAATTCAGGATGATCACATCTGAGATTCTTCTTTATGTCTGCAAAGACCCTTTTTCTAGATAGGTCCTGGAGGTTAGGACCTGGGCATATCTTTTTGGCAGCAACAGTGCAACCTGGCCCACCCCCGCCATCCCTTTCCCACAGTAGAACTGGCCTGCCCACCTTCTCTTGACTGTCCATCATGCTTTTCTCCCTCCTTTGTGCATGCTGCTACCACCCCTGTTCCTTGGAGGTCCCTCTTCCTTCCGTGAATGCTGACATTCCTGTGTTCTCCATGGGTCCTCCTGTGTTTCCCAGGTGACAGGAACTGCCTTCCCTTTGGAAACTCTCCAGCCACTCACGTGCGGTCCACTCTCCTCCTGCAGCAGGTCCTTGCCTCTGCCTGCTGTGCGGCATCTTATCAGCAACATCACGTGGGTCTGGAGGCTGAAGCTAGGGTTCTCGCTTCCTTTTATTCCCTGCATCCCAAGGATGTTAGTAGAGGCTCAGGAGATTTTTGTGGATGGTAAAAAGTATCCCGAAAATGGACCCAGACACCTATGGTCAAAATAAAGACAGACAGTGATGACACAGTCATAGCCACCTTTCCGTCGTAAGAATACATGTGCAGGGATACAGCTAGGGGATTTTAATTTTCTTTGACAGAGAGCAGGTGTCAGATTCAATGAGCTTATGTAATAAATGGGGTTTAAAGTCCAGCAGATAATCCCAGGGACCTTCAGGGCCTGGAATCACCCATCAGGTTGGTTGTACTGACTGGAATCAAGGTGCTGACCTTTATCCCTCTTGGGGCCCACACCGTTTCTCGTCTGAACACTGAAGTGGTTCAGATGTCACAGGAATGACCCGTTCCTTGAATGTCTGGTTGCCGGTGAAGCCATCAGAGCTGTTCTCAGCAGTGACTCTGGGCATCTCCGTTGTCTCCATTTCTCTGCCAGTGGGCATCCTCTGCTGGTCCCCCATGGCCACCCTGCTCCCCCACCTCCAGGCTCTGACTTACCAAGGCTTCACCTGTAGCTACACTCTGCCTGGCCTTCGGGTTTGAGCGCCTGTCAGCATCCAACTGCCTCAGACTTGCCGTGTCCTAAACATCAGTCTGATGTTCACCTTGGTCTGGTCAGCAGTAGATAGGAGGGAGGAGGAGCAGAGGTTCATCTTTCAGGGACTGAGTAGGCAGAGAGATTTTCTCTTGGAGGATTTTGGTGGGAGGCCATGAGAGACATTTCTGCTTCCAAATCACTGACTGTTGGTATCTTATTTTTCAGATTGATTGTATCCTGTGCTGAAGATGTTTCCAGAACAACAGAAAGAGGTATGTCATCACAAATCCAAAGATAAATAATCCATGCATTTTGACTCACCGCGGATTAGTTCCTTCATTCAGTAACCATCAATCTGTGGTGAAGAGTCAAGATACTTCAGGGCATCCTAGAGGAGGGCTAACGACAGAACAAAACACCTGCCCTCCTGTCCTCACTGCCCCCGCTGCCCCCATTTCCCAGCATTGATGCGTCCTCGGCCCTCATTCCTTGGTTCCAGTGACTGAGCTGGCTCCTTGCTCACTTCCACCCACTGCTTATAAAAATATCTTTTTCCATGACTCAGATTTCTCCCAGGCTCCGACTATCACCCTCTGCTTTGAACAGGCTCCCTCTTGCTTTCTTGGTTTTCTACTCTCTTGCCTCATGAGTGAATCCCCCCACCTCTGGTAATGACCCAGGGGAACTGTCCGCCATTAGTTTCACTTTCACTTGGCTTGTTACCTCTCAGATCTCTTGGCTTGTTTTCACATAGTTCAGAGCACGCTGTTCTTTCCTGAACCCAGTCTCACCTCCCAGACCTCCAGTCCTGGCTTCTTGAGCTTTATCTGACTGGGCGGAGGGTAGGGTAACCACCACCCCAACCCTTTGCTGAGTGGTCCTCTCTTCACAGTACCCATTTGTCCTACCCTGCCTACTCCTGTATCACACATTTTGTCACTGGGTGAGCCTAATGAGACTGAACAGTGGCAGAGGGACTTGTTAGGGAGTACATAACACACACACACACACACACACACACACACACACAGACACACACACACACACACACACACACACACACACAGACACACACACACACACACACACACACACACACACGGCCACATGGTCCTTAGTTTGCCTTGCCCAAGTTTAAAGCACTAAACAATCTGAGAAATCCATTTCAGAGAATCTTTCCAGAAGCTTCTTTGCTAGAGCTCACATCCTTACTTTCAGCCCTGTCTTTCGGTTCATATTCTCATTACTCCAGCTCACTTCTACCCTTTAATTCCAGGCTGGGCTCCCACATTTTCTTTTTATTATTTTTTTTACATTTTTTTTTTTGGCTCTCTTTTTTTTTTTTTTTTCAACGTTTATTTATTTTTGGGACAGAGAGAGACAGAGCATGAACGGGGGAGGGGCAGAGACAGAGGGAGACACAGAATCGGAAACAGGCTCCAGGCTCTGAGCCATCAGCCCAGAGCCTGACGCTGGGCTCGAACTCACGGACCGCGAGATCGTGACCTGGCTGAAGTCGGACGCTTAACCGACTGCGCCACCCAGGCACCCCTAACGTTTATTTATTTTTGAGACAGAGAGAGACAGAGCATGAACGGGGGAGGGGCAGAGAGAGAGGGAGACACAGAATCGGAAGCAGGCTTCAGGCCCTGGGCCATCAGCCCAGAGCCCGACGTGGGGCTCGAACTCACAGACCGCGAGATCGTGACCTGAGCTGAAGTCGGACGCTTAACTGACTGAGCCACCCAGGTGCCCCTTGGCTCTCCTGTTTTCAAAGACAGTGTTTTTTAACTTTTGGGGTATAACATATAAACAGTAAAATGCATAAAATTCCTTAATCTTACGTGTACAACAGATTATCCCTTATGTGTACACCTGTGTAACCACACTCAGCTATATAGATGGTTCCAGCACCCCAGACAGTGCTGTGTGGCCCTTCCCATCAGTCCCCTCTATCTTCCCCACAGAGGTGACCTCACATAATACCAGGACTTCTCTCTCGTCTCTATATTAAACAACACTGGGATCAGGCTGCTTGTTTCAGGAAATACCTTCTCAGTGAAGTTGGCCAAACTACAAGTCCCCACATGACTTCTCTCACTTCCGACACCGGTTACAATTTCAGGGATTCCCAAAACCATCCTCAGTTTTGACAGTTCGTAAGGCTCACAGAATTCACTGAGAGAGCTATGATACTCACAGTTACGGTTTATTACAGGGAAAGGACACAAATTAGAACCAGCCAAAGGAAGGGATGCAGAGGACAGAGTTGGGGAGGCATCCAGATGTGGAGCTCCTGCTCGTCTTCTCTGTATGGAGTTGCTGGAGTTACACTCCCACCATTGATGTGTGAGGATATGTGCAGGGGAGCTCAGCAGGGCATTTGGTGTCCAGTTTTTACTGGGGCTCGGTCACATACTCCCTGTGTGGCTTTTTTTTTTTAATTTTTTAATGTTTATTTTTGAGAGAGAGAAAGAGAGAGATAGAGCGTGAGTGGGAGAGAAGAGGGGGAGAGAGAGAGAGATACAGAATCTTTATGAAGCAGGCTCCAGGCTCTAAGCTGTCAGCACAGAGCCCGATGTGGGGCTCAAACCCATGAACCGTGAGATCATGACCCGAACTAAAGTTGGATGCTTAACTGACTGAGCCACCCCGGCGTCCTCCTGTGTGGCTGCCTTTTAGTCTCCACTCCTCCTGGGGTCAGGCTAATATCTTTAGTCTCCAGTTCCTCCAGAGGTTGCAGCTGGTACAACCGAACTCCCATCACATGCACATTGTTGGACTGTCTGGTGTCCAAAGCCCAGGCAGGCAAAGGTACTCCTGTCAGGCAGGATGTTCCAGGGGCCTAGAGATCACCTCCCAGTAGCTGAGGGCAGAGGCCACACCTCTCTCTGGGTGAGGTGAACTCTTCACTACACCACCTGCATTGTCCTGACCACTGGGCAGGCAGTGCCGAGAGAGTGAGACTATGCGATTGATGGCACATTCCAAAGGCACATTTTAAACCTTGTTCTCTTAGGGGAGAAGGGTGCCTGGGTGGCTCAGCTGGTTAAGCTTTTTACTCTTGGTTTTGGTTCAGATCATGATATAATGGTTCGTGGGATTGAGCCCCAAGCCTCGTGTTGGGCTCTGCACGGACATCCTGGAGTCTTCTTGGGATTTTCTCTCCTCCCTGTCTCTCTGCCCCTCCTCCACTTGTGTGCACCTGTGCTCTCTCTCAAAAAAAAAAAAAAAAAAAGTTCTCGTAGGGGGGAAAACTGCCAATGAAAGCAACAAAGACTGTTTTTCCAATTAGAGGGTTTACTTAAAAATTTCTTAATTTTAAAAAAAAAATTTTTTTAACGTTTATTTATTTTTGAGACAGAGAGAGACAGAGCATGAACGGGGGAGGGGCAGAGAGAGAGGGAGACACAGAATCGGAAGCAGGCTCCAGGCTCTGAGCCATCAGCCCAGAGCCCGACACGGGGCTCGAACTCACGGACTGCGAGATCATGACCTGAGTTGAAGTCGGACATTTAACCGACTGAGCCACCCAGGCGCCCCAAAAATTTCTTAATTTTTAATTTTCTAAATTTTTCACTTGGTTTAAGCACTTGATTTTGATTACAAACGCATTTCAATTAATAAAAACTACAACACGAAAAATAATTTAACCACCTACATAAAGAAAGTGTTTTATTGATCTTGCAAAAGTCCTTTATTATAAATAATTATATAATATTATAACATTGGGGTGCCTGGGTGGCTCAGTCGGTTAAACATCTGACTTTGTCTGTGCTCTTAGCACAGAAGCTGCTTTGGATCCTCTGTCCCTCTCTCTTTCTGCCCCTACCCTGCTCATGCTCACTCTATCTCAAAAATAAATAAACTAATAATAATAATAATAATAATAATATAATATTAAGGAATTTTAAAGTAATTTCTTAAAGTTTATTTTTTTTTGAGAGAGACTGAGACAGTGTGTGCGAATAAAGGAAGGGCAGGGAGAGAGGGGGAGAAAACTCCCAGCAGGCTCTGCCCTGTCAGCATGGAACCTGATGTGGGGCTCAAACTCATGAAACCATGAGATCATGACCTGAGCTAAAACCAACAGGAGGACGTTTAATCAACTGAGCCACCCAGGCGCCCCATAAAATTAAGGAATTGTAAACTAGAAAGTCCTTCAACTGAAAAGGAAAAAAGTATGATAAGAAGAGAGAGATTTAATGTTTGGAAATTTATGTTAGCCTCTGTCAGCAAGAACTGAGCATAGCCGGGCCAGGTTCTGCATGTATTGTAATGTAGTGTTGCTCAGACAGTTCACTGTTTCCCTGTGGCCAGAATGATCTCCTGGCTTCTAATGGCATTGCTCTTAAACAAAGTTAAAACTCCTAAATGTGTGACTAAGACCCTCTATAATTGGACCCTTCTTCTTTCTCCAGGCTCATCTTCTGTGCCTCCCTTTGCCCTGATGCACTTCTCACTTCTTATTTTGGACCTTATTTTGCAGACTCAAATGCTCTGTGTCCTCTGGGCCCCTGGGCTTTCACAGATGTTTTCCCCACTGCTTGGATCATCTCTCCTCCCCCAGACTTCACTCCATGTTGAGTGGAGTGGCTAACTCCTCCTTATCCTCAGGCCTCCGCTTAGAAGTCAAGAAGAGGCTTTCCTAAAGCCTCAATTATAAAAAGGTATTTTTACCTCACCACCTAACCTGTAGTCGGTGTGGTCAGAAGTGGAGAAGGTTTTGGCTGAGCTTTTCAATATCCTAGTGCCTGGTTGTTGTTCAGTGGAAATAATTCATTTCCCACCTGACTGCATATATAAGGGCTGAATGTAGTATCACTGATTGCTCTAGAATCTAGACCAAGGAATCAGTGTGTGTGTAAGCACTTTCCACTCAGTGCCCGTAGCAGACATTCCTAATTAATCTTGACATTGGCACATGAAGTGAGACCTATTTACTACCTTTGTTTAAAATTCAGATGGCCTAAGAGGGACATGTTGGTTCTACCTAACTGATAGAGCCAGCCTAGAAGTTTGGTAAAAAAAAAAAATTTTATAGATGTGGGGGGTGGGTAACCAAATCTAGTCTCTCTTGTTAAAATAGCTTTATTATTGTAATAAATCTAGAGAGAGGAGAACAGGGAGCGAGAGTTTCCCTTGTTAGTTAAACATATTCCATTTGCACATTGGTTTGGATTCCCAGGAGAACAGTATGCAAGCTGATGGATCTTCCCCATAAAAAGGCCCTGGCATTGGGCCATTGTAAAATTAAAATGAATTCAGATTCATTCATGCATGCAACTTTAATTTACAATTAAAATATTATGGTTACATATTTTAATAAGAATAATTAGGTGGACTCAACTGAATCAACTCTTCTGTTTAATGAGACAGAACCCAGTATCCTAATGAAAAGGCAGGTGGCTGTGTCAGGAAACGTGTTTCAGATTGTCTTTCGTGGAGTCAGGCATTTTTGTTCTTTTTCTATTCTAATGCCCAGAGTGAGCAGTTTGGCTTTTCTGCGTCACTAAAGACCCTTGCTCTATGCCACATTGAGCTCCTCTTCTGTGATGTGTGAATAAACAGTTCCCTCCTGCCGAACAGTGTTTCATGACGTCCCACATTCTGGTCCCTCCAGGGCACTGGGTTTGTTCCTCTGCCCAGGGCTCACGTGGTGTAAATGGGACAGTCCTGCCTCTGTGATATGACTGGAAGGGTGGGCCGAAACCCCTTTTGTGGGTGTAGGTGTTGGGGACGGGATGTATATCTCCTCTGCTCTCCTGGATCATGACGACTGAATTCTGCCTTGAGAAATGTATACCTTTAGGATGAGGGTTTTTCTTCAAAATGTACATACTTGATACTGGGTAGAGCGGCAACTACCAGTATTGACATCTAGTGGCAATAAATCCTCAGCTCTGTGGCAGTGGATACCCTGAATGGAACGGATCCAAGTGGGCCCAGGAGAGTTCCAGGGACCATGAGGACCCTGCCGCCGAGGGAGGAGACAGGGCCCTACAGGGACAGATGCCAGGAATGTGCTGCTCTTTTGGATGTGTTGCCTCAAAACTTAACATTTACGTGCTCAGGATATGCTTTTGCTGACTGATGGTAACCTCTTGGGCTCGCTCTAGGAAAGTATACTTTTGTTATTGGGAAACTGATTGGAAACTGACTGGGCTGGAACCAATGAATGTCATTAAAGAATATCCCATAAGCAGGCCTTCCACCTGGGTCCTGTGATGCTGGGGACTTTGAAGGCAAGTGACAAGACAAGACAGAACGCTCTCCTACTCCGCCAAACAAATTTTTTTTTTCCTTCTTTGCCTGTGTGGTGTGATATAATAATAGGAAAAACTGGATGTGAGATAAGGGGGGATTTTTCTGTATATCCAAAACTGTGCTAAAATTAACACTTTTATTTATTGTTTTTTAAAAATTTTATGTTTTTATTATTTATTTTTGAGAGAGAGAGAGACAGAGCATGAGTAGGGCAGGAGCAGAGAGAGAGGGAGACACAGTATCCGAAGCAGGCTCCAGGCTCTGAGCTGTCAGCACAGAGCCCGACGCGGGGCTCGAACCCACAGACCACGAGATCCCAACCTGATCTGAAGTCAGATGCTTAACCGACTGAGCCACCCAGGTGCCCCTAAAATTAACACTTTTGAAGCAAATTACATTGAATTATATATGCTCAACATGTAAAGGTTTCTAAAAGATCGTGCAGTAAATAAAGCAAGATACAAAACAGTATTTATATTATGATCCCATTTGTGTTAAAATTAAATATATATACATACACATGCCAATTCTATATCTATATATAATATAAAAATTATAAAAGTCCTCACTAGGTAGACAAAAAGCAGAGCATCCAGCATGTAGGGGACTTCATTTTCATGGTGTATTCATCTGTGTTTGAAATTTTATGTATCTCTCTTTAATTACATACATGTTTTATTTTTATAGGAATGAAAAAATCTTATTTTTTAAGGTAGATAAGTATTAGGCTATTATGTTAATGATGTCAATAAATGTTGAATAAATGGTTAACATTTTAGGTCTCTGTTTCTGACTTGCTTTCACTTTCAGGTGCCACATTTGTTCCTTTTCATAAAGCAGTCATCTTCGGATGACCCCCCTCTCCCTCTCCCTCCCTTCCTCTCTCCCTTCTTCCCTTTCACTTTCTCTGATTGTAACTTTTCATTGTGAAATTTTAAACATACACAAAGCAGAGAGGTACACAAGGGTTCATTACGTTATTCTAAGGATTCAACAATTAGCACATTGTTCATTCATGACCAAGCTATCCCCCACCCATATTCATTTTTTCGTGGGACCAGGCAGTGAATTACTTTGAAACAAATTCTAGACGTTGTGTATTTTCATCTGTAAATATTTCAGTATACATTTCTAACAAATGACCCTTTTTAGGAACAAACCAGATTATTACACCTTAACTAATTAGTATTAATTCTTTCATACCATCAAATCTTCAGTCAGTGTTCAAGTTTTTTGGATTCTGTTGGGGAGGGGAATGTATATATTTAGTTCTCATTATGATCCAAATAGGGACCACACATTGCATTTAGTTACTGTTTTGCTTACAGTCTGTTATTCTGCCTTTTTCCCCTTTTGTAATTAATTTGTTGAAGAAACGACATCTTTTTGTTCAGTAGAGATTTTCACAAACTGGATTTTGCTGATTGTATCCTGTGGTATAGTTTAATACAGGTTGGCAATTACTTCTTACTGCAAAAGATGAGTTTTTTCCCACTGCACTTTTCCTAATGTATTATGAGATACAAAAGGTAACTCTCCTTAATTTTGAACCCCACTTGTATAAAAAAGCTTGCAACATCACGAACTGTTATAAGTCATACAAAAGGCAGGTCTAAGTGAATCTTATCCATGGTTATTTCTCCTAAAATAATAAAAGTTTTCTTAAAAATCATCATTCAAAACTGCCAGAGCATGGCATTTAAACACCCTCCAAGCTATAAAGTAGAAAGTAACATCCCTTGTAGTATTCCTTTAGGTGATTTGTCATAACTGTTATTAGGAAATAGGAAGCTCACTTGATGCATTCCTTCTGCCTTTCAAGCTTGTTATTTGTAAAGAATGTAGTGTGGAAAATGGGTTAAATATTAGTTTTGAGATTGTTATGTGAGAGTCCTGACAGAACACTGGTGAATAAGACATTGGTTAAATTCTACAAGTTAGAACAGTGCCTAGCACAGAGTCCATGTTCTTTAGTTGAATGAATGAATGAATGAATGAAAATATGAATGAATCCTTAGTTTAAACACATAAGCATGTAAAACATACTTTGGAATAGGAAAAAAAAAAAGTCCTGAGAAAGTGAACACATAATGAAACAAGTTTGCATTTTTGTGATAGAAAATTCTCATCAAGACTATGAAAAATTACTCTTCATTAGCACTTAGAGGTTCTGATTTATTAGCTTTTGTCCCTATTTGTCTTTTTGTAATCTGAGTAAATAGTCTTATAATTAGCACAAGGTTATGCTTCCTGTACTACAAAGCTAGGCTACAGTGAAAATTAAAAAAAAAAAAAAAACAAAAAAACCCCACACCTATCAAAATGGCTAACATAAACTATAGGGATAACACCCCCAGAAACTGGTAGGTGCTGTGATGTCACATTATGGTGGTGATTTGCATTTCCTAGTGGCTAATGATGTTATACCACTTTTCATGTCCTTGTTTGCCATCTGTATGTCCTTGATGAAAGGTCTCTGTGTGTGTTTTGCCTATTTGCTAATCGAATTCTTTATTTTTTTTTAATGTTGAATTTTGGTTTTGTTTTTTTAAGTTTATTTATTTATTTTGAGAGAGACCGATAGAGCTTGTGTGGGGAGGGACAGAGAGAGAGGAGAGGAAGAATCCCAAGCAGGCTCCTCGTGGTCAGTACAGAGCCTGATGTGGGGCTCAGACTCAGGAACCTGAGATCATGACCTGAGCTGAAATTAGGAGTCAGACGCTTAACCTACTGAGCCACCCAGGTGCCACATAAATGTTGAGTTTTGAGAGTTCTTTATATGTTCTAGGTACACGTCCTTTGAAGGATGTGTGATTTGCAAATATTTTCTTCTAGTCTGTCATTTGTCTTTTCAACTTCTTTTCAGGGTCTTTTGCAGAGGAAAGGTTTTTAGTTTTGGTGAGGTCCACTGTATAACCATTTCCTTATGTGTATTATCCTTTTGGTAGCGAGTCGATGAACTCTTCATCTATGCCTAGGACCCAAAGATTTTCTCATATTTTTTCCTAACTGTTTTATGGTTCTGTGTTTACATTTATTTATTTTTTTTTAATTTTTTTAAATGTTTATTTATTTTTGAGACAGAGAGAGACAGAGCATGAACGGGGGAGGGGCAGAGAGAGGGAGACACAGAATCCGAAATGGTCTCCAGGCTCTGAGCGGTCCGCACAGAGCCTGACGCGGGGCTCGAACCCACAGGCCGTGAGATCATGACCTGAGCGAAGTCGGACGCTTAACTGACTGAGCCACCCAGGCGCCCCTGTGTTTACATTTAAATATATGATCCGTTTGAATTAATTTTTGTGGAAGGTGCAAGGGTCAGGTCAAAGTTCATCTTGGGCCTGTCGATGTCTAATTGCTGCAGAGCCACTTGTTTAAAGGCTGTCTATAGTTCATTGGATTGTTTTTTTATTTAAAAAATATATATTTTTTGTTTATTTATTATTGAGAAACAGAGAGAGACAGAGCGTGAGCAGGGGAGGGGCAGAGAGAAGGGGAGACACAGAATCTGAAGCAGGCTCCAGGCTCCGGGCTGTCAGCACAGAGCCTGATGCGGGGCTCAAATTCACAAACCGCGAGATCCTGACCTGAGCCGAAGTCGGACGCTTAACCGACTGAGCCACCCAGGCGCCCCCTTCATTGAATTGTTTTTACACGTTTGTCAAAAGTCAGTTGGACATCCCTGTATAGGTCTATTTCGGGGTTTTCTGTTCTGTTCTGTCGATCTGTGTACTTCTCCCAATACTGTACTGTCTTGATTACTGCAGCAGGGGGATTCTTTTCGCTCTTTTGTACTTTTTCACAATTGTTTTGGCTATTCTAGGGTCTGTCCCTTTCCATGTAAATTTTAGAAGAATCTCATCTGTGTCTTCAGAAAATCTTACTGGGATTTATACAGGAATTGCATTAAACCCATAGATCAGTTTGGAGAGAACTGATCTCTTTACTGTGTTGAGTCTTTCAATACATGAACGCAGTACAGACATATACTTATGTAGACATATACAGAGAAGTGTAGACTTCTTTGATTTCTTTCAACTGCATCTTGTAATTTTCAGCATACGGAATCTACATTCTTTGTTTTTGAGTCATCTCTGTAATCAGTTGTTTGATTAATTTTCAAACATTTCATGAGGACTTACTATGTGCTACTACTGTGCTTGGGGCTAGAAATATAAAAATGGAATAGAAAGCCTTTGAGAAGAGCATGTCGTTTGAACTGATATTGGCTAAGAGCAACAAAGATAATTTTTTCCCTCCAAAATAATTACAGAGAAGATGGAAATCATCTGAGATTTATCATTGCCAAAAGTACCGCTAGATAGAATGTTTGAGAGCACAAACTTTGAGCTTGAATATTGAAATGGCCAATAGCTCAGCCTGTTGGCTGTTTGGCTTTGGGCCAGTTGCTTAAGCTTTAGAAGCCTTACTTTCCTTATCTGTAAAATGGGACAGATAATTAATTGACCACTTCCTTAGAATTGTTGTAAAGATTAAAGAAAAACATATGTAAAACGCTTGTCACAGTGCTCTATATAATACAGTTATTTTTCTTGTTAATTTCATCTCCTATCAGGGCTAAGGAAGAAAAGACAAGGTAGACGAGTAAATAGACAAAGGTTGAACCTGGGGCAGTGGTGGTGGGGGACAGGATGCATTACAATCAAAGAGCGATTGTTATAAGAGAACACAGGAATTAGATTTTCAAAGAGTCTAGCAGTCTCTCTTTCTTCAGAAGCCTTTTCCCACATGGAGAACAGTAGGGATCAGTTAGTTTAAATTTTTAATTCTACTCTGCCTGGCTTCTTCCTCCACACTAGATACAGTCATTAGGCCCAAGAAGTCATTAAAGTGTTTAATAAGGTTATTAAATTGACTGACTGCTGCTGCTGAAGCAATTTTCAGAGGAAATCCATATGATTGTAGGTGTGGAACTCGGAACTGTCCTCTGCGGCTGACAAGCTGTCAACATTCCTTTGAAGGATGGTGGGCAGCATCGTGAGGGATGCGTCTAATTAAGAGATTATAGGTGAACCTTGGCTTCCTGGGTGTGCTATTCATAGCTGGAAGTACGGCGAAACTTCACTAATTCCTACTAATTGCGGGGTGGGGGAGGGGAGGCCCATCTGAATTATAGAATATTTTAAAATAAATGTACTTTTATTACTTTCAAGTACATATTTTAACTCCAACTAGGCAAACAAATTGTCGTCTGGCACAGGTCTTCGGGGACCCAAGTTATTGAAGCTATCAGAATGATTTTCAATTATTTCTATGTAAATAGGTGCTTCTAGAGTTCTTTAGGGTGCTCGAAAACAGTTTGTTCTCATAGATCTTAAACATTGCTCGCGTAGCCATATGCTGTTAATTGGCACACCCTTAGAGGAAGGGGTTTGGTAAATTAAGATAAACTTTAGACCAGCTGCTAAATAACTTCTCATTAATTCACGGAGTCCAAGAACACAAGCGGATGAGGATTTTATTCCAGTTCAGGTTGGATCTTGTTTTTTTCCCGAAGGCAGTTCATTCATTCCTGCAGGCATTCATTTATTCATTAGGTGATATTAATGGAATGCATTGGCTGTGCCAGGCGCCCAGGTCGGCTGTGACGGCCTGGGCTGCCCTGGAGGACCTCAGTGTCCGACAGAGGGGACCTACAGGTATCACAGCACAGTAAGCTGTGGCAAGTAGGGACAGTGCCCAGGATGTGCCCAGAGGTGTTAGGGGCTCGGAGGAGGGTCAGATGAATCAGACTGAATGAACTGCAGGATTTCCAGAGACTGAGTTGCATTTTGAAAGAAGAATTGGAGTTAGCAGACCATGAAGGCTAGAGGAAGATGATGATGAAGAAGAAAGCGGAAAGTAGGGTAGGGATCGCAGTCCAGGCAGAAGGAACAGTATGTTCAAAGGCATGGAGGGCTGGACTGGCATGTCATGTAGGCGACCTTTGTTTTGCCTTTGGCCATGAGTAGAGTGAAAATCATGCTGTGCTACCTAAGGAGTGTGAACTTGATCTTGAAAATTATGGCGCAGGTTTTGAAGGACTTTTAGCAGGAAAGTGACATCCCCAGATGTGTGCGTTGGGGCCATTCTTGTCTTAGTGTGGGGGATGAACTGGGTGCAGGCGAAGTCTGGCATAATTGCGTTTCGGGCGGGGTTGCTGGAGATGAGATGGGGGAGCAGGATGGGGTGTGTGGCAATGGTATAGACTCTGTGCTCGTGAGACTTCTAGGCAAGAGGCTGGAGATGTGGAGAGACGCCCAGGCTGGGCTGGGGATGGAATCATCAGCTCCTGCTGGGTGCTCGAAAGCATATGTTTGCATGAGATCATCCTGGAAGTGCATCTGGGTGTGAAAGACAGCAGCTGGGGGTGGCTCTCAGGGCCCTAGCGATGTTTAAGAGAGTGAGAAGGGAAGAGCTCACCATCCACAAAAGAATAGGGATATTTAGCCCTCCTACCAAGTTAAAAATTTTCAAGATTGAAAAAATATTTGGAGTTTTAGCACCATAGTTGACTTTAAATGTGCATTTAAAATGCATTGCTGTTCTTGGGGGGCCCAAGTGGCTCAGTAGGCTAAGTGTCTGATCCTTGATTTGCCCTCAAGTCATGATCTCACGGTTCATGGGTTCAAGCCCCATGTTGGGTTCCGCTCGGATTCCCTGTCTCCCTCTCTCTCTGCACCCCTCCACCCCGGTCAAAAATAAATAAACATCAATGCATTGCTGCTCTTACAAGACTTCTTTTCCCCCAGCAAAGTTTTAGAATATGTATTCAACATGTCCTTCCCTATGTAAAGAGTAGACTTTAATAAGTAACAATAATAGCAGTCTGAGAATTCCAACCCATTGAGATGAAGAAAAGACTTTTTTACTGTAATTTTTCATTATGCTGTCCATCCCTTCTATAAATATTATGAGGCGCTTGCTCTGAGCAAGTACTGTGAAATCCTTAGGTCAGTCTGAGTTTTGCAGAAAAATTACAGTGTTAGCGTGTTTGCTGCTGGGTTCTTAAATTAATAATTTTTTGTACTTTAAGAAACACATACAATTGGTTTAGCTTAATTTTTTATTTCCAGTGTCTGTGGGAAGGTCTCAATGCTTTGGTTTATTATAAGCATTTTCCTTTCTGTGTAATAATACTTTACCTTCATGTAGTACTTAATGAAAAACTTCCCAGGGTTTCCACTGGTGTTTTATAATTTGATACTCGTAACAAATAGCTGGGATATTGTTCGAACAGGCATTATTCCCATTTTCCAGATGTGGAAACAGAGGCTCAGTGAATAAGTTCATAATTTAGAATGCAGTGAACCAGAATTTATCCCTAGTCTTGTGACCATAAATTCAGTGCTCTTTCCATGAAACGGGACATGTTACTCAAAGCTTACATGTTAACGGTTGGGCTGTAGCAAGCAAATAGTGGGGGGAAGTAAAAGCCCCCCCCTTTTTTTCCCAGAACTATTTGTCATTGCTACCATCATCGATTAATAGAATGTTGAGTGGTCAGGGGCGTTGTGACACTGTAGTAGCTGTGGGTTTTATAGTTTTAGTTTAGATTTTTTTTTTTTTAATCACAAGTTTGTAGCACATTGACAAATGGATTTCCTTTTCTTTTCATTTTTGTTTAGTCTGTGTAGAGACCCACTATTTCAGTAACAGGTGCATATCTTCTGCTATTATTATAGAACACTGAAGGGCACGTGGGTGGCTGAGTCAGCTAAGTGTCCGACTTCAGCTCAGGTCACGGTCTCACAGTTTGTGGGTACGAGCCCCACAGCAGGCTCTCTGCTGTCAGTGCAGAGCCTGCTTTGATCCTCTGTCCCCCCCCTCCTCTCTCTCTGCCCCTCCCTAGCTAGCGTGCATAGCGCGCGCTCTCTCTCTCTCTTTCTCAAAAATAAACATTTGAAAAAAAATACAGAACATTGAGCTGTTGGAAATATTTAATTCCCCTTTTGGTATATTCAAGAACTTCGGCCTCTCCAGTGGAAAAGTGGAGTTGCCAGCACCCTGTGAGGGCTCATGGCCCACATGTGACCTGATGACTGGGTGCCTTCTGGCTGTAGGGTGGTGGAGGGATGGAGTGGGGGCATGCACAATAACCTTGCCTGCTGTTATCAATGTCCTGCCTTGCTCAGTGTAGGCATAGTGGTGATCAAGGCCCACACTGCTTTTAGGGGTTTTCATTAAAACATGAAGACGTTTTAATTTTTTTTTTTTTTTAATTTACATCCAAGTTAGTTAGCGTATAGTGCAACAATGATTTCAGGGGTAGATTCCTTAATGCCCCTTACCCATTTAGCCCATCCCCCCCCTCCCACAACCCCTCCAGTAAACCCTCTGTCTGTTCTCCATATTTGAGTCTCTTATGCTTTGTCCCCCTCCCTGTTTTTATATTATCTTTGCTTCCCTTCCCTTATGTTCTTCCGTTTGGTGTCTTAAAGTTCTCCTATGAGTGAGGTCATATGATATTTGTCTTTCTCTGACTAATTTCGCTTAGCATAATACCCTCTAGTTCCATCCATGTAGTTGCGAATGGCAAGATTTCATTCTTTTTGATTGCTGAGTAATACCCCATTGTAGATAGATAGATAGATAGATAGATAGATAGATAGATAGATAGATACCACCTCTTCTTTATCCGTTCATCCATCGATGGACATTTGGGCTCTTTCCATACTTTGGCTATTGTCGATAGTGCTGTTATAAACATTAGGGTGCACGTGCCCCTTCGAAACAGCACACCTGTATCCCTTGGATAAATACCTACTAGTGCAATTACTGGGTCATAGGGTAGTTCTATTTTTAATTTATTGAGGAACCTCCATACTGTTTTCCAGAGTGGCTGCACCAGTTTGCATTCCCACCAGCAGTGCAAGAGAGATCCTTTCTCCACATCCTCGCCAACATCTGTTGTTGCCTGAGTTGTTAATGTTAGCCATTCTGACAGCTGTGAGGGTGGTATCTCATTGTGGTTTTGATTTGTATTTCCCTGATGATGAGTGATGTGGAGCATTTTTTCATGTGTTGGTCGGCCACTGAAAATGTTTTAATTTCCTTTTAAACCAGAAAAATAAAATGAACTTTCAGATCAAATGAAAGGTTTTAATATATAATATTAATATATTCCTCTTTATGTCAGTGTGGTTATAAAGTATGACTTTTGATTTTTTTTTTTTTTTTTTTTTTTGGTGTATGTGGCAGAAAGGTCTCATGAAGGCCAAAGTCCCCAAGGCCCATGAAAGCCAGAATGCAGCCCTAAGTGTGTGGGTGGGGGGAGGGGGGAGGTGCATGGTTTGGAAAGATAAATGTGGTCTGCTTTGGATTCTGGTCTTCTCTTCCTAACCTATTTTCCCTTCTGTTCATTGATTCATTGATGATTAGTCCATTAAGAGCTCTGGGTGTGTGAAAAGTACTGCAGGGAAATGAGTTACACACACACACACACACACACACTCACAGGAGACGGAAATGACAGTTAGACTAAGGGCAGGGTGCCTGGGTTTGTTTCAGTTTCCATCTCTGAACAGTTTCTCTTACAATTTAGAATGTACTTTTGAGAGGCGCCTAGGTGGCTCAGTTGGTTAAGTGTCTGACTCTTGATTTCAGTTTGGGTCATGAGCTCACGGTTGGTGAGTTTGCAACTCACGTCAGGCTCTGTGCTGACAGCATGGAGCCTGCTTGGGATTATCTCCCTCACTCTCTGCCTCTCCCCCACTTGCTCTCTCTCTTAAAATAAATAAAAATAAACTTTAAAAAAGGGGGTTTGAGAAATAATGGCCAAAAGAGCATCACTATGTTGTCTTATTTTTATTATCTGTCTTCTAAATGACTTAATACATAAAGAAAAGCTTTTAAAGTAAGACTTTTGGGAAGATTAACTCATAATCCCTGTATCCTTCGGGCAGGCAATGGGGCAGAAGTCTCAAATTCAAGAACAAAGTATATGTTGCCTTAGAAGGTGAAATTTGAGGGGCACCTAGGTGGCTCAGTCGTTTCGGCGTCCCACTTCGGCTCAGGTCATGATCTTGCGGTCTGGACCGTGGGTTCAAGCCCCGGGTCGGGCTCTGTGCTGACAGCTCAGAGCCTGGAGCTGCTTTGGATTCTGCGTGTCCCTCTCTCTCTCCTCTTCCCCTGCTTGCACTCTCTCTCTCTGTGTCTCTCAAAAATGAATAAACGTTAACAAAAAATTTAAAAAAGGTGAAACTTCATAGGTGTCAAAGGGGAATGTGAGCTGTTTTTTTTCGCCTTTTTAAAAAATGCCCTGGGCTGAAATATGATCATTTTATGATCTGTGTAACAGAATAGAGGTACTCTGTCCAGAAAACACCATCCTCTCTCTTCTGCTTCTGCTCTACAAACATTCAGAGCCTGCCTCTCAGATGTGCCAGCACAAAGCAGTAACAGAAGCCTAAGATTTCAGCTTTGATGCCCCCCCTTTTTAGATAAAAAGTTGAAATATTTAAAATAAAATTAAATTTGGGGCACCTGGGTGGCACAGTCAGTTAAGCATCCAGCTTCGGCTCAGGTTATGATCTCACAGTCCATGGGATGGAGCCCCACATTGGGCTCTGTGCTAACAGCATAGAGCTGCTTAGGATTCTCTCCCTTTCTCTCTGCCCCTCCCCACCTCACTCGTGTTTTCTCTCTCAAAATAAATACATAAACTTAAGAAAATTAAAAAAATAAATTGAATTAGGGGTGCCTGGCTGGTTCAGTCGGTAGAGCATGCAACTCTTGATCTTGGGGTTGTGAGTTTGAGCTCTATGTTGGGTATAGAGATTATCTAAAAATAAGATCTTTAGAAAGAATTTGGGGCACCTGGCTGGCTGAATTGGTGGAGCGTGCAACTCTTAATCTTCGGGTTCCCACAACCCGAAGTAAAGTACACTTACTTTAAGTAAGTGTAGAGCTTACTTAAAATGAAATCTTTAAAAATAAGCAATAAGATTTAAAAATTCAGTTAGCGAATTTGTGATCACCAAGTGAATAAATTAATACTTTCAGATTTATCATGCCAAACATAATAATCGTTTGTTGTATATGATGTCATATTTTTATACTAAGGATATTTAGTAAAGAGCACTTTTTGGAAAGCATTGTGTTTTAAATTTTACCCTGTATTTCCAATTTTTGTTATCTTTTGAAAGGAACAAGATTGTCTACCAGGTATTTTTTTTAACATCTCTTTTTACTTATGAGGTTATTAAGAAGGTGAAATTATTTACTATATGGGAAAGTGTATTTAAAAAAATAGAAAAGTATTGGGTAAAAGGGTTTCATCTTTCTAAGTTATTGCTGCTTATTCTCATGAAGGTGGGGTGCGTAGAAAGTCATTTTCATCTTCCGTTGCTTGCTTATCACATGTCCTTTGCCACTCTTCTATTTTCTTCTAGAAGTGATTTATCAGGTAGGGCCTATAGTTTTTTTATTTCACTTATTTATTTATTTTTATTTATATTTGGGGGGAGTGCAAGAGGGGGAGGGGCAGAGAGAGGGGTACAGAGGATCTGAAGCGGGCACTATACTGACAGGCTGACAGCAGTGAGCCCGAATTTGAGGGCTCGAACTCACGAACTGCGAGATCATGACCTGAGCCGAAGTCAGACGCTCCACTGACTGAGTCACCCAGGTGCCCCAAGGCCTATGGTTTTAACGTAGGGAGATGAAAAAAGTAAGAAATGGCTGCTGTAAAGAAAGTGAAAAAAAGAAAGAAAAGTAAGATTTGAGAAAAATGTGAACATATTTCACGATTCAAAATGACACATCAGTTACTTTCTTACGGTCTTCATTAACCTGTAAGACTCCCTAGAAGGACCCCCAGGGTGGATTTACACCATTTTAAAAATTCCATTTGTGGCAGAAATGCTCTTGGACTTCCCATAGTGCCTGATTCATTAGCTTTACTTCTTGTTTTTTAAAGAATGAACAACCACGCTCATTTCAGTTTTGTTCCAGTACTGTGTGCTTCTCTCTTCTTTCCAGCCCTGCTTGCGATTCTGAAACATATTCCTTTGTTTGTGATGCCTTTACAGGAATTTGTAAGCGTCTGGGTTCGAGATCCTCGGATTCAGAAGGAGGACTTTTGGCATTCTTATATTGACTATGAGATATGTATTCATGTAAGTATTGAGTCAGTAGTCTGCAGAAATCATGGCAGTTTTTAGGTATCATGCATTTGATGGGACACACTGTTATACTTCAAACAGATATTTGTAAAAATGTTCCTATCTCAAATAACTGACTTTGGATGATTATAACTAATGCCTGTGTCTCAAATGGAGTAGAAGGTTGGTTCCTTAAGTTGGAAAATTACTCATTAGAATTGCTTATTGTACCTTTGCTAATACTAATATTTTAAAGTTTATTGCCTTCATGTATGAATATGTGAATACATCTAAAATTCACAGTTAAAGTGTATTTATAGCTCATTAATGGTATTTCTTTATGATCTGTTATAGCATATTTCTGGGTAATAGATTGCCTGATAAATCTTAGGTTTTAAGAGGATATAGAGCTTTCTGGGAAACTGATGTGCAGTGGTTATATATGTAGAATAAGAAAGTGGAAAATAAATATGTGCAATTATTTTGCCTTAGTCTAGATTCGTAATTAACATACGTAAATAACTAGAAATGACGTACTTTATTTGGAAGTAATACTTTATCATAATCTCGAGCATTTTTGTGTGGTGTATGGCCTTCTGTAATCATCTTGAACAAGGGTCAGCAAACTTTTTTTGTAAACACTGAGGTAGTAAATGTCTTCAGCTTTGGAGTATACATTCTGTCTCAAAACTACTCAATTCCACTATTGTAGGGCGAAAGCAGTCCTAAACAATACACACATGAATAGATGTAAGTGTATTCCAGTAAAACTTTATTTGCAAAGCTAAGTGGCAGGCTGGATGTGGCCCACAGGCTGTAGTTTATTGGACCTGATGGTGAAGATAGGTTCCTTTTCCCATCTGATTTAGTTCAGACTTCTCTTGGGAGCATAGACTCAGATTTTATCTGTGACTGTATGTAATGTGAAGTAAAATCTAGCCACCTTTAATCTTCCCATTGTAAATAGTTAAATTGATAGATTAGACACCCAGGCATCAGCCATAAAACTTTTTTTTTCTCTCCTTTCTTCCCTTTTTTTTCTTTCAAAGTTCTCCAACTTAGAAAATAAAAACTCAGAACTGCTTTTTTTTTTTTTTTTTTTTTTTTTTTTTAGAACTGCTTTTTTGATGATTGTGTTGAAAACCACTGCCAGGGTATACCTTGTATTTCGATTTTGTTTTGGTTTTACTCATAAAATCCCACCAGATATGCGTTCTGTGTGGAAAATTATCAGTATGTAAGAGTAAGCATTTGGAAATGAAACGTAATTCTTTAGTTGCCTTTTTAACTTCTTCTGAAAAATTTGTGTGTCCTTATCACACTTCATGGGAGACATGAAATTTAATTATCCTCAGAGAGTTAAAAGCGTAGATTTTTTTCTCTGCTACATAAGTTGCATTAGGTGAATTCAGAAATGTCTGTCTCAAGCCAGAAATGATAGATTCCACAAATATTATTTGGTGGTGTTCTGGCGTTTCTCTGAAATGCTAATACGTTGACAATGACTAAATCTTCTTGGCTTGGGAGATAACAGAATAAGCAAACAGATTTAGAGGAACTTAAAAATTAGTGATCTCAGCATAGTCTGGTCTTAACTATCCATACCTGTTTATGATTAGGAATGAGGTGGGGGGCCTGGGTGGGGGGGGGGACTAGAGAGCTCTGGTCAGCCTCATTTAGGTGCTGTACCCATAGGGCTTTGCAGTAGAGAAGCCGGTAGTTAACCCATTTAAATGAACCTCAAGAGAAATGATACCAGGTGACTGTGGAATCTCAGCATTTATTTAGAATTGTAAACTAGTGAACTCTATATGCTCTCCTAACCTTGTCCTGCAAATGAAGGACTTACGGATGGACCTTTGTCTGGCATAGGTACCAGGTGGATCTCCAACTGACACCCACATTATTGACATCCACAGTAATCCAGAACAGAGAAATGAAAGGGCGTTGAAATTGGTTCAGTCCTACCTGAGGTGTCAGGAGTCCCTGCAGTGGCCTGGTCCTCTAGAGGACACCTGCCCAGGCCTTGTTAGGACACTCGTCCTGGTGTGAACGGTCTGCTGACTCCGTCCCCAGGGGTCACTTTAGAGTGAGGCTGTAGTAGGCTTTGAAATTCACATACAGAATGTTACTGTGCCCCAGACTCCATCTTGTGCGTTTTGCTGCTGTGTTGTCAAAGGTGACAGGCTTTAGACCAGTAGCTCCTTTGGGGGCAGATCTCTTCATCTGTCTGCATTCTGAGGTTTCCTGAACTTTATCAAGTTTAGGAGAACCAGGAGCTGTGCCGTACCTTTCATGGGGGTGGGGGTGGGGGTGGGGGTGGGGGTGGTTTAAGAACTCAGCACGTAGTCACTCACATTCGCCAAGGGAAACAACTGCTGGGTGCTTAGGTGCTAAGTGGTAGGATAATCATGATTTTTGAAAGAATAAAAATCTTGGGGACCCAAAACACTCTCATTTGGCAAGGTAAAGATCATGAAATAGAAGTTTGAAATAAATGCAGAGAACAGAAATCTTACGAAACCCTTAGTCAGGTATCTGCCAGTCTCTTGTTTTACACAAAGGAGAAAGGAGAAACATGTATTTACTGGTCTTGGGTTTACCCCGAGGAGAAGCATTGCTGTTCTGCTTAGGATGGGGACTCTGTAGGTGGCTTTTCCAAGTCTGCCTTAGGGTAGCTGGAAGCAAACCGACCTCTCCTATCTAATAACAGTATTAATAGATGACATTTGTCAGGTACTTACCATCAATCCTTACGACCACCCAGTAAAATAGGTGGGTACTACTTCATCCCCCCATTTTACCACTCAGCAAACTGGAGTTTAAGTGACTTGCCATATGGCAGGGCCAGAACTGGCACGTGGGTTCCCCATGGGTATAATTGTCCCTGTGCACCACAAGCCTCTCTCTACCTTGGATCGCACTCCCTTGCACATCTAGTAGAGAAGGAGAATGCTCTTCTCTTGTTTAAAAGTGATACCAGGGGGCGCCTGGCTGGCTCAGTCAGTAGAGCGTGAGACTCTTGAGTTCAGGGTTGTGAGTTCAAGCCCCGCTCTGGGTGTGGAGCCTACTTAAAATAAACATTAAAAAAAAAAAAGTGATTTCAGGATGCCTGAAAACCACCAAACCTGGCGGTTCGTGTGATCTGTACTGATGGCCGTATCAAGGATATGATGGCTTCTCGTGGTGTCGTGTCAAGGGCCATAACAAGGTGTCTCTAATTCCCAAAGGCTTCTCCAGCCTCATGGATGGACGGTGTTAAAATGGAAGGGATGACCCCGAGTTTTTATTGGTCATTTAGACTGCAGGATTTGTTTAATTTTTATGATTCATCTTTGAAAGCAGTACTAATAGGTGAGCAGGAGGCTACCTCAGGACTCAGGGGACAGCAGGGTCAGGCTTTGCCCCAGGAAAACACTGCGCGTTGATGTCATCCCGGCTGTTTTTCAGGGATGTAAGAGATAGTGGTGGGCTTTGTGCAAGATTGGAATCTGGCACAAGTGCAACTGTGCTTTCGGTTTCTTTAAATCCTATGCAAAAGAACATGGGCACATTTGGTGAGTTCGAGATGGAGGAAAAAACATTTTTTCCTTAAATGGGGCTTGTATTTTTCTTTTTCTTCAAACAGACCAATAGCATGTGTTTTACAATGAAAACATCCTGTGTGCGAAGAAGATACAGAGAATTTGTGTGGCTGAGGCAGAGACTCCAAAGTAATGCGTTGCTGGTGTAAGTGATTTAAATAAGTGATACTGGGGAGGCTTTATTATTTTATATTCAATATTTTAAAATTCGTCATGCATTAAGATACAGAAAACGTGAAGGATTTGATAGGCTTCTTGATTGCCATCTATAGGTTTAGTTAGTTTTGTGGCTGCTACATCTGAATACAAAATTTATCGCTTGCATTTCACTAACCTGTTGAGTATTGACCATGAAAGCCCTCAAAAATTTTTAAAAATGGGTTTTTCTTTAAGTTAATTATCTTATACCCTTATTATATATACCCTATAATATATACAACTATATGATAATTATAACATAATTTGCTTTCGCTTGGAGAAATTTTGTCACTAACCCACCTTGATTTGATTATTAAAAAAATTTTTTTTTCTTTTTCCTAAGGCAACTGCCAGAACTTCCATCTAAAAACCTGTTTTTCAACATGAATAATCGCCAGCATGTAGATCAGCGTCGTCAGGGTTTGGAAGATTTCCTCAGAAAGTAAGTGTGCAGAAACTCTTGCGGCCATACAGGAGCTGTAAGCAAAGTGCTTTGCAAAAGTTGAGTGTCCTATAATTATGTGGGGGAGAAGAATATCACTGTTTCAAATAATAATAATATAGAGCCTAGCTCAGTAGTTCATTTCCTATATTAGAGCGCCATCTTGTGGCTGACATCTTATCGTGCACATCTGGGACCACATCTTTTAGAAGGAAAACAATGAGCTAATTGATTCTGGTAATGAATAAGTCTGTGGTCCTTGAAGCTGTAAAGCAGAGCCAAATTACTAAGGAGTTCAGCTGACAAAAGTAAAATTTGCGAGGAAGCAAACGTGCTTTATTAAAAAGGTGCTACCTAAAAACTATCTTTATTTACAACATTTCGGATCGACAGACCAAAATCCGTTCTCCAGTGCATTGGCTGCTAAGTGATACTGTTCTGGGCTCTTCTAAAGGAAGACTTTAACTCTCCTCTTTGGAGGGAATGTTTATAAGGGAGTATTTATTGGTGGTTGAATAGTCCCGGTGGGTTATTAACTCTGGATTGCTTGGTGATGGTAGGCAGTGCAGTTAAAACGACTTGAATTCTCACCGCTATAATTTCTTTCTGTCCCCGCTCCGGAATGCTAGAATACCCATCTGTGAGACAGCACATTGGTTTGCACACAGACGCTGAGGCCAGACTGTCTGGGTTCAAATCTTGGCTCTGCTACTTATGAGCTGAGGGGCTGGGAGCATTTTCTACCTCCTGTGTGCTTTTGTTTTTTTCCATCTATAAAATGGGGTTAATAATAGTATGTACTTCATATAGTTGTTGAGAGGATGAAGTGAGTTAATGAATAGAAAGCACTCACAATAGTGTGACATGTCCTGTGTGGTATTGGCTGTTATTGTTTTGATCCACTTAGTAAGACATGAAACAGCTTTGAGCTAGTTTTTTAAACTTCCCATTTTATAGATAAGGAAATAGGCTGAGTCATAGGACTGCTGGTTAGTGGCAGGGCCCAGCTTCCTAAGCTGTCTTTCTTTTTCTCCTGACTTCAGGGTCTGCAGTAATCTCCTTTTGAGTTCATTCACTCCATGGGACCTTAGAGCCAGCCTGAAATAATATACTGCCTTCTCCCCATATGGCTCACTCATAAAGGGTTTGGATATTAAGTATGCACATGAATATTAATATTTATTTCCATTAAGTTGATATAGTGTCTTTCCTTGGAAGGGGTCATGGAGACATACAGAAATATCCGCGATTATAAATCGAAGGAGGGCCAGAAAGGAAAAAGAACAGAGGAATAAAAATGACAAGAGCCCATAAGAACCCATTAACCAAGCCGAGTCCTCAGAAAACATTACAGTGGTATTCTTTTGGGTGTCACAGGCATGACGGAACAAAGGCCTGGTCAACTTTTTTCTGCCCGTTTCCTTTGGAGACCGCTCTGCTTTTAATTGTTGTCTGTATGAGACCCAGGTGGCTGATGGCGTCTCCCTTAAGATGTGTCCCCAGTTGTCCAAGTTGGCCGAATGGCCTGTCAGTGCAGATGCTGTTCAGGAAGCTGCAGACTGGCCATTGGCAGTGGGGCCTGGATGGGGACATCCAAATCCTGCAGTCCCTGTCAGCACTGGGGGGCCGCTTGTCTTCCGTAGAGAAGTCTCCTTTTTGGAGGTCAAAGAACAGCATGTGTCTCTGTCTTTACATTGATTTAAGCTCAGGACTTAACTGATTTTGACCAGGAATCACTTCGCTGCTTTGAATACGACCGTTTTTCCACAGTTGATCTGCCAAATTAATGACTGAACGAATGTCATTTGGCTGCAGTGCGCTTAGGCTTGTGCTTGGTTATTTTTACATACTGTGTTGTTTGGCTGTTTGCGGATTGAATTTGATGCAGACGTCATAGCAGCAAGTATCCTGGATCAGGAGCTTGAAGAGCGGGGTTCCAGGTCTCCTATAATTCACAACTCCTAATTTTTTTCTGGCCATCCGACCTTGGAAGAGTCACTTAATTCTTGTGTGCCTTTGTTATAAAGGGTATGATGATGTAGCACATTCACTGCTGCCCTAGTTGGTTGTGTCGTTAAGATGATGCATTGGTAAGGACTCTGGAAACCTATTTAGTAAGTGACTACTTTGGACTGCGCACAATGGACACCAATCCTTATCCACTTGAAGCTTCCATTCTAGTGGGAAAGTCCTATGTACTTACCAGGGGATGGCTAGGTTCATTAAAATTGGGTCTGGATTACCATCTAGAAGTCAAATCAGAGAAGAGACAGCAAGTTCGCTTGTGGTGTCTGTTCCACTGTGGTGTGTGAACATTAGTCTCCAAGCTGGTGAGTTTCACATTAAAAGTGAAGCTGGTGCTTCTACGTGGTTTGAACCTGAAGGAAGCAACGAGTCTATAATACCACACGGCCGGATTCACCCCCGACCTAAAGGGCCTAAATACCGTGGCCCCTTCAGGTCCTCCTCACCCTCCGTTCTGTGTCCCTCGGATTCGGATGCATAGCTTTGTCCAGTCTGTGTAGAAGTAGCAACCTTCCAGCTCTTTTCCCCTGGGATCCCCTGAGCCCAAGTCCATTTTGGGAAGCGGGATGTGACTTGCAACTCGCCGGTCTCAGTGCCATCTCAGCGCCGTGTCCTGACCCCAGCTTGACATCCCCTGAGGCCCCACGAGGTACCTGCTAAGTAGTGGTCACTGTCAGTGGCCTGTACCTTGTTTTTTGTGTAGTACTTCTAGGAACTTGAGAGGGAAGATACCACAGCACTCAAATGTGATATATACTTGTGCTGTAGATTTATCACATGTATTTCTTTTGATAATTTTATTTTTTTAAACTACACCCAAATTAGCATAAAGTACAACAGTGATTTCAGGAGTAGATTCCTTAGTGCCTGCCCCTTACCCATGTAGCCCATCCCCCCCTTCCCACAACCCCTCCAGAAACCCTCTGTTTGTTCTCCATATTTAAGAGTCTCTTATGTTTTGTCCCCCTCCCTGTTTTGATCATCGCATGTATTTTTTTAAATCTGGTTTTTATGTAAATTTTGAAGGTATGAACCAAGAAGAGTATATATGTTCAAACCCTTTAAAACCAAATTGCTGCTGTCTCTGTACATATGTGTGTATACTATATATATATTCATCTTAAGGTGGAATAATACTTTTTTATTAAAAAATTTATGTTTATTTTTGAGAGAGAGAGAGAGAGAGAGAGAGAGAGAGAGAGAGAGAGAGAGAGAGAAGCAGACACAGAATCCGAAGCAGACTCCAGGCTCCGAGCTGTCAGCACAGAGCCCGACGCAGGGCTCAAACCCATGAACCGTGAGATCATGACCTGAGCCGAAGTCAGTCGCTTAACCCACTGAGCCACCCAGGCGCCTCAGTAATACATCTTTAATAACAAAGTACGCATCCAGGCCAGTCTTCATAAAGGAATTGGAAAGTTGTTCCTTTGACTAGGTGCCAAAGAATAATAATTTATACTGTTTATTGAACACTTGCTATGTGTCTAGCTTTTTGCATGTTTTAGCTCAGGTCCTACGATAATATTAGGAATTGGGTATCATCTCACTTTTATAAACAAGGAAGTTAGAGGAAAGGTGGAGGCATATTCATTCTAGGATCTGGCAGGTTTCTAATTAGTAGAACTCTTACATGATAGTTAAATTTGGTCAGTATGAGTGTGAGATTTTTCAAATACATTCATTTTCCCTCAATCTTGGCTATACTCTCCCGTTTGGATTTTCCCTCCCTAGCTAATTATAAATTGTAAGTCACTTCTGCTAATAGTTATGGGAAAAGAAAGTTATGGACTAAAATGATAAACTGTGTTGGTAAGTCCCTAACTATAAACATGGCAGTCCTACTAATTTTTTGTTTGATTCATATCATGAATGGGAGCCAGCTTTCCTTTTGTGCTGAATTCATCCCATTAATATAACTACGTGTGCCTTACAGTGTAGACTTTTTATTACAGCTTTGTATTTCTTAAAAATTTAAGGACTATTAGTTTTTGTGAAAGGATACCATGGAAACACAAACACACACACACACACACACACACACACACACACACACACAATATAAGTCTTTGTGTTCAATAGAGGGCACCATAGCACAGATCATGAATGTCTTTGGAGAAGATTTGTAGGTTGTTTTTTTTTTCCCCTCATGGTAAGAGGTAAACAGGCTGACTTAAATTCTTTCTCCCCTACATCCAACTGCGAACCTTCCACGCTATACACATGTGTATATATCATTATATTGGGTTCAGTAGACAGGGCATCCTTAGTTAGGATTAAATGGTTTTGCATAGCTATATATTGTTCCCAACTGAACTGGTATATAATACACCTAATAAAATCAGGTTGAGGAAAACCAGATTTTCAACTGTGTCCAATTCAAGGGAAAAACAAGATTTGCTTTGTTTAGTTTAAATTTGTTATGGGGAAAGGAATAACGTTTGACTCATGTTGTAAATATCTTTTCAGAAATCCCTCTAAAATTCTAGAGGCTATTTGTTGCTCCTTTTGTAAAGGCTTGAAAATTGTATACATTTGTTTTTATGGAGGCTTATAAAGATGACATTTTATTGACCATTTTACAAAGTACTCTTTATATTAAGTTTGAAGTTAATTTCTGCTGTTAGATTTGTTTGTGGAAAGTGTGGCACAAATATGACTAAGGTAAAAATAGGATTTAATACTATGATGGTGGCAGTCACAACGTTCTCTGAAATACAGTAAACCAGGTGTTACTTAAAATGAACTGGTTACGCTCACTGAACCAGATGGGTTAGGGTTAGGGTTAGGGTTAGGGTTAGGGTTAGGGTTAGGGTTAGCTTTCAAAATTTTGTATTTTTAATTGTGAAATGAATTATCTGAGTAAAAAAAAAAATCATAAGTACATTGAAAAATTATTTTGCTTCTTTAAAGGCCATACCCATGGAGTATGGTAGCATAAATTTAGCCAGCCAGCGGGCATTCAGATGTACTGTCTTTGAACTCCAGGCCTGTGTGGTGTTCAGATCTTGCCTCCCCAGCCACATTCTCCCACTTGAGAATTGTGAGCTGGGTGTGTGCGGGCTCCCTCTCGCTTTTCACGGGCATGTCCTCCAGGTGGCAGTAGCGAGCAGAAGAGAAAACACTGGGAAATAATGAGTCTAATGTACAGTAAAATTGGAAATTGAATTATAGCTCAAGAAAAAGGACAGTAGCCTTGAGGTCCCGATCAACCTGGACTCTGATCACTTTTGTTTGCTGTACCCGTGTGTTAGGTTACCAGCAAGTTAATAACAGCGCGTGAGCAGTTCAAGGCTCAGTAGAATTGCTTTAGACGTGAAATAAAGCTAAAATGAATTTGTGTCCAATATCATTGGCATTAGTGCTCATTACTTTTGTGGTGTAATGCCTCGAACCATCTAAAATCAATTTTAAGGATTACCCATTATTTTATAAAGAAAATAAAACACATTTCCAACAGAAATAAAGCAGTAAGTATAATCCTGCGAGCAGTTACTTGTACCCTGGCTGGCAGGAAAACCACTGACAGACAGAAGGGCGCAGGAAACACTCCGTGCAAACTTCACAGTGGATGCAAGTTCATATTAATGGGCTGTTGCCACATAAATCTTCTCTTGATTTCAAGTATTTAAAACAAGAGTGGTAAACATTTGTAAATGTAGAAAATAAATCTCAAAGAGTAGTAAAAGGGATTTACTACTTTACTACTTGTACTTGGTAAATTAATCTTTACCATGTGACACGCTCATCTTCTGGGAGAAGCCAGGGCAGAAGACATGGAGGGAAGGGAAGTATTTAGCTGCTTTGCTTGAGAGTTTTGCCCTTTCAAAACGCACAAAGCTTTTCATTTTCCTTTTCGTAGGGCCAGTAAAGAATATTTTCCCAGGCTACATTTGGTAAGCCTGTCGAAGCTGCATTTTGGTTGTGATACTGTACGTGTTTAGACTTTTGCCTCTGTTTTATTTTGAAGAAAAGGAAATCTTGTAATGACCTTGGATTTTAAGTAAATTAATATGAATGGCCAGAAAAGATTCACTTTCCCTAATTATTTGTGTAAAAATGCAGACTATAAGGCAAGGTTCATTTGGCCTGACATACATAATCTGTTTTTCTTAGAGCTCTCTATGAAAAATCCCATGTTGGGCAAAATTATGCTCAGGTTTTAGTATTTTAGTTTTGTCCCTTCCATCTGGTCTGAGTGCCTTGTATTATATCTTTATTGAACTATTTGTAGAGACTAAATTATCATACATCAAGATCTTTCCTGAAAATATGAAACGGGTTTTTATTTAAAAATAAGGGTGTACTCTGACTTCATTTCCCCTCCCAAGACATGCATTTCAGAAAGAAAACCCACATTCAGTAATAATATGAATTTGAGCATGTATGGATTTGTTAGAGTCGTTTTTAATTTTCCGTGTAGTTCTGATGCACTGGTTGAAATCTGTACTCGTTGTAAACTTTGACTTTGAATATGGGAAGGCTAGTATGTACTTACCACAGAATCATCATGGTTTAAGTATAGATATGGTAAAATTAGCTGGGAGCAATTTTATTTGATGGCTTATTTTAATAACATGGATACACAGTGCTACTGCAGAGTATGGAGAAATTTCTCGCCAATTTTAGGTATTCAAAAAAAAAGCCACCTCTCAACTTAGCTCTTGTAAACATGTATATAAGTATACTTGTAAAGTTTTAAAATGTAAAACATGCTGAGAAACGTATTGACTTTTTAATATAATTTTTAATGGCAGTGGAAAGTTTTGATGTTTGATGACAGCCTAGCCAATAAAGATCACAGAACAGACATGCTGGTTGGCAGTAAAAAAATTTTTTTAAGTAGACTAAATTTCTAGGACTATCAGCAGAATCTTTCCGTAATTAATCCACACGGTCATAACAGATGGTTAAATTGAAGAAACGTCCTTGAAGTTATTCTTTTAACAGATGTTGTTAACTATTAGCTTCGTGGTTTTACTCACCTAAATTTCCAAATAATTGAATAAAAGTTAACATATGCTTTCATCCTTTTAATAGGCAGAGTCTGTAATCGATGCAAAGTTTGACATAGTAGAGAAATTATTGTGGTGGCACATTTCTAACGTCTCTCCTCTCTCCTACCCTCGAACTGTCCACCCCTGTTCACCGAGGATGTCTCCTTGTTTCTTTTGCCCAGGGTCCTACAGAACGCGCTTCTGCTCTCGGACAGCTGCCTTCACCTCTTCCTGCAGAGCCATTTGAATTCGGAAGACATTGAGGCCTGCGTCTCCGGGCAGACGAAGTACTCGGTAGAAGACGCAATTCACAAGTTTGCCTTGATGAACAGACGTTTCCCTGAAGAGGACGAAGAAGGAAAAAAAGAAAATGATGTAGATTATGACTCAGAAAGGTATTGCCTTGCATTTTCGAGTTAACGTGTATGCGTCTGTATGATACAGAGCGCGCGTGTGCGTGCGCATATACACATACGTGTGTGTATATGCATACGCACCTCACTGTTTTGTTGATGTAATACTAAGATAATGAAAAAATTAATTGACTGAGATTTTATTGAGCTGTGACAGCTCATCATAGTAGTCTTCACACACACCTCCACACTGAATTAATGAACGCAGTAGAAATTCAATTATCTGCATTCTGATTATGTGACTTTCATTTAGTCAGACTTGAATTATTCGCGTTTAAATTATCTAGCTAAAAAAATATCCAACTGCACTCCAAATGGCTAATTAAAAGTCCAAATTTCCTGTCTCTCTTTGTGACTGGAGATAATTAAAGTTCTCCTCTGTTACTCAGGCTTTGAGTGTGTTGTGAAAACCAATTTCCTCTTTTTATTATTTTCCCCCTCTCTTCTTTTCCAGTTCATCCTCTGGGCTCGGACATAGTAGCGATGACAGCAGTTCACACGGATGTAAAATGAACACAGCCCCGCAGGAATCCTGAAAAAGAATTCTGATGTTACCATCTTAGGAATAGTGAATTACGTCCAGTCGTGGAGAAGCAAGCTCACTAATAATAGCTTCTTCCCTAAAGCTCCCTGTCATGATAGTAGGTATTTAATTAAAGACGTTGGGTTGTTTATTAGTGGTATTTTTATGTTGTCTTATTTTGGATGAGCTCCTGTAAAAAGCTAAAGGCCCGCGAATGCAACTCTCCTTTATAGGCAAACATTATCGGTAAAACTAGATCCTGTCCTGAACTGAAATGCCACATACATTTAGCAGCACCGAGTTGGTTTTACTGAATTTGAAAAGATAGGTAAATAGGCAGCACTGAAAATCCAGAGAGCGCCTTCCTTCTCGTGTCAGTGGGACAGCGTCAGCATAAACCCAGCTTGTATGGTCTTAGCCAGTATGAAGACTGACGGCATCGACCGGACGGCCTCTTTCAGACATGTGGCTGATGTTTTGTGGGCACCTCCCCTGCACTGGCAAAACACTTCGCTTTGGGTGTTTGAAATATTTTGCGAAGCTTCGCCTTTCCAGTATTTTATTTCACAACGTAGATGGAAAATGTACCTTATGACTAGAGACGTGGTAAAATAATGTTTACGTCTTACATGAAAACAGAAATCGTGCTCGTAATTTTGCTCATACTTGCCATATATAGATTCAGAAATACATTTGCATTGTTCACATTCAGCTTTAACACCTGGTTTCTGGAAACAGGTACTGTGGTTTCACTACCGGCGTGTAATTAGAATTCCAGGTTGACTGTTTTCTGACTAAATGTGCAATTTCTTGTCACTAGATAACTTTCAGTGTCAGTGGTGGTTACTTGTTACTTATTTTTAAGTTACGAGTGGGATCTTATAAAAAGTAATACATTTAATGTTATCAATAAACATTCCCATCATTTAGAAAAGAATGTCAACTTGCTAATTCAAGAATTACTCATTTTTCAAGAGCCTCTCTTTTAAGGCATCTGCCTGAGGACTGGTGCAATTTAATAAAATGTCTTCTTTGTTAGTGGCCCAGAGATAAAATGTCTTAGATAAACTACATTGAACTTCAAATTTCAGATGAGGCAGCGTTTTCTTGAGATAATTATCCAAGTTTCTTCTCTGTTGAATGGTGTGAAGTGTCTCTTAAACTACCAGGAAGACACTTTCACGTAACTGCGATAACTTGTTGCTTTAATTAAATGTTACCTCACCTCATTTTAACTGGGAGTTTAAGAGTGACTGTATTATTAAAAAGCCTTTGAAGTGCTCGTAACTAAGAACAGAAAATAAATTAAATTTAGAACAAGAATGATTTCCTTAAGTTTTCCTTTTTTGTTTTTGTTTGGTCTAAAACATTATCGAACTTTTGTAAATATTTTTATTTAACGTATCTTGGATCTTGTTATTTTATCATCTAAGACTCATTTTAACACGGGGGCGGAAAAGATGGAGCAATTTCTTTTTATCTTGCTAACCTGTGAAGTTTGCCATCTAGTCATTTAAGAGCGATCCCCAGCTTGTTTGGCAAATATGTGTCTGAATTCACATTATTTCTGTTTTACAGCAGTTCTCAACAGCATGTAATGTGCCACCAATTGTCATATTTTTAGATGATGTAACATAGCCATGAAAGTTGATATTAAGTAATGCCTAATACTGTGGTATGTAACCTTCACAAGATCATCGTTTTCACATTAAACGTGAAAAAATCAAGTTCAGTTTGTTGGGTCACTTATTTTATAGAAGAGAATACATTTTTTTTTTGACTTCCACCTAATTTCAGGGTGTTTTTGAGCAAGCAGTAAATTTTAATGAGAAACTTTGGTAAGATTTGGTTTACTGCTCAGTATAGTTGTACACGTTTGAGGTTTTTAGCCTTGGCTTTGGTTGTTTTGTAAGCACTGGCTTCTCATTTTCTGCAGCTGAGATATTTAGGTAAACTTCAGCCCCCAGTGGCCTTCTTGCTATGTTCAAGTCTCTTATTTTTCTCTGGCGTAATTTTATAAAGCTTTCTTTGGGAAAAGAAAGTAGTTACTAAGTAACTAAATTAAATCGATGTTTATTTAAAACTATTTTTAATGTAATCTTGGATGCTTTATGATTTACATACAGCAGAACTGTATTTCCCTGGCTAGTTCTTAAAGGGTAAATGATTCACCTATAAAGCCAGTTTGTGTGTTTTGTTTGAGAACTGGTTTTATATATAACCCGGAGGTGTCAACAAGGAAAGTCAACAACCTGTTACTTAGGGCTTCTTTAAAGTCTCACTTGGAAGAAAGTGACTTAGATTCTAGTTAAAATTACAAGTTTTAAAAATTACCAAGGAAAAGCAGAAATGTTTATCTTTAAATAGTTATGTCCCTTAAGATATTAAATATCTTGCAGGAGCTTTTCAAGCCTAATGCACATTTTATTGAATAATTAAATACAAACAAGTGATATGCAATAACCTTACTGTAGTAAGGTAAAAGAATAAAATTTCTTTTATGGCTATTGAGAACATAAACAAATTCATTTAGCCTCGCCACAATTACAGTTATATCCAACAGTAAATTGAATGTTGTTTTGAACTCCGTTTTTTTGGTGCCTTAAGGATTCATCATTATGGAGCTACTGTGGTACAAATAAGGTTTTTAGTATTTCAGCTATAAATGGAAGACAAGTTTTTTTCACAAAAGGCCTCTACAGTTTTAAGACAAATATAACACAACAAAAGCTTATTCTCTTTCTAAATAGTTGCCCTCTTAATACTTAAATTGCTTAGTTGGTGTCCTGTAAATCCAATGTAGCATCTTTTCAGTGGAGGAAAACCATTAATTTCAACACAATTTTCTGTTGTTTGGAATATAGACCTTCTCTTCCTTTATTATATAGACACATTTTCAAGTACAAAACGCCGTCTGAAATTAATTACTGCAATTTGACATTCAAAGCATAGATACAATTTTCTTTGCAAATAAAGGTCATAAGAAATACATTTTAATAGAGGGAATTCAAAAATTTTAGAAGAATGTAGGTAAGCAACATTTTAAAATTTAAAAATATTTACTAAGGATTTTGACTCTGTTCTTTGCCGTATGCATCTCACAAACGAGTCACCATTGTCCCTTTAAGTCAGACACAATTGCTGTTCACTCTTGTTGGAAACTTTTCTGGATCATTGTTACGAACACTGCCTTGGACAGTCATTTATTTCAGCTGCGCCAACTCTGGTAATGATCATTTTCTCTTTCTCCAAAATTCCAAAGACTTCTTTTCAAACGATACAGAAGAAAAGAGGGGAAAAAATTCAGCCACGGTTTTCTGCTGAAAGTAAACTCTGGTCTAAAGACACTATGCAAATGGCTTATGCCAAAGAGGCACACACCCTTTCTCTCCCCCACGACAAGTGTAGACTCATCCCCAAACCCCACACCGCTTGTCTTTGCTGCTGCAGAGGCACAGCACGGGCATAACTTGTGGTTGTGTTTTTGTTAGTTTCTTACCTCTGGGTCTTCTTTATAGCTTTGCCCCCACCCCACTGGCGGTGGCGCTCCCGCCGCTGCACCCTCGGCCGCCCGTTGGCTGCGGCGCCTCGGCGGCCCGCGCACACTCCCCCGCGCCGCGTCCCGCACACGCGCGCTCCCGCCTCCTCCCGCCCGGGCGCTCCGCCGGCGGCGGCTGCGGCGGCGACTGGGTGGCAGGTAGCGAGCCAGCCGGCCTCGGTCCGGTAACCCATGGCAACCGCCCTGGTAACCCATAGCAACTGCGCTGCGGAAAGAAAGAGAGAGAAAAAAAAGAAAACCCGGGTGGAGGGGGGCGGTGGGTGGCGAGTGGGAACAACGGCCGCAAAAAGACAGCGATTTACAGCACAAACCTGCAGCGCCCTCTCCCCTGCCCCACCTGCTGCCAACGTGGGCACCACGAGGCCCCCTTCCCAATGTGAAAAAGACGACTCTGGCTGCTTGGAAAACAATAATAAAACATAAAAATGCAGTGGGGCCTCGGAGGGTGGGTTTGGTGTCGGAGGGGCGGGGGGAGCTTTGAATAGCGACGTCCCCACCGCGGGCCTCCGGGCTCAGTGGTCTCCTGGGGCCCCGCTGGGTTTGGGAGCGCGCGTGGAGCCGCAACCCCGTCGCTCCGGTGGGTTTGGGGATGGTTGGGTCGGGGTCGGCCGCGCCGGAGCCGGAGCCGGGGGAGGCGGCGGCGGCGGCGGCGGCGCTGCCCCGTCTAGACCCGAGTCTTTGTTCTGCAAGATGCTCGCGGCGCTGCGGCCCCCGGCCCCGCCGGCCGGCCGGAGAGAGGGCGACGAAGTGCCGCCCGGCCTGGAGGCGACGAGGCCTGGGGCTGGGGGGGGGGGGGGGGGGGGGAGGGCGGTCCGGCGAGCGCCCCGGGGTCGCGGCGAGGCTGGGGCGAAGCCGGTGCGCTCCGAATGTCTGCGCACGCACCGCACCCGTTAGTTAACCCCTTTCCTCTCCAGTCTCCCCAGGACCTTAAAACCTGCCTAGCGGACGCGCCGTCGCCTTAAACTCGCCTCCTCCCGTTTGGAGAGGGAGGGGACGGTCGCGCCTGGTGGCGGGACTGGGCCTCGGGATAGAAGCGAGTGCCTCCGGGTCCAGAAACGGCCCTGGGTCAGAGTTTAATGTCTCTGTGTGCGGGGGTGGGGGTAGCGGGGTAGTTTAGGAACACGGATCCTCCACCGCTTTAGGCTGCGGGCCCAGAAGCGGGGCGCGGGGGGGGGGTGTTCTTCGCCTGGAAAAAAGAGGCGCGCGCAGATGGCATACCCGGTGCAAGGCCGTCGGAGGACAGAGGGGGGCGCTGCGGGGCCAGGGCGGCGGAGAGAACACGCAGCCTCGGGTCTGGCTAGTTGTCCGCGTGGTGGAGTGAGCGGCGTTAGGGGTTCCAGGTCGGAGGAACCTGCGCCCCATGTAGATTTCACTTTGTGCTTAGTGGCATCGTCTGCTCGCTAGTGTATTCGCAGAACCCCCAGCCCTCGATGAGATGATGCAGGAAATACAACCAGGGACTGGGTCCTTTCAGTACAGAACACCTAGGCACATAAAAGGCCATTTCGCAAGGACATGTACGGGAGTGAAGGCTGGCTGCCCTAGGAAGCTGGAAGTCCACAGTCTACGTCTAGTTCAAACGAGTTGTGATTCCAAGCTCATTTTGATGCTTTAGAAAGGAAAACGTTTGACCTGGACGATTTTTTAACTCCTTTGAGATCTTAATCCTGAGTTATTTTCCCTCTGTAGATGTGTCCCAGTTACAAACCCAAATAGCAAAGCCATCAGCAACATCTTTTTTTATGGCAAAGATCTACACACGTATAACACGCATTCGTTTGTACCATGTATGTTCCTGAAGAAGTGATTAGATCAACCGTGTTTTATATATCTAACTTTTGCTGGTAGACAAAAGGGAATCTGGCTATGTAAAGAATGCTATTTTAATCCTTTCATCAAGAAAAGACTCTCCCAAATATATATTTTTGCCGCCACGGATCCTCGGGAAACTTGGTTCATTTTCACAAATGTGCGCGTTCTGGGTTCCACTGCCTACTGGGCACCTGCTACAGAGAGACCCTGTGAACCTTTAGAGGTGAAAGGTAGCTCCTTGCACGCCTGGGGATCCATTCAGTACCACCCCAGCCCTCTGCATAGTGGTGTACTGGGAGCCCTGTGCTTTAATTTAATTTTTTTTTTTTTTTTTAACAAAAGCAATTACAGAAAAGTGCAAATTTAACGTGTGACATTTAACATTTTGCCGTGGCAGGCAGCCTCCACTTAAATGGGGCCTTTCTGCAGAACAACAGGAGCCAAAAGGCCTTGTGTCATGGAGTAATGTAAGACACAATCTGGGCTGCAAACGCACAATGAATCGGGAAGGATTTATGTAATTAATTGACCAGTCTTAACCTGTTATCGTGATGTAAGGAATTTGGAACTCATTAATTTGGGCTCTGACAGATTTCATATTAGAGCTGGCAAATATGGATTGAACCTCTTATTCTTGTAGCAGCTGGAATTTCCATGACAGTGAGGATTAGTGAGGAAGACCTATTGCTGGAGTCAAACTGCCTCTTTGTAATCAGTAGCCCTGCTCTGCATTAAAGGGATAATGGAAAAAAAAAAAAAAAAAAAGGAAGACGCGTATTACCTGGGTGAAGAAGCCGAAGGGGCTTCACTCTGCTGGTCTGTGTGTTAAGCTCAGGCATTTGCAGTGGAGCGAAAACATTAATTGCAATCATAAAGTTAGGCGGTTCCCTAAGCACCTTGAGAGAATGAGAAGGTAAGGGGTCTTAGGGTCGGGTTTGGTATTGTTGTCCAAGTTAAAAAGAGTTAAAAGACGGAGACTTTGAATTTCCTCGATGTGAGCACAGGGACTGTATGAAGAAGGATCTAGAAGTCTTCTGAGGGGCAAATTGTATTTCTTGTAATGTCATATCCACAAATGAGTAATTCAGAGCCTTGAAGGAGAGGCTGGCTTTCTCAGGAGTCACTCACTGTCTCCCGGTCAGAGCTCTTTCCCGGACCTCACGAAACCCAGAACTCACGTAATGAGCCTTTCATTGATAATCTAATCTCCGTCCTCTTCACAGCATATGATGTTTAATGAATCACCCATTTGGAAATGTCTGAAATGTCTGATTTCTTTTTTGAGATTTTAAGAAAACCCAGTAAAAACCTTACTTTCATTACCCCCTGCCCTTGACAATCAGAAAATTGCTAGGCTGAAAAAAGGGTCTCAAGATTAAACTAAATGTCTTTTCTTTTCCTTCCTTTCGCAATAGTTTTCCCCTATTGCTGTTCTATGTGATAAGGTTAATATAACAACTGCCGTAAGGATCATTAATACAGGAAGATAAGCAAAGTTGCACGTTTAAAACATTTTCAGGGTATCATTTGCCTCCTTCTGCTGATAAAGAAGCCTTTGGTAACAAATGCAGAATGCAGGCACCGAACATTTAACTGTTTAGACAGACAGCCCAACTGGCCTTTCCTAATCCATTATTATTCATAAATACTCTTCGAATTTGCACCCTGACTGCTCTTGAAATGTGTTCTTTAATTTGTGTATTACCTGTAAAATGTTTTCATTCAAACACAACTTAAATTTTAATATAATAGATACTGTTATAATAGAAATCTTCACACACAAAAAAACCCAAAAAAACAAAACAAAAAAACACCTTCCCTTCCCTTTTTGTGCTGTCTGGATTCCAACTGAATTCCAAAGTAAGAATTTTCCTTTTAGGTGGTGATGATGGGATTTGATCTCGCAACGAAGTACTTGGTGCAAAGATTTGTGTTGTGATTATCTTGTTAACAAGTGATTTCTTCAGCTTTGGTTCCGTTTAAATGAATGCATAAAGATAAACACTAGAAATTGCCATCGAAATATTAATGTTATCTTTCACACTGAGAGCAACGAGAGAGCTAGTAGTTGTTATTAGTATTATTATTTCGGTGGGAAGGCTGTGAAGATAAACAGTTGATATCAGCAAGAGTTGGATAACTAATATAAACCATGACAAGGGCGATTAATAGTGTATATAAACACACTTCAGATTTGTATACATGATCTCAGCTCTCACCTACGGATTTCTTTGTGTTTTTTTTTAGAGGGGTAATTTGTTAAGTTGGCAATTACAAGGTTATCAACTCATGTGCTGTGTGTACTGTTTACATGTTGGAAGTATGGAACGGACATATTGAAGCATGATTTGTCTGAGAGAATGTTGACTGGAAGGAAGTCTGATGAATTGAGTTCTGACTCTGCCATTAGCACATACCCAAAGGTAGCTCCCAACCCCTCTCCACTGCAGTTTCCTCATCACTGCAGTAAGAAAATTGGATACAGAATGTCTTTAAAGGTGTTAATAAGTGTTACTAAAAAAGGAAGGAAGGAAGGAAGGAAGGAAGGAAGGAAGGAAGGAAGGGGGTTGGGAAGGAAGGAAGGAAGGAAAGAAAAAGAGAAAGAGAAAAAGAAAGAAAGAAAGAAAGAAAGGAAGGAAGGAAGGAAGGAAGGAAAGGGGTTAAGTTGAAGGTTTCCATGGTCAGTTACATTTCAGACACATTGAGTTAAACAAAATTTAACATTAATTTTTCTGCAGGACTTGTCAGTGCCTTTCATATGTTAATATGCACTGTGAATCTCTTAAGTGTACGCGTGTGGGAGGGCGTGGGGTGGGGGTGGGGGCTTCTCTATGCAGTTTCCTTAAACGGATTTGAAGAAGAGAATCTAAAATTCCATGATATTTGATTCTGTAATACTTTGGATCTCTTCCCAGAATGAATGCACTTGCATTCACCCCAGGTGTCCCTGAGGTGTGGTGTGTGAGGAAAGTGTGAATATCACTAAGTAAAAAGGATTCCCCTTCAGAGAGCAAGTTCTATAAAGAGGCAGGGAATATGGTAACAAGTTTAAATCTCGGTTTCACTGCTTACAAGATAAGTGGGAATAGGTCACTCAACCTTATGGAATTCGTTCCTTCATTTATAGCGTGAGGATAATAATACAACGAGAGGCTGGATGTGAATTGCTGATGAAGTCACTGCGGGTTCCCTTGGTTCAGAAGGGTCTTTTCTTTTCCCCTCCCAATGCCTCATAGCTTGGCTAATTCCTACTAGTTATTCAGGGCTCATGATATATCTCCTATGCGCTGATGGCTGAGGTCTACTCTGAGGGCATCGACTACAAGTCAGGTGCCCTTTCATGGTGTTTCTGTAGCAAGACCCACGTATCCCCGCGTGACTTTCTGGTAGCACTTCTCCCCCTGCTCTTCATGATTGGTCACCCGCCTGTCTGTTCCTCTGTTCAGGCAGAGGCTCCTGGACGGTGAGGAATGCATTTCATTTCTGCCTCCCACCCCCCTGCCACCCAGCACCAACCTACAGTTTAATACGGAGCATGTTCTGGAGTAGACGATGCCATGTGGTGGGCAAACAAAAGGCCTGTGGACCCTCTTAAGGCTCCATTTCCCGTGGCAGAACCAGCAAAAATAGAAGAGCATAGAGAATGCAGCAGGTAATGCAGAGACGTTTACCTCCTTGAACTTGGAGACTTTGGTCATCCTGACGGTGCATGAGAACCCTCAAGCACAGTGCCTTGTTTCCCAGTTCTCTTTTGCAGTAGGCCTTGCGATGGTAATATAATTGTCCACTCGTGAGGTCTGCCTGGCGGGTCAGTAAATGCCTTGCTCGACATTACTTTTCTCGTTGATCAAAGAGACCACTCAATGAAACATTTTGATGAAATATTTCTTTTGGCCAACTCGGTTCTGACAAGACACTGTGCCTAGTGCGGTGTGTCAACAGTAGAGTGACATCCAAAACAGAGTTGATGATCGAGTTGAAATATTTGACTCTATGGGGCACCTGGGTGGCTCAGTCGGTGAAGCGTCCGACCTCGGCTCAGGTCATGATCTCGCGGTCCATGAGTTCGAGCCCCGCGTCGGGCTCTGTGCTGACAGCTCGGAGCCTGGAGCCTGTTTCGGATTCTGTGTCTCCCTCTCTCTCTGACCCTCCCCCGTTCATGCTCTGTCTCTCCCTATCTCAAAAATAAATAAACGCTAAAAAAAATAAATTAATTAAAAAAAGAAATATTTGACTCTGTGGACAGGTGAGCCTTTTCTCCAAATGTCTGCAGCTCTTGTCATATAACCCTACATAAAGCTGAAGCCCAGATGGAGTTTTAAAGTTTTACTAAAGTCTCCTAAAACAAACACCAAAGGAATCTCATTTTAGCCCCCTACACTTTCTCTGTCTCTCTCTGTCTCTCCACACACACACACACACACACACACACACACCCCTCACGTTCCTAGTCAGTTTCTTTCAAACTTCTGGCAACTTGGGCGTCTGTCGAGACTTCCAAATCCCAGCCCACACTGGCTCTCGTCTTTCTCCCCTTCTTTTCGAACCTGCCCTATCCATTCCTTGCTCTTGTGTAAGTTGGTGAAGACAATCTCCGATCCTCCCGGTTCCTACCCACACTACCACTAACTCCAGCCTGCGCAGCCAGCCCTGGGGGGAGGGGGGCTGGGGTGTGTGTGTGTGTATGTGGGTGTGCGGGGGGGGGGGGAGGCAGAGGGCGGGAGCAGGCTGGCTATACTCGCCAGGTAATCCCCCCGCCCCCATCGCAGAAGTGAGCAGAGGAAACCCACAGTCTCACACTGCCAGGACAGCTTTCCTGAGACTCCCAATTTTTTTAGGTTCAATAACAACAAAGGGTAGTTCGCAACCCATTTCTATGTTCCTCTCTGTAGGTCTATCTATCAGTTTCATCCTCTGACCTTCAGGGGAATTCACCTAAAGCCACAAGTGTGAAAATCAACCTTATTTCTAAGGCCCATTGGGGAAAGAGCCTGTGTCCTTTGGTAAGGGGTAACAACTCCTTTTAGAAAATTAATTTTAGGGGCACTTGAGTGGCTCAGTCAAATTTAGCATCCCACTCTTGGTTTCGGCCCCGGTCATGATCTCACGGTTCATAAGTTCAGGCCCCCGCGTCGGGCTTTGCGCTGACAGTGTGAAGCCTGCTTGGGATTCTCTCTCTCTCACCCTCTCTGCCTCTCCCCTGCTCATTCTCTCTCTCTCTCAAAATAAATAAAAAACATTAAAATTTATTTTAAAAGAAAATTATTTTTAATCCGTGTGCCTCATGCTACACGTGAAGCCCAGTCTATGGCCAAATCCCTCGGGCTCCAGGGAAATGTGTAAGAAGTCTGGAGGGAGTTGGGGGGGGGGGGCGGTGCGGCCCTGGAGCGTATGTCCTTGAAGTACAGAAATTCAGAAATCCTGCAAGTGGTGTTGGACTGTGCCAGATCCGGGGAGGGGAAGGCCAAACAGGTCCACGGGTTGGATGCAACCTACGGGATGGTTTCGAATACAACCATATTTTATGCAAAAAAAAAAAAAAAAAAAATTTAAACTTTTTCTTCACTTTTCATTCTCTCGTTGAAATGTTCTCAACATCACTCTTTCATCCTAAGTTTTGCTGTAAGAATCTATGGTTCTTTTCGGAATCAAATTTGCCCATAACTGTAGCGAACGGTAGACCTGCAAACTCAAACATGACATTTTTGTAAGGGTTTTGACAGTGAGCTGTGTCGTGAGCGATTTAAGGTCGTCTCAGTGCAATCTAGGTATCTGGGGGGCTTGTGGAGCCTGACCTGCAGAGGAGCAGAAAATGTACCCGTAGTAAACATGTATTGAGCTGTAGCACCCTTCTGACCGCGAAGAGAACCAGAAAGCAGTAAGGGGATGGTGAAGGCAGGCGAATCATCCTGTCTGTTAGAGGAAAGCAGGCTGCTTCGAAATAGAACGTAAGTAAATGAGGAGCTGGAGTTGGGTGGAGAACACTAATTATAAGAGAGCGAGCCCAGGGGCGCCTGGGTGGCGCAGTCGGTTAAGCGTCCGACTTCAGCCAGGTCACGATCTCGCGGTCCGTGAGTTCGAGCCCCGCGTCGGGCTCTGGGCTGATGGCTGGAGCCTGGAGCCTGTTTCCGATTCTGTGTCTCCCTCTCTCTCTGCCCCTCCCCCGTTCATGCTCTGTCTCTCTCTGTCCCAAAAATAAATAAACGTTGAAAAAAAAAAAAAAAAAAGAGAGAGAGAGCCCAAAGTGCAATGGCTCCAATGAGTCAGAGATCAATTTCTCTTCCAGCCACTCTCCAACACAGACCAGCGAGCCCGGCTCCAGGAAATCATTCAGGGACCCAGGCTGGTGGAGTAGCTCTGTCACCCTCCACACGTGCTTTCCAAGGTTGCCCCGTTCCTTCCTGTTTCTAGCCAGTCCGAGGGAAAGGCTAGAACAACTGGGGTAAGAACAACTGGGGCGAGCGCCTGTTAATTAATTAATTATGTTTTATTTTAATTTATTTGGATTCATCTGCCAATAGGAATTTCCAAACACACCCACAGGTAAGGATAATGTAGTATAATACCCCCCCCACACACACACACCCCCGCACCCCAGCTGTGCCCGTCACTCTGTGATTAAGAAGCTATCTGAAAGTGGCAGCCGTCACCACACCCGTCGCTTGGCAAGAACTCAGTGACCCGGCCACATCTAGCTGTAAACAAAGCCGGGGCAGTCTCCAGTAGGCGGCTGTGTGCCCAGGAAAGTGGAGGAAAGTGCGTCACTTGAGGCCACAGGATTTGAGGGGCGTCCTTGAGAAAGGCCACAGAGATCCAAGTTAAGTCAAGGAAAGACTAAGGACATTTCCGCACTGCGGTGAAATCCAAATGATGACAACCGTGTACTGCTGATACCTTGCGAAAGGCCGAGTGTGAGTCTTCCGCCCTTGAGTTTTTAGCAAGTGCAACATTTGCTGAACAAAAACAGAACAGCGAAACGAAGCGGCTTAGAGAGGCACCACCGAATCTTGCTTTTCTCTCACCTGCGTAAAATTAGCTGAGATAATGATTTTAGAGGAGAGTCAATATATATGTAAATTATGAAGATGGTTTATTTGCTTCTTGCCTCTTCGGCGTTAAAAGGTGTGTGTGTGTGTGTTTGAGACTTTATGTACCCTCGTGTAATAAAAAGAGAACAAGACAGCACAGAATTTCCAAGGAGCACAAGAACTAGTTGAAACTAGCGTCATGAATCAATTCGTGTCAAGAAACATTTACTGAACTTGTACTATATTCAAGGATTGTCCTGGGTCTTGGGGATACCATGGTAACAAACAAATAGCCCTTGTTCTCAGGGGCTCTCGATCGGAGGGCAGATACACATGGAGGCATCTGACCGTAATACGGGATAGAATGAACTAGGTGCCCCAGTCGAGGGTAGCAGGCAAACATTGCGTTACGTGCCTACTGCGCATTGTCTTCCTGCAAGCACCTCGATTTTCCTCGGGGGGCATCTCTCTTCGCTCTCGGTTCACGGTGGAGCTGATTCAACCTCCCTACCTAGAGGGGGCTGCCACCAGCCTGGCCAATCAGAGCAACGGTATTTCCCTGGCCCAAGTGATTGGTTCAGGGGTGGGCACATGACTCTACCAGGACCAGTGACTTTTGTGCAATTGTGGAGGAAAGAAACTCGCTTTTGCCTTCCGGAGTGGCTGGGTGAGGGTGTAAGCCCGGAACTCTGGGATGCCGTCTTGCCACCCTAAGGGGAACCTGCCTGAGAATGAGGAGAGTGAGGCCACGCGAAACAGAACAGAGCTGGGAGACAAGAGAGTGGGCCCTGATGACGTCATGTAAATATCTTAAGTACTTCCCACCTCACGCACGGCAGGAAGCACACCATTCGCTGATTTATTCATTCACTAACGCACTTGCTCACTTTCCTGATATTGTTGCATTTAATTCCTGTAGCATTAATATGAGTAGGTACCATTATCCCCATTGAATAGATGAACCTGCTGCTCATTGATGGAGGAGATGGAATTGAACACAGGTCTGTTTATAAACCCTTAATCATTTCCCTCTGTGATTTCCCCAGACACAGCTCTTAAGAAGAAAATAGGTCTTATTGACCAATGAATTCCCTTAGCACCCAGAATAGTGCATTTGCTTCAGAGGTCCTCCTGATACATTTATTGACTCAGGAGGTGCAGGAGGAAGAGGAGGAGAGGGTGAATGACTTCGGGGTGTGGGTACAGGAAGAGATGGCGTGTTTAGGAGTGCCAGCTTGGGGTTGGAATCAGGAGAGAGGTCAGATGTGGAAATTCAGAAATCGTCTGCGAGGAGAATCGCAGAGGTCACCTCTGCACAGATGTCTAGCCAGGGAGGCCTGCCTTGACCCCCCAAGTTGCAATCTCGTCTCAACTCGCTGACCCGGCCGCTCCCCTATCCTTCTCTGCTTTCTATTCTCCACAGCGCTCGCCACCTGTATCTCTTTTCCTTATCTATTTGTTTTTATCCGTTTTCTCTGCACCCACCCAACAGTATAAACTTTATTTGTGCAGGGAGATCGCTGGTGTGCGCTGTGCTATCCCATGGGACTAGACTGGGGTGTGGTACGTTGGGGACGCATAAGAAATACTTGTTGAGTGAATAAACGAAAGAACAGAAGTGGATGAGATTGCTCACTGCTGGCGGAAATTGGGAGGAGGGGACGGAAGTCCAAGGAAGAGGAAATCTTGGAAGAGACCGAGAAAGTCTGTGAGGCAGAAGGCCAATCAAGAATGAGCGATTCCCGAGCATAATGAAAGCAGAGGGTTTCAAGAAGGCAGGAGTGAGCAGCAGGGCCAAATGTTGCTGGGAGGTAAAAAAGGGCCACTTCCATTACACTTGGAGTGAATTCTCTTTGTAATGTTGCTCAGCAGCTACCTGTGGTAGCACCCGGGGCTCGGTTGATCGTGAGAAGAGGAGTTCCAGTCCCGTCATTTATTAGTGATGTGAATCTCTGAACATCAGAGCCTTGCTTTCTTTACCTGTAAAGTGAGTGCAATACCGATCCTATCTCCAAACGTGATTGTGAAGGTGAGCGGAATTACTCCATGTGAAATGCATATATATGGGTGAATTATTAATATTATTACTGATGTGCAGTGAGTAGAATGAATATATAAAAAGAAGGTCATGAGAATTTCTATAACCGTTATTATTTTTTTAAATTTATTTTTGAGAGTGAGCGAGCGAGCCGGGGGGGGGGGGGGCAGAGAGGGAGACACAGAATCCGAAGCAGGCTCCACAGAGCTGCCAGCACAGAGCCTGACGCAGGGCTAGAACTCCTGAACTGGGAGATCATGACCTGAGCCGAAGTCAGACACTTACCCGACTGAGCCATCCAGGTGCCCCATTTCTATAACCATCATTATTTGGGACTAATCGGTTTCAAGACAAAGCAAAATGCACGGTGAGTCCCGCTGTCATTTTTCAACCATCATGCATATTCATTTGAAAGGTAGTACATTGCATTTATGAATTTGAATTTGGGGCATTTTCTTCGTCATGCCTGTTTCCGGTTTTCCATGCCCCTTCTTGCCCGGGCTGCTTATGCAAATAGACAACCCCAAGCCAAGAGGCAACATTTCAGTTCTCTGTCAATTGGGCTGGAGAGCTGCACGCTACCATTCTCTTCCCCTGCCCCCTCCCAGGGCGTATTGTTTCCCACCCTCTGTGGCCGGGAGGTTGAATATCTCATGTCTTTCCAGAAAATCACTGATTATATTTATGCATTAGCTTTTGACATGGTAGGCTTTGAGTTAGATTTAGTCCCGGTGGCTGAAGGTTCAACGTTTTCTCAATATTTTCCTCCAAAACCACAACCATAGTTGGCAGCAAAGAAGATGAGGGATGAATAGGCTTCCATGTTGCTTGGTTATAGATATGGAGATGCTGGCCGAAATTTGCAAGCATTTGCATATATACAATTGTCTGTCTGATGTTTGCTTCCATGCTTGCTCTCCTCCTCTGCCCCCTGTTCTCTTTGTGCAGTGAATTACTAATACAAATACAGATAATGCAATTTCTGATCCCAGCCTGCACAGCAGACGCACATTTTGGAAGGTATCTGGGGAAAACGGATAGGCTCTCCTGATCTTGTTGCTTTATCCAGACAAGGAAACGAAGAGGAGAAAGTAATTACAGGGACTTGTCTTTGAAGGCAGAGTGAGTGGCGCTGACAGGGTTTCTTTTCAGAGCATCTTGTAGAGATGCTATTTTCTTGTTAATACCAGTAGGTATTTCCCTGGAAATAGAGTTTACTTATTAAAATGTGTGTTCCGCAGATGGGACGCTGTCCACAGGAAGCCGAACAAGTTCTGTCCTCGGGGCTTCAGAACAGAGTGGGTCTAGGGGCGGGTGAAATTTGTCCCCAGGACAGCACAAATCCCGGGGGAAGGAAGAAAGTAGATTCACCCCTGAAACCATCTTTTGGTAAATCACTGCTCCTGCTCCCGCACACTCGGGAGCTATGAGTTTCTTAATGCAGCCGCGTGACTTTGTCGGGTAACTGGAGGTGGTGTGTGGCTCATCGGAAATATTTTAGGGTAACAACATTTTCGTAGACTTATCCCCGCAAGCGAACCCGAAGTCAATACTCTGGTAAGTGAGCAACTAAAATGAGGCCCGTGTTTTCTTAAATAAACAACCAAATGAATCAACAGCGAAGTTCTAGTCGTCAGTGTGCTATATAATGTATGGCAGAACACGGCCACCTCCTGTTCCAAAAATGCGTTATCAACTCCATACTTCTTTTTAAATAAGCTTTGATTTTACCTATCGTTGACCTTTTCTCATATGTCATGTATTAAACACAAATTCTGTTTGTGTGAACAGGTTTCTAAACAACCCAAGTTTGTGCTGACAGCTGTATGAAAAGAGCAAATATTTGCTTTTTATTTCGCGTAAATATGTGCATGCTGTAAACCAGACGGGGTTAAAGACACTAAGATTTTGTCTTTCACCGCTCAGGAAGGGACAGCTAATCTATATCAGAAATAATTTTATTTTATTAAAAAAAATTTTTTTTTCAACGTTTATTTATTTTTGGGACAGAGAGAGACAGAGCATGAACGGGGGAGGGGCAGAGAGAGAGGGAGACACAGAATCGGAAACAGGCTCCAGGCTCCGAGCCATCAGCCCAGAGCCCGACGTGGGGCTCGAACTCCCGGACCGCGAGATCGTGACCTGGCTGAAGTCGGACGCTTAACCGACTGTGCCACCCAGGCGCCCCTATCAGAAATAATTTTAGATGTAGAACTGCAGTGTGAAAAATATAGACCCCCCCACCCACCACTGGTTGAAATGGCACTAGTAGAAAAAAAAAATTCAGCTGAAAAGGGTTATGAAACGTTTATTTTGTCATATAACTTGAAATATGTTGGGAACAGAATTTTTAAAAGAGAGAAATGGTCTAGAAAACTGTTCTAACAGCTATTACTCTATTGGAAATTAGTTCAGTGGTATTATAACATTTTAAGTAGACATATATGAAATGATCGAACTTTACAGTAGACCGGGGTTAAGTAAAACACATTGATAGTATTATTTTAGATCGAGTAGGTTCATTCCTTGAAATTGCTGGTGTTAAGGAACTCATTGGGCACTTGCTGGGTGTTTGCTTTTTTTCCGTTCTTTGATGGCACAGCCTTTATAGCTCATGATGAGGTAGGTCGAGGTACGCTCTTCCCACAGCAGTTTTGTGGTGGAGAGTAAATGAAAGAAAATTTCTCTTAAAAATGAAAACAGTGTTTATCCTCACGGTGCTGTTGGACTATACACTGTGGAGATTTAAGCGAGTGTGTGGAATTCATCTGGAGATATAATGGATACCAATCTGAGTATGAAATATTAATCATGGACCATATTGCTTCTGTTTGGATTCGTGCTGTCTGCCATTTTAGATGGGGTTGTGGACGGATTTCACCCCTGACTCATTTCCTGTTTCCTGATGCCTACGGTGCAGTATTGCTGGGATATGTCAGCCGAGGAGCTACCTCTTACGGGAATGACTTATCCCCCACATTCCTTTACACAATGAAGAATTAACTGTTCAGGTACAGCCATCTGCCTTATACAACATATTTTATAACACAGAAGGAGAATTTTAATAAGACCTCCAACGGGTCTGCTGCCATTTTCAGAGGGAAAGTCTCCTACAAAGGAAGTGCATGGAAACGCTCAAGAGAAAGCCGTTGAAAACACCCCCAGTGAGAGGAACGGGTGTCATCCCATTTTATTGTCTACCTGTCACCACAGCCCTTGCATGATTCTGACAGGCTGCTCTTTTCTCTTGTAGCCGGTGCTGCTTAATGTCATTTTCTTGGTTGAACATCTTTATTTCTGACTTGTTACAAACCATTAACTAGTTTCCAGGTTTCAGTGTCCTGGATACTTTTGACTAGTAAGTCATTTGGCATAACAAGGTTTCCCTTTATCTTCTTGCTAAAGAAAATCTCTACATGAAATGATCAATGTTCCAATTTTTATGAAACCTAGCAGATAGGAAGTGCCTGTCATCGGATGCAAGGCGTCTTTTCTGAAAGCATATTCTACTTCATGTAATGGAACTTGACAGACACACTAGGTAACCGCTACTCTGTTTGTAGAAAGCTTCAAGCCGTTTAGGTGAACAGCAGAGAATTTTACAAATACACTTCGCTCGTGATGATTTCACATAAACATAACAATACTGGTTTTAATTAGATTTCGTGGATGAGATGTCTTTCAACGTAAAATTCTTTGAATATATTTTTGTAAAACATTCGATAGTTTAACAGTTGTCAATCTCTATAAACACACTTTAAGAGGGTTTGTTACATGTAGCGTGGCTAAAATGAAGACTGCCTGCTTTGAGTGTTGGTATTAAAAATAATACATACAGGGGCGCCTGGGTGGCTCCGTCAGTTGAGCATCGGACTTCAGCTCAGCTCATGGTCTCATGGGTTTGTGAGTTCAAGCCCCGTGTCAGGCTTGCTGCTGTCAGCGTGGAGCCTGCTTCAGATCCGCTGTCCCCCTCTCTCTCTGCCCCTTCCGTACTCACGCTCTCTCTCTCCCTCTCAAAAACGAATAAACATTTTTATTTTTTATTTTATTTTATTTTTAACATCTCTATTTTCGAGAGACAGAGAGAGACAGAGTGTGAGAGGGGGAGGGGAGAGAGAGAGGGAGACACAGAATCCGAAGCAGGCTCCAGGCTCTGAGCTGTCAGCCCAGAGCCTGATGTGGGGCTCAACCCCATGAACCGTGAGATCATGACCTGAGCCGAAGTCTGACGCTTAACCGACTGAGCCACCCAGGTGTCCCACGAATAAACATTTTTAAAAAATACATACAGATGTGTGGCCTGGTGGCATATTGTTAAGCATTAGGAACAACTTAGACTTTAGTTTGCTTTTGCATAAAGCTACTCAGGAATTAAAACTTTAGATGAACTTTTCCTAAATTACTTCATATTGTTAATGTTTTAAAACTATACTTTTAAGAAAATATATTTAAATATTATGTACAAATCTATTAATGCAATGTTGTAGTCAGATCCTAAATAGGGACATTCATTTATTGTAGCCTTATGCACTTAATGGATTAAGGAGATTTTATTTTCTTTTTGTAAGTAAGCTCTACACCCAATGTAGGCCTTGAACTCATGACCCTGAGATCAAGAGTCACATGTTCTACTGAAAAATCAGTCACTGACCTAGCAATTCCACTTCTAGGTCTCCATCTAAGTGAAATAGTTGAGCAAGTGCATAAGCATATATGTTCAGTGTATGTGGCACTATTTTTTCATTGTGAAAAATTGGAGACAGATTAACAATCTTTAATGAGGGAATGGATAGATGGACCACGGCACCTCTATAAAATGGAGCCCTACACTGTTGTTTAAAATACGAGCTACAAATGTACGTGGTGATACGGGGCACGTCTTTGATATATTGTTGAGTGAAAAAAGCAAATCGCAGCACAGTAATGTAGAGTGTGATGCCATTTTTGAGGGCGGGGGGAACTCTTCCTCCCCATCTCCTCTATCTTTATCTATTTATTTATTTAATTTATTTTTTAAAGTTTATTTTTGAGAGAGAGAGAGAGAGAGACAGAGCATGAGCCGGGGAGGAGCAGAGAGAGAGAGAGAGACACACACAGAATCCGAAGCAGGCTCCAGGCTCTGAGCTGTTAGCACAGAGCCCAACGTGGGGCTCGAAATCGTGAATCACAAGATCATGACCTGAGCCGAAGTGGGCCGCTTAACTGACTGAGCCACCCAGGCGCCCATCTTCTCTGTCTTTAAATGAGCACAGAACAGGCTGGGAGGTTACTCATCAGACAACCTCTATGTGTAAAAGCATGGGGGAAATAAGAAGAAAGCCCTGATCTTTTGCTTTATATGCTTTCATATTCCTTGAATTTAGATTACCTGATTTTTTAAGATGCTATGAGTTCCCTTGGCAATCTAATTAAATAATTGACAAAGGAGGGGCGCCTGGGTGGTGCAGTCGGTTAAGCGTCCGACTTCAGCCAGGTCACGATCTCGCGGTCCGTGAGTTCGAGCCCCGCGTCGGGCTCTGGGCTGATGGCTCGGAGCCTGGAGCCTGTTTCCGATTCTGTGTCTCCCTCTCTCTCTGCCCCTCCCCCGTTCATGCTCTGTCTCTCTCTGTCCCAAAAATAAATAAACGTTGAAAAAAAAATTAAAAAAAAATAATTGACAAAGGAAATCTGATGTCATAGAAAGGATAGGACGAAAAGAGGTAAATGTAGCTACTTGAACTTTCTAACAAAGAAGCATGGCTTCCTTTTATCCAGTTAGCTCTGGCACTTAGAGCGTTTGTGTCTCTCCATGGACTTTAACGGAACCTCAAAATCTGGGTGCACATGCTGTCAGCCCTGGGTGTACGTCTTCCCAGGCAGTGGCACTGGTCCTCAGTCGGTTTCTTCGTGCCGTATTTCAAATCGGCTCATAAATTATTAATAGTACATGTGTAGGTCAGAAACACACTAACCCTGACAATCATCCCATAATATTCTCTCTTTAGCATCAGAAGAGAAGAGAAGGGAGAAATCAATATGCAACATCAGAGGTACATTTCACATAGATATGGTATATGCACTTAGAAAAAAAGAGTCAGATCTTTACAAAAACCTGTCAGCCTGGCATTAATCTTGTGTTATGAATAATGTGGCTATCTATGAATCTTTAATATTTTTTCAATGATGAAATTGTATGGTATGCTCTACCAAAGCAAATTTGATAAAATGTGAGAATGGTTTGATCAATGAAGATGTTGCTATACACGAATAAAAAAAATTGAAACCCAGCTCATCAAAGCAGAAAAAGCTATACTTTGACCTCAGAGTAAATTTTCAGCCCCAGTAAATTTAGTTCCACCATTATCCGTAATGCCCAGATATTATTCTTTAAACAACTGATAAAATAATTGTTTGGTTAAAACCACCAGCTCCCTGGAAACTAAGCTCTGGTAATACACTACCAGCTACTAATATGGGGCTGTCTCCTGGCTTATAATAAAATCCATATTTGAAAACTCCTAACAAACACACAGATTAATGTTTCATATATAAGAGAGAGCAGTGCTTGAGAAGGATTCTGAATCCAACGGCTTGTTAGAAATACTGTTACATTCCATTTTTCTGCCCATGAAGTAATCCTGGAATAATTTGCTCCAGGTTTAATTTTCAATGAAAGTGAGAAAAGTAGATCAAGAACTTTGCTTATGAAATTTGCCTAACGAAGAAATTTTCATCAGTGCTTGTTGAACTGAAGATAAAAATATAGTTTGTTTCTACAGATTCCAGGGGAATTAACATGTATCTGATTGTTAATATTTGATTCTTGTTTAATTATTTATGATATCAAGGAATGAATCTGTCAAGTAAATAATGAAATGCGTACATGCAGCATATGTAATTAGGTTAGGTGCATAAATCCAAAGTGTTCACTTTATAGTTGTCAGTGTAAAATTTATTAATAATGAGAACTGTTAAGTGAAGAAAATTCTTAACACAGTCTACCTCATTAGTGTGGATTATGGCAATTGTTGGTCAAAGGAGAGGAGGCAAGGGATAAAGAGGAGAAATATGGCTTCATTTTCTTAGTTGTGCCTCAATTGTTGAAAATATTAGTGAATTGGAGCACCTTTTCCTTTCTGCTGTTTAGAAATGTACAATATGGGGGCGCCTGGGTGGCTCCGTCGGTTAAGTGTCCCACTTCGGCTCAGGTCATGCTCTCAAGGCTCGTGAGTTTGAGCCGCGTGTCAGGTTCTGTGCTGACAGCTCAGAGCCTGGAGCCTGCTTAGGATTCTGTGTCTCCCTCGCTCTCTGCCCTCACCAAGCCCCCTCAAACATAAATAAACGTAAAAAAAAAGAAATGTACGACATGAACAAATGAGTTGTAGGTTTGAGTGAATGCCGCCAATGGAATAATTCTATTATTCCATTCTGGAATAATTCCAAACAATTATTGAAGGGGGAAAATTCAGCTGACCTTGAGAAGTAAAAACCTACTTTCATGATTGAACTGAAAGACTCTATTCTTAAAATTTGGCTTCAAACTCACCGTGAGGGTGACATGATGGCCAGCGATGCCTTGTAGCTGTGCTCTTGTGTTTGTCCCTTCTTGTGCTGAATGGGAGTGTGGGGGAGACAGGGACGCTCCTCGCACCCTGGGTTGGCCTGGACTGCTGGGACGTGTCATAAAAACAGGGATCTGAGGAGACCCGAGGTACCTGGGGGTCAGGATGTAGGTAGTGTTGGGCTGGTGGGGAGGACACCCAGAGGATAGAACCTACACCCTGCCCTCTCGGGGACCAGGCTGAGCGGGTGCCACCTATAAAGACTTTGACCTGATGACCTGGTTAGAGGGAGTTCTGTCCTTAACGTCAATCATTAATGGCATTGTGTGGTGTAAAGGACAGGTAACCAGAAAACAAGATGATGGGACCCTACTCTGCCACCGACTAGCCCGCAACTTCCAAAAAATTCTCCAAACGCAAGGGCCCTCCTGTTCTTCACTTACCAAATTAGAGGGCTGTCGTGCTGGATTTCGTGGTCTACGACTCACAGAGATGAGGTTGAAATACATCTGTTTTTGTGCAAGCAGTTCCACGAGCTTCTTGAAAAAAAAAATGGGGGAGAGAGGTAGTATTATTATACGGACATTCATCATCTGACTGGGTATTGTTAGAGAGGCGGTTATACATTTATTAGAAGATGGAAGATATCATCACAAAAGGAAGCCCATGTATTATTTTAGTAAATGATATGAATCTCACTGTAGCCGCCACTAAAGCATTTCTTGCCTCACACATATGGAAGTTAGAATTGGAAGGCCTATTTAGGGTAAGGCGGTGGCATTACAAAACAAAGAATACTAGGTTGCCATTTGCTACCTGCCCTGATTAAAACGAGAGGAATGGTTATTTAATAATTGTATCCTCAAAAGCTTCTGTGGTTTACAGGTTTTCAAAAGGGTAATACTCTGGTGGCGAATAGTCCAGTTACCAGATTATTTGCAAAACCAAAGGAATTATTTGCTATCCTCCTGACCTCAATTCTCAGATGTCGACAACCTAAAGAATTTAGGGCAGAAATGGCTTAATTCAGCCAAGTGTTAATGTTACTGAAGGAAAACCCCTATGTGGAGTACATAGCATGGCTACTTATTTAGGCGAAAACAATGCAAAAGAGCAAACATGATTCTACCACCCACGAAGAAAATTATCGGTTGAATTTAGCCAATCGGCTATTGATGCAATTAAAATATACCATTTAAAAATATTATTTAAAAGTTTATTTATTCATGTTGAGAGAGAGAGAGAGAGAGAGAGAGAGCAGGGGCAGGAGAGAGAGAGGGAGAGAGCGAGAATCCCAAGCGTGGAGCCCGACTTGGGGCTTGAACTCACAAACCGTGAGATCACGATCTGAGCCAAAATCAAGAGTCAGAGGCTTAACTGACTGAGCCACTCAGGAGCCCCTAATATATACCATTTTTAACACATTTTGTAGAAAGGACAACTACAAGAATAATCTAAGTGTGACTGTTTCTAACTTTCAAATAAACCATCATAATTTGCATGAAAGAGATGTTGTCACTTGCCCACCCAACCAAACCTCCCTTCTTGCTTGGGGTTCACCCCTTTCCTCACCCAGCCTAGAATATTGAGAAAAACAAATTATTTTCTTAAGCCGGTAAATTTGATATGGTCTGCATGCAGAAGAGATGACTGGCTAAAATTTGCCGTTTGTTCTGATGTTACCTGTCCTATCCCTTGCCTGCTCTCCCAATATAACCCAGGGATAAATCCCGGTTAGTCACCAGTGATGATAATCTCCTCTCCCTTGCCAGTAAAAGTTTGGAGATGTGATCCAATTCCGGCTAATGACATATGAGAAAAGATCTTCTGAGATGCGTCTGGTGTAATTTTCCTAACTCTTCAGAAGAAATGAAAGGTTAGAACAGTCCCACTTTTTTGGCTGGTCTTTAGCATGTCTTGAGGTGATGCCTGGAACTTTGGTAGCCATTTTGAGACCCTGAGGAGAACCAGCTAAGGACAATGTCAACAAGCTGAGGATGGCATGGGTCCTTGACAACACTAAACATTATGGAGACACTGAATTAATCAGCCTCAGCACGTGCCACTTTGAGACTTCCTATGTGAGATGCTTCATTTTCCTTGTTACTTGAACTAGTAGGGACAGCTTTTCTATTACTTACATTAAAGTTGTCCTAGTAAAGGGGCGCCTGGGTGGCTCAGTCGGTTGAGCGTCCGACTTCGGCTCAGGTCATGATCTCACGGTCCGTGAGTTCCAGCCCCGCATCGGGCTCTGTGCTGACGGCTCAGAGCCTGGAGCCTGTTTCAGATTCTGTGTCTCCCTCTCTCTCTGACCCTCCCCCGTTCATGCTCTGTCTCTCTCTGTCTCAAAAATAAATAAATGTTTAAAAAAAAATTAAAAAAAAAGTTGTCCTAGTAAAAACAAGAAGTGCAAGAAACTTTATCATATCTAAGAGAACATCCTTAAGTTGGGAGTGAGGTTTATACATTCTGCCGATAATATTTATAACCTATTTGATTTGTTTGCTTGAGGATATTTAAGGCCTATGCTATTTGGGCATGTACATTACTTTTAGAATACTGGGTGTCAATAAACTCAAAACATAGGCTAAATATTACTGAGAACAAATACTAGGTAACAAAAGTTTCCATCATTAAATGTGAGGAAGGGGAAAGGATTTGGGGAGGAGGTCGTATTTAATCCGTACCTGAAAAGGGCAGTGGTATTTGAATAGTTGGGAGATGGGGTTCGAGGGCTTTCTAGATAGCATGGGCAATGAACATACTAAAGTGTCTGTCATGGGAGAGAAAATGCAAGAGTACGATTTAGGGGTATATGATGTAGACAGATAAGGTGAGAGCTGCTTAGGTACCGATTGTGGCATGTCTTGAATGCCTTGCTAATGTATGAGGGCTTCTTTTCCTCAGTGGCGGGAAATATTAGAGATACTTGAGCTGTTCACCATACTTGATTCTGGATGGATTGTTAAAGCACATGGTATGTATTTTATGTAGTGGTTTTTTTTGCACATTTTAATGAAAAGTGTGGATTTTGTTATTTATTTTGAGAGAGAGAGAGAGAGTGAGCGTGTAAGTGGGGGAGGGGCAGACAGGAAGAGGGAGACAGAATCCCAAGCAGGCTTCACGCTGCCAGCACAGAGCCCAACGTGGGGCTTGATCCCATGAACCGTGAGATCATGAGCTGAACTGACATCAAGAGTCAGACGATTAACTGAGCCACCCAGGCACCCCCAAAAGTGTGCGTGGTTTTAATGAAACAATAAAAATCAATTTTCCATCCTAATGTGGATTCTATATTTTAAAGCATCTGCCAAAGGAAACTACTAAGTGCCTAGTTACGTAGCCATTGTTTTTGAAAATGTCCCAAACCAGATACGCATTCTCTAAAGACACTACTTGAAGGCTAGTAAGCAACATTTCAAAGGGGGTCAAGCTCAGACACCTGCGTGTGTGTGTGTGTGTGTGTGTGTGTGTGTGTGTGTATGTGCGGGACAGTTAGATGGAGGGTCTGATGCTGAGAGGGAAGAGACGCCTTGCCTGTGTAGACAGAGGAATGTCTTGAAGGAAAAAAAGGGGGTTGGGGAAAAGCTGCCTAGTGCCTTGAGACTGAATGAGGTTGGACGTGAGTGTCCGGGAAGAGAATCTGGAAAGGCGAGGTCTCACTTTAAGCGTCTGGTGCAGATGCTTCAGTCATTTTACTTCATTTTGCCGATGAAGACAGGGAAAGAGACCAGGGAAGAGACCTGACCAAATTTCTAGGGGGGGGGGGTTTCCCTTCTTTACTTCTTTATATTTTCTCTGGTTCCCAAACAGGCTTAACTTAAATATACCCCTGAATGAACATGAGGCAGCGTGATTTCACTGCTGGTAGACATGGGAATAGAATGAGACTTGCCTAAACTTTAGCTCTCTCATTGTGTACTGATGAAGGGACTCCATTTTAGGAAGGCTCCATCTCTGCGTTTTTCTGCTAGAAACGATCTACTCATGTTCCACATTTTGCTTCTGAGTCAGCTCAAAAAGCTACGTTCCCAACTCAAGGGGGGAAGCAAGACAGTTAATCCTTCTCCGAGTTTTGTCATAGGCCTCACAACATGGAAGAAGAGAGAGCCAGATCGCTGACATGTCCCAGGACATTAGCTTCAAACAAACCTCGACCTCAATACCCCTACCTTCGATCGTTTAGGGAATAGCCCCTACTGTTCACCTGACACTAGCCTTTGATTGGCCGCTGCCCTGGATTCCTGAAGGAACACATACCCCAGACCCCTTTCCAGAATAAATTGGAAAAAGTGACGACGAGATTCACCCTCCTTCCCTTCCAGAGTTTCCCAGACACTCTGCTGTGCTCTGTCACTCACGCTATTCAATAAACTCTGCTTTCACTTTCTTTGGCTTGCATTGGAATTTTAGCCTGCGTGAAGCCAAGGACCCTCTTGGCTGGTCCTGTGGGACCCCCCTCCCCCCCCTCCCTCCCTGGGGCCTTGGACTCCCTCTGTCCGCATTACTGCATCCCGCAGATCTGTCTCCACAAAAAGTAGTTTCGCTGGCTGGCACCCCCATGGTTACCAGGTGGTAGACACTATCAAACTACACACAGCACCAAGATATCATCCAACAGAAGAAACGGGAATCCCTTCTGTGTGTCCCTGTTTTAAGCACTTCCCAGAGCCCCCTAGCAGATGTCCCCTCCCATGACATTGGCCGGGACTGGTCACGTGTTCGTTTCTGAACCAAGCCCGGGACAAAGGAAGGGGTTGACTGGAACAGATTTAGGACTTACTCCCAGGCCACAAGGGAGAGGACCCTGTGGGAGGGGGTTGGGGAGTCGAGAGGAGGGCGCCCAGCACAGCAGTGCCAGTGGCCCCGTAAAATGAACATTGACGAGTGCTTGAGAGCAGACTTGCTGGCAGACAGGCCTGCTTCCCAACCCCTGCTCCATCCCTTCCTGCTGGGTTACTCTGGGCCCCTGGTAAGACTTCCATAAGCCTGGGTTTCTAGGAGAGCGGTAGCGTTGTTGTGGCAAAGATAAAGTCCTCTAGATAAAGGAGTGGGGATATATTTTGCGCATAAAAAGCTATCAGCAGATGTTAACTAATGCTGTTGATGTGATTAATAAAAATGACCTAACTCCTGCCCTAGAGGAGCTCCCAAGGAGTCCTCATGGAATAAGTGGAACTGTCACAAGGCGAGAGGTGACTTCTTGCCAGGGAGCGAGCCCTCCTCTCGTTCTACGTGCCAAAGGAAGGAGGGAGGCTCTGTAAGGGCTGTTTTTCCTTCCGCCCTAGACTTGCCTCTATTGCCATCTGGACTGGGAGAGGGGCTCTGCAGGGTGACGCGGCATCGTCCTGGGGGGCAGGTGCACCCTAAGGCCTGGGGAGCAGGGAGCAGCACGCTCGCTTCCCTGCTTGCTCAGTAGGCGCAAATGGGCGGTAGGGATGCTTTCGTCCAAATTAATCACCAGGCAGGGCGGCCGGGGACCAGTGGGGTCCAACCTCTTGCTTCAGGGTTCAAGGTTGCGAATCCCACGCACCGAGTACTCTGTTTTCCCGGCATTTCCATACATTAATTAGATGACAGTTAAGAGGCAGGGCATTTGCTTCACACTCACGAGCACATCTCAGTCGATCAGCAGTTCTCAGCCGCCCCCACCCCCATGTCTCTCCCGAAACCGGCCTCCCCCGCGGCCCTCAAAGCCCGCGCCGGGCGGGGGGTCCGGGGTCCCGGCGGCGCGCGGGGGCGCGGGAGGAGGCGCCGGCCCTGCCGCGGGCGGTTCGTCAGGTCGGGCGGCGGCGGCTCCCGGGGCCTCCGCCCGCAGCCGGCGGCAGAGCGGAGGCAGGCGGCTGAGACGGGCGAGCCATTTGCATTCGCCGGCAGTCATTTTTATACGCGGAGGTAATGAAGTTGTCAGCGGCGCCCGGAGTGTGCCAGAGCCTGATATTCAAATAGACCTGCCCGACTCGCCCAGCCTCCCGCCCCCGCCCCGCGCCGGCCTGCGAGTCCCCGGATGAGCGCGCGCCGCCCGCCCCCTCCCCGACGGCCGCGGGCGCTTTGTTTGCAGGGGCGCCGCTTCCCCGCGCCCAGCGCCCGCTCGGGCCGGCGCCCCGCCCTCGCCCTCTTCCCTTTCTCTCCCCGCGCCTTTGTCTCCGCCTCCCTCCCGCTTTGTGTCTCTGGAAGGCTCAGCCTCCGATACCAGCGACCCCACCCGGCTGGCCGCCGGTGGCCCCGCAGACCCCGAGACGCACGTCCCCGCTGCCCTGCGGACAGCACCCAGGGGGACGAAATTCGTGGCAGTGAGGCCACCACCCTCACACTTGGCACCCTTCCCTTCCCCCGGCAGCTCCCCCTGTTCCCCTTATCTCCATCTCCGAGAAGGAGGACCTAAATGCTGTCATTATCACTTTGGCCTGCAGTGGTTTTCTCCCCTTGCTGAATGCATGTTTGTGGTCATTTTTCTGATTACAAAACCAAAACAGAGCCACCCACTCAGACTGCTAAGAAAAGGCTGTAGGTGCGGCAGCACTGGTGAAGAAACGACGTGGAAAGACAGACACAAACCTGCTTTGACATAGGTAGTTGCTGGTGAACCTTGAAGCTCGTGAGACTCATTTTCCTGGGCTTCTGGAGCTGTGCTGTCCACTGGAGCAGCCACTGGCCACATGTGGCTAGTGAGCACTTGAAATGTGGCTAGTCTAAATTGAGATGTGCTGTAAGTGCAAAATACAGGCTCTATGAAAAAAGGAATGCAAACTCCCCATCATTTACAAATATTGATTGGTTATTGACATGCCGTTTTGGTATTTTGTGTGAAATAAAATATTAAAATCTGTTAAGTCTGTTCCTTTTTGCCTTTAAAAAAAAACGAGACTGCAAAGAACACTTAAAATGGCATACAAGGCTTGCACTGTATTTCTGTTGGGCAGTGCTGGTCTAGAGACTTAAGACCCAAGCAGCCTGCCTCTAGCCGTGACCTCTTACCTGACTCTGCAGGTGCTTTGGAGCAGGGCAGGGAGAGAGGGAAGGTTCTGGGATCTCAAGTGTCAAACGCCCAGGAAAATAGTTAGAAAATAGTTGGGGTTATATTGAAACACTGAGTAGAGGCTGAGGCTTAGACTGCACGGACCAACAACTATCCCTTTCCCTTTGTTCACTGTAAAGAGAGACCCCTGTTCCCGCTCCAGCCATGCCACAATTCCATGGGCCAACTGTCTGTGTGTGAAGTTGGGCCTCTAGGAGCGTTTTGTGCCTTTTAGGAGTTATTTGTCGCACACTAAACTTGCTGACATGCCGTTTAGAAGAGTGAATACTGTGTATGCACTGTAACGACTATTTCATAAGTATTTCTGGTGTACATTGTTCCTCGGCATGCACAGGCTGCGGAGTAAGGGCTCCCCGAGTATGCATTGACACGATGCGCTGCAAATGATCCAGGCATGAGGGCGTCCCTGAGTGTGCATTGACTCCACGCACGGCCATGGCTCCTACAGGGCTTTTATGGTGCAGCTTGCCAATGATCCGTGCATTAAAGACTCCCCAAATACACATTGACACGACAGACTGGAGTTGTTTGGGTCTACCATGGCAATGATCCGGGGATAATGGCGGTGTCTTATGCACTTTCCTTGAGATGAGAGTGCTCCTGGTCCTAGCGGCAGAACCAGAACTGCCCCAGTTAAGTCCCCCTGTGACTCCTGGTGCAGAGTGCATGGGTCTTTGACCTCCTGCCACTGTGGCATTACTAACATTTGTTGATGTTTTCACTAATGCAATTGAGTTAGCTTCCCCCCCGCCTCCCCCAGATGTACTTTTGTAAGTCAATACCTGGATTGGGGGGGCCACGTACTGATGATTTCATCTGGTTGATGATGAACTGAAGACGTGGGAAAGGCCGTGTTGAAAGTGCAAAAGTGGTTTAGAGAGAATAAGTTTGAGAGATGCATATGAGTTTCAGAGTTAACATGGAATAAATAACTTCAGTCCTGAGAAAAATCTAGTTGCGAAACCGAAATAGATAAAATAAGAAGGTGGTAAGGAGATGGAAGACACTTTTAGAAAATCACAAAAGTGATATATTTTATAGTAAAATAATTCAAACACTGCCAAAGACTATGAACTAAAAAAATGAAATTCTCCTGTTTCCTTCTGGCGTCTGTACCATCCGTTGTTATAATCTCTGTTAATATTTTTTTTATATTCTTTTAGTAATTTTTATACATATGCAAATATAGGCATCTGTTGTTTTTAATAACATAGCGAACGTCTCCCCCCCCCCCCCAGCATATTTAATCTATTGCATCCTTTGTGGTGATTGCATGAAATTCCAGGGTATGGATGTAACAAATTTTAAATTTATGTTATTCCAACCATTGCTGCAATGAATATACTTACACACTTGCAGATTTGTGCAAACATGTTCATGGAGTAAATTTTTAGCAGTGAGATGCTGGGACAAAGAGATGTACATTTAAAATGTTGAGACATATTGCCAAGTTGGTCACTAGAATGATTATGCTGTCTTATACTCCAACTGACATATGTGTGCCTACTTTCCCACGCCAGGCCAATACGATGGTTTATCATGGGGGACACTTCTGATGTGTGTGAGTGAATTTTCCCACCATGTTTTCTGCACAGCTTTATGGTGAGAGCCCAGCCCTGGGGGGGGGGGGGGTGGAGGGGGGGCGCTGTGATAAACGCGGTGAAGTGCGGAAGTCAGCTTACAAAGTAGGAAGTCCTGTTAGTAGAGATAAAAAGCGATTGCTCTACAAAACACACTGAGATCGGTTGAATTTCATAATAGCCTATCAATTTGGGACAATCGGAATTAAGTCATGTTAATTCATCATTCATCAAATATTTGCTAAGAAGTTATAAGCGGCTTCTCCACTGGATGGTAAGCCCCTTGAGAGCAAAAGCTTCGTCTTTTTACCTTTGTGGCTTCTACAGATTTATGGAGTTGGGTCTGGCCTAAGGTTGTTTTTATTGTTATTATTGTTTATTGGCTTGTTTTAATTTGGCCATTTATTGTCCACTACATACCTGGGTATACTTGGCTCTCCCTGAGGCTGGGCATTCAAGATGGCTGACATTTAATTCCTCTTCCAGCAGCTCAGAGTAGGAGGGACAGGGGAATGGAAACTAGTCTGAAAATTCACATAATACGGGCAAAGTGAACAATGAGCAACTAACTCTGACGGAGTAAATAGTTTCCTCAAAGTTTATTTGACCTGGGTCTGGGAAGATGATTAGGGAACCGTTTCCATAGCAACAGGGAAGGCCCTCTAGACAGAAGAAACCACAATAGGAGGGTGAAGCTTTGTGGGAATGCTGGTGTGAATGGCTCACAGAGAGGAAAGGGAGCAGAAAGGGAAGCACAGCCTACTTAGGAGGAGGCACTGAGTCAGGCATTCGGGAGCATAAAGAGAATGAGGTATAAGGAGGGAGTGGGATTTTCACTTAGACTCTAAATCTGAATTGCACTGGGGCATTCAAAAGCCATGGAAATCCCGTGCCTTTAAAGTGCCTCGGTCTTAAGATGGAACATATGAGCTACGTACTTTGTAATATTTTACCATTTCTAAAATTCTATGGTCTTTGAGCTACAGGACTTGAACTTGCCTGCAAGCACTTTGTCTTTTGTTCTGTGTGCCAAGGAGCACTGTGTGGTATCTCAGGGTGTTCCTTTAAGATGATAGGAAGTGTCTCGTTATAATTTGCTGCAACGGACTGCCAACGCCACTTGCTGTGATCTCAAAACTACATACGCTTTTTAGTCACCTCCCCACCCCCCAAAAAGATAGTAATGAGAATGAAGAAGAACACAAAACAACAGCGGGCAGTATACATCTTTTGATAATTACTCTGCACATGCAGCTAAATCCTATCTTTACCGGAGTTTGAAAAGACACTGCTTACATCGTTTCTCTGAAGTATATTGCAGAGTTGGATGTCAGGTGTCCTGTTTCTTGGATTCACACGCTGAATAAATCTCATAGGATTTGATAAGCATGCCATCCATGTCCTCGTCGGTGGCGGGGGGAAAACATTTGGACTGAGGGAATGTCTAAAGACAGAGAGAGCCCTGTGGCCTATTGATTAGAGACCTCCCTCCAAGCTGACACCAGTCCTCTTTGAGAATTATGAGCCAGCTCATTTTGCTTAAAAGAATGAGAGACTTGGTTTAAGTCTGTGCTGACTTCCAGATGAACTTTACGTAATTCCCCCAATTTTTAGGCTCAGGGATTTCCATGTCGTATTTGAGGCTGTCTAGAAGCAAACAAAACAAGCACAAGCAGGCCTCCCATAGGACCAAACATGTGGCACAATAACATCTCTTGTGACCAGTGACTAGCCTCAGATTAGGGAGTTTGATGACATGATTGAATTACTGAAGAAGGATGTCCTGTCAGTCCTACCAGTCCCTGTTCAGAGTCTTGAATTTTACAAATGAAAGCGAGAGGCCTGAGAGGCTCTGCTGAAACCTCACAGAGTCAAGCCACCTGCCCCCACACGTTGATATTGGGGATTTCCAACATAGTTTCCCATGAGATCACCTCCTATGTGAAATTCTTGGCAATGACCTCCAAGAGGGACTCCTGACAAAACCAAATTTGATATTTTCATTGGCATGGAACAAAGCCTGGGCCATGAGAATAAATTTCTAATTTTCTCAGATATCGAACAGAAGCGCAAGGTTGTTGAGAGAATTCTTACTACGTAGGTGAATAAGATGATCTGGCAATCCCAGACATCATTAGGACTCTGGGGACATGCAATCCTTGTTCAGACAGCAGTCTTTCCTCAGTGATTTTCTCCTAGATTCAAGGAGGAAAGTAAAAATTGTTTTGAAAGGATAAACATTGTGAAAGGATGTGCCCCTTAACAGGTATGAGGAATCGCAACTAGCAGAGCATGACATCTAATCAACCATTGGGTGTCTGGAAGCTTACGTATTTTTACACCAGCGGAGACAAGAAGGTCCAAAAGTACCTGTCCGGGGGCCATGAGCAACACATGAAGGTAATGTAGTTGTTAGGGTCTGACTGGTAAGACATCACCCTAGAATTTTTTCAGGGCCATTTGCCAAGGTTATTAATACTAACTTCACAGTAGTTATATAGTTGATATTTCTGGAGCTCTGTTGTGATTGTGAAGTTCAACTCCTTCTTGAGAAAGCTTGGGAAAGAACAAAAGTATATCATCTAGAATTGATGTCCCCAAATTTTTATGTGTTTATGATCTAGAAAGTAACTAGACCCTATCTAGGTGGTCAATACAAACTAATCAAATGATGAGTGAAGAAAGAATAACTCAATGTTAGATAAAATATAAAAAGATAACCGATTGTTTTTATCTAGTCTGATAATACCTACGTATGAAGAGAGAAATGACTGCAAGCCTAAATATGTAGGTGGTAGGATCTAACTACTTGTCACTAAAAGTTGAAAGAAAAGAGAAAACAATTAGAAAAAAACGGTCAGTTTCTAAGGCCATCGCATCTTTTGAAAAACCCAATTATAGGAAGATCTCTCAAAGTAGACCCCATTTATATCTAGACATGTCATCAATTGGCTCGAAGTCTTGAGTTTCTATTCCAACAAGGGAGATTTGAAAACACCACACATAGCTAGTGAACTGTACTAGTGTCTCAACACTTAAAGCCTGTGAAGATCCTAACACTGAAGTTAAAACTGAGGAGGGAAAAAGAGCCAACAGAAACTTGCAAAGTCATTCCAAATATATGAAAAAAAACAGAGTGTCATGATGGAGCAGGAAAGTTCCAATAAAGAATCCAAATTTTTTATTTCAACTTAGGAGACATATATGGCATCTTCAGTAAATGAAATTCGGGCTATATGCAGAAGATTGAATTCCTGTAATGGTCATTTAACTGCAGAGGACAGAGCTCATACTTCACATCATAGAAATGTGGAGAATACAGTGTCATACCCAGAATTGGTTTCCTGGTATAAAATGTAAGACGTCTTGAGGATAAAACTTAGATAATAAGTTTTATTTAGCGCCAGCATTTTAACATCAGATCTTAAGAGGCCACCAAAGCTAGGAGACAGAGAAAGCAATTCTTCAATGGCCAGTGGAGCTGCTTTAGGAAGCACTGGATCTTTCTTCATCTCTTCCTAAAGTCAAGATCGTCTCTCAGTGTACTTTTTCCGCAGGTTAAAATGTACTGTGATTGGAGATGCTTTCAAAGTGAGATTAACAGGCGAGACACATCAAGACGCTTGTTAAAAATTAAAGGCAAATTCCTTTACCCCTGAAATAGAACCTTCCTGGGTGATTCTTAAGCACATCCAACTTTGAGACCTCCTATGGTTAAGGTTGCAAGGGTGTGATCTAAAGTTATTGCCCGGTTCCTTCAATATTGGAAGTTATGTGCTGGAGGAAATCGGTATGGTTAAACAAATATTTCATTTAAAAAATAAAAACAGCCTTATTACTTTTCTTGGTGGAAAAATGGTATATGTTCATTGTAAAAAATCAAACAATGTTGGAAAATATAAAGAAGAAAGTATTTAAACACTCTCTTTAGATTAGTGATGTTAACTCTTTGAAAATCATGTTCGCTGCAAATGTTTTTCTGTTTGTCATTTGCCTTCTTTTTTAATTACAAGGGTTTTACATTTTTATGAAATAAAATTTATCATGTTTTCCTCTTTTCATTTCTGGCCTTTGACTCATGTTAAGAAAGACTGCCATTTTTCCTGGATAATAAAAATCTTTGTTCTTTTTTCCCTTATTACTTCTACAGTTCCAATTTTTACATTTGTTGTAATTTTGTTGATCCCTCTGGAATTTAACTCAGTGTAAAGAACGAGGCTGGGATCCAACTCTATTTATTTTTTTCCAAATGGCTAGCTAGTTTTTTCAAGATCATTTCTTGAATAATTTATCTTATTCCCACTGATATAAAATGCTACTTTTATTATGTACTAAATGTCCATATATACTTTCTGGGCTCTACCACGGTCATTTGATTGCTCTGTGCATTTCTATGCCAGGACCACACGTTTTAATATCTCATTACTATTCATCTTCAGAGTTTTTCTGGCGATTTTCGAATGTTTAGTCTTCCAGAGAGATTTTGGAATCATTTTTCAAAGGTTCAGAGAGGATCCTTTTGGGATTTTCATTAGAATTGTATTTTATGTATAGATTAAATTTGGGGTTGGGGGGGGAGAGCTGGTTACTTCACAATTCCGAGTCTCAAGTGACAATGTCCTGTGTGTGAGTGGGTATCACAGATTTTGCCTGTTTCTCTCAGTGTTTGTTTCTGGCTATTTTTGTGGGTTTTGTTGGTTTCACGATTAATCATATGGTTCTCAGGTATATGCTTAGACAGGCTACCCTCTGACATAGATTGTAAACTCAGAGCTGCAGTGAGGTGTTTTAGGGAGTTGGTATGTAATAGAAACCTACCAAGTGGATCTTTGATATAATTTCCAGGTTGCCAAGAGGCTTAGGTAGATTCTCCTGTCTAAGCTTCTTTTCCCCATCTATAAAATAGAAAACCGGGCAGGAATTTGTAAGCATCGATAATGATAAATGAATCACTTAATACAGGTCTTAGCACTTAGTGAGTCCTCAGATAATGGGAGCTATTTGAGGGCCGGGTTAAGGAGTTCATTTCAAAATTCTTTACGAGACTGAGATTCCTTGAAGCTTTCAGAAACATATCCATTTCCAGCAGATTTTTAACAAATGCTCTTAATAAAATCATTGTTCTAACACTCTGCCCTCCCAACACCCCCCTTCCCATGATAGCATATTTGATGTGAATAAGAGATCTCATCCAATGACTGACTGGTTCTGAGCAAGATCATTGCTGAACGGTTTGGTCCCAGTCGCATCGCAATGGGAGGCCTGGTTTTTTCTTCTTACGCTGTTAATTAATGATCGCTTGGGGAATTGGGGGAGGGGCCTCAATGTGTTAATGGCTTAGAAAAAATACATCTGAGGTACACAGACCATTTGCAGTACCCAGTTAAGAATGATTTGCCACATGTAGGAGAGCTTAAAGAAGGCTTTCACAAGCATGGGCATTCAGCTAAACCAATAGTTAGCCCCACATTCTTAATGGCATAATCACCAACATAGCCAATTCAGCATAATGGCCTGTTAATACTGAAACAATTACTTTGGATAATAAAATAACACTTTTAATTTGCTTGACACCAAATTCGACCTATGTGGATCATCTGATGGTGAGGTGAGGGGAAAGGGAGTCTGCTGAGTTCTAAATACATTATAAAGCGATAACACTTAATGTACATAATGTAGTTCAGGACTGAGATGCTTTAAATGGCCTAGTGGAAAAATAAAACAATTACCAGAATATACTATTGCTTTGGAATTTACCCAATACTTCATAATTTACACACTGACTTCCACAAGTTTCTTTAGGAAAAGATGGTTAAAACTTGAAGTTGCTGTACTTTGATTAAATTTGTTCATTTTAAACACCTACTGTGGGAAGTCTACACGAGATACAATCAGCATATTTTTGTTGACTCAAAAATAATACTGTGTTCTAGAAGGAAAATGTCGGCTAAATTCATTGCTTCACTTTTTTTAATATCTATTTTCCAGCCATTACGAATTGTTTTATTCTGTGTGTTTTTTTTTTAACTGAAGTATGTATTTTTAAGTTTTATTTATTTAAATAATCTCTACACCCAAAGTGGGGCTCGAACTCACAATCTCGAGATGGAGCATTGCCCACTCTTCCGACTGAGCCAGCCAGGTGCCCCTAATTGAATTGTTTAAATTTCATCAGTGTTTTCAAATTCTTTTGGGAAGTAGGTGAGCCTTAAATCCTAAAAAATGGAAAAACCTCTCTCTATATACCTCCTAAGTGGGTGACGAAGGCAGCATCTCTGTTTTGGTCTCCTGGCTCATTGTTGTGGGCAAGGACTCTTGGAAAGTGAAGAGCTGGGACCAAGCTTATGAGGCATATGCCATATATATCAGGGATCCAGCCTCTTTCAGTTGCCTGATTTCAAAGTAATATTCCTAATGCATAGCTAATTGAAACTGGACAACTAATTCTTTTTGCTATGTCTCCTATTAAAAGGTAAATGCTCCCCGGAAAGCATTACTAGTTATTAGTCATTTACACCTTAGTGAGAATGAATTTATAACATTTTCTTAAAATAAGTTAAGGAGATATTAATTAGTATGTTAAGAAAAACATTGATGCTAGCTAAAAACGTCTACCAAATTATAATTAGAAACAAGATAGTTTATAGAGTCCTTTCTTGATAACAGATTTTGGTGTGTTAGAGATGGGGATTATACTGGATATATGTTACTCTTGTGTTCTATTTAGCATTATATCTATTTTTCCAATGACTGTATACTATTCCAGTGAATAACTTCACCAGAATTATTGTTCCATTCGTCTATTGTTAGACAATTGCATCTATCCTATTGGTTTATAATATGAAAGATGCTTTTAGGTCTGGGAACTACCTTTTTATAAACGTCTTTGCTTCCTCATTTTCCTTTGGATTTTTTAATGTTGGGCTTTCCCTCTCTGAGATGTACCTGTACATACAAACACTAATCCTTGTCAACTGGCCTCCTTGCCTTTGCAAGATTAGCAGGCTACAGGTTCAATGTCCTACATCACTGCTGTTCAACGTGTGGTCTGTGGACCAGTGCATGTCTGTGAACTGTTTGCTGCTGGTCTGCAACGAGACAAATACATAAACTGAGAGGAAGTGTCTAGATCTCAAAATGACATAGTGGTTTGACATTGCTACACCATCCACGAAATGGTCAGAAGATTACCTTATAGGATATTGTGCAGGCTGGGTTCTGACTCTTATGTGGTGGGAATCTCTAAGCATATGAGAACTCTGCATCGGTCCATGGCAAACCGGACAAAACACATAAGCAAACAAACCAGTTCTTCACTTTGGACAGGCTGAGAATCAGTGGAGAATGCCAGCACACAGGATCTTGAAAGCTGCATAAACCCTCACAGAGGGGAGGACAACAGTCGGAAGACAGACTTGGTTTAAATCCCAGTTCTGCCTCCTGTTTAGCAGTTACTAAAATTACTAAAATTCTCTGTGCCTTGGTTTTCCCCATCTGTAAAAATAAGAATAAGGGTAGAATCAACTTCGTAATACGATCCTACAGACAAAGGACTTTGCACATTGCCTGGCATGCATTAAGTGCTTAATAAATGGAAGCCACCATCATTATGTCACTAAACAGCACACCAAGCAGAAGTCTGGGAAGGGTTCCTTTATGCATTATTATTGCAAAACATACAGCTCTCGAGTGAACTCCCCCTTTCCGTACGCCTAACGGTGATCCAGCAGCTCTCGTGTTTATCTTCTACAGAGGGTGGGGTCACATCCCTTACAGGACAGCCTGGCTCAGAGCTGACAGACCAGGAAATCAGAGACCCTTCACAACACTCACCTCTGCTCCTTCCTGCGCTGTCACTGACTCATCAAAAGCTCTGAGTGCTTATCCCACGAATGCCAGATGTCCCTCTGTTTGGGATTGTCCTGAATTTTACTGCCTTGTCCTGTTTGCAATCCCCACAGGGCACACAATGGCCCTGTGTTGGTCTGAGACCAGGTAGCAGCCATGTATCTGTGCCAGCACACCAGGATCCTGTGGGTCTCCAGTCCTGCTCCTACTGTTGACCCACTCACTACTTTGCAGGCTTAATGTAGCACTAGCACCAAAAGAGTGTCAGAGTTGAGGTTGAAGATCTGGATTTTTATCCTGACTCTGCCACTTATGATCTGTGAGCGCCAGCGTCCTCATCTGCAAAATGGGGCCGTAACACTAATCTCGCCATGCCGCTGTGGTGACTGAATGAGACAGCCCTTGAAACGTGCCCTGATGGATAATAAATGCAACTTGCCTCCCCTCCTTCCAAGGTTAGGTGACTTCTCTTTCCCCACGTTGTGCTGTGCTAAGTGTATAAGGCATCACACGAAGTGAATTTCCCACCAGAACATATGTTTATGAAGGCAAGGATTTGTCTGTTTTATTTATTGGTCTGCCCCCAAGTTTTAGAACAATGCCTGGGGCTAGTGGATGTTCAATTAGCACATGCTGAACAAATTAATTAAAGTGAATTATATAGTCATGCTTTTCTGCCATCTCCTTTAGGATACTTTCAGCCCTGAGCAGCAGAAAACCCTGACTCAACTTGCTAAACCAGTAAGGACATCTATTATTTCATACAACCAGAAGTTTGAAAGGTTGGCGTGTTTGATGGCTGGCTAACATCATGCCGGGCCCGACTCCTTCTCATCTTTCTGTTCTGTCATTTTCGGGTTGGCTGACGTCACAGTCACGAACGGTTGCTGTGGTTCCAGGCACCATATCTGGACACAGGGACATCCAACAGAAACGGAGGGAGCCTCTCTCTTCCTTGCATATCCTTTCACACAGAAGCCCAGAATCCCTGCAGTTGACGTTTGCTCACTTGCACACCTAAATCAATCACTGGCTTGGACCAGGTTAGGATTAATCCTGAGTTTCGTGTGGGAGGGGTAGATACCCGAACAGATTCTGGCCAGGCCACAAAAGAAGACCAGAGGGCAGCCAACTGTGTGGGATACACCTAGTCTTTGGAGGCTTAGGGAAATAAAAGGAATTATTAAGCAAAAATTAATTAAACAAGTGCCCAGACAAGCGTTTATGTTGTATGCAAATTAAGGGCTGGGATAATAAGTGAAGAGAGAACTGCGTTCTGAGAGTTGGAGGAATGTACTCTACCCAGCTTCTTGATTCAAGTACAAATACGTTTGTATTTGGTTGCCAACTGGCTATGTCAAAGAGGGTGCTTAAATGCAAGATGAAGTAGAATAAGACATATTTTCCAGTGTTGCAATATCTCATGGATTAGGTTAGAGACTGGGAACCACTGTCCTCGCTGCAGTATAATCTCACTAATGCATCCTCAATTAATTCAAAACATGACCTAGTTCCCTTGGCCAGGCTAGTATTTACTCTGGCATTTTCTTTTCTTTTCTTTTCTTTTCTTTTTTTAATTTTTTTTTTCAACGTTTATTTATTTTGGGGACAGAGAGAGACAGAGCATGAACGGGGAAGGGGCAGAGAGAGAGGGAGACACAGAATCGGAAACAGGCTCCAGGCTCCGAGCCATCAGCCCAGAGCCCGACGCGGGGCTCGAACTCACGGACCGCGAGATCGTGACCTGGCTGAAGTCGGACGCTTAACCGACTGCGCCACCCAGGCGCCCCACTCTGGCGTTTTCAAGGGAGCAATGGTTTGCAATAGTCCAAGTAGAAGTATAGGGGATGTGTTAAATTATTTTTACTATTCTGGCCTATGAAACCCCGTATGCAAATAATCATTATTTGTTTGTTTAAGCAGGTCCTTGGAGTCTATACTTGACACACTTAATGGCTTGTGGTTGAAGGCACAATATGCGTTTGGAATGAACCAAACCTGTACTTTCTAAAACACTTTGTAATGCAAATTCTCTTAATTTGGCCACTGCCTTCCCTGCAGGTAGGCACTGCAGGTAGGGTAATCAGACTACCGGAAGTCGATTCTTATTTCTGCGGCTGCTACTGTGAACGTTGCTTTGAATCAGCTGTAGGTCCACACTTAGTGGAAGCTGTTTAGGGCACAGAAGCCAAGTGTAAAACACGGGTCAGCCAGACCACCCGTATACAAGTGCCAGTTTGACAGCTTGTTATCTGTGTGACGGCAGGTGAGTTCTATTATCTCTCCGTGTCTCGGTTTCCCCCCTTTTAAAATGGGAATAATAGTAGTACCTACCTAACAGTCTTGTGATGAATACACGAGTCAGTATATATAAAGATCTTATGACAGTGCTTGGTTTACAGAAAGTGTTATAAAAATGTTTGCTACTTATTGTCATATATTGACTATGTGAATGAATTCAGGACGACTACATCAAATCGTATCTATTGTGATTTAAAGGACATTTGACCAATTGTAAGTCACTTTCTTTCTGGGTCCCTTGAAATGCAACATTTTCCTCCGTGCATGGGCAAATTTTGTCCAATGTGTCTCTCATAGGGCAGTCATATTATGGCTGGGTGATATTGGTTGCAACTGATTTTTCATAAAATTAACCACTCTCAAGCAGTTTGCAATGATTTTATTCCCATGTATAGAGACGAGAATTCTCACTTTGGCCTCCCACTGAGCTGGACATAGTCAACATTGAATACACACTTCCAGAATTGCGCTAAGATAAAAATTACTGTTTAGGCTCGAACCTAGTTGGCTTACTTTCATCATCTGCTTAGAGATTATCATTACTTTGCCAGAGAGCCAGAAAAATAATTCATTGAATAGCAACCTGGTTTAAAGTAAAATTCTTCTGCATGAATTATCCTGATAGGGGTTAGAATGTGTATGAATTTGCCGATGAATTGAGTCATCCTGTTTGTCTTCAGGGATTTGGGACTTTAATATCCCGCTAAGGCTGTTGATCTAATAGGGGCATGTAAGTCACATGTTATTATTCATATAGTTCTGAGTGACCTGAAGCTTACGGGTATTGGAGAGATGCTTTGTATCCTGTATTCAAGCTGGGAATAAATGGAAAACCATTGACTTCTTGTCATTTCTGGAATTCTTTCTACCCGTCTACACAGCAAAGCATTGTCTCATCTTAGGTTCTAACTCAGTCTGCAAGAGGAAATCAGTCACACACACACCACAGCATTTATGTCTTCCCACACGGAACTTTCTGAGAAAAGCCAGGAGCTCCGGGTCTTAGGAAGATACTGAGATAGAGGTTCAGGCCACCTGGCTCTCTGGCTGTCTGTGAATCAATCCTTTCATTGACCCTTTCCAGGGTGAATCTGAAAGCAGAATCTCCTCAAAGTTCTGCTCCCAAGTAATAGTGGCCCCAAAGTCTGATTCAATATTCTTATCTGTTGTAGACCTTTCATGCTTTCCTATGGTACTTATCACAAAATTAGTTGTCCTTGTGTTTCTTCTCCTGAATATTTGCAGGGATGAATCAGAACTTTTTTGTAATATGTGAGCCGCCCAGGGGAAAATGCAATTATTTTAAGAGCTAGCCAGGAATTCCTTTCAGGGAGGAGGCTGTCCCACCTTAATGGGAGTTTTTGGCTAAGAAGATGAGGCCTCTGGAGATAGCCTGAACAGTCTGGAGCTAGACTAGGAGAGAGAAAATTGCTCTGTGGAAGAAGTTTACAGGAATTTGTGAATGGTGGAGAGCAGAGGAAAAAGAAGAGGGGAGAGAGACTAAATAAGGGAGAAAGCAAGATGGCGGCATACGATGGACCTGATGAAAGACTTTTAAGGACATAGAAAGTCTGTCGCGCACAAATACTATTCCACACGAATACTGTTTTTCTGTGGTGTTTTGACAGAAATCAAATGAAAGGGGTTACCTTCGGAATCTAAATTGGCATGAGGCAGCCATAAGATGTGAGAGATAGCGAGGTCAAGAATCCAGCCCAGAGAAGTCACTGGAGCTCTAGAGAAGTGAGTATAAAAATATAGGTTCTCCGGGATTCTCAGAAATCTAGGGGAGAGCATCAGACTTCCCACAGGATGTGGGGTGAACACTTGAGCCAGTTTTTAATTTACATCTCAGAGGACAGAGCGACCTCAGCTGAACGCCTTGTTACATCTCTACCAGGGACAAAAGTGGTTTTCAGTTAAAGCATTTTTGCAATACTGCTATAGAGATGAATGAAACCTTAAAGTAAATTGTATGACTTATGTGTCTCATAAAAAGAAAAGCATATCAGTGGCATTTTAAAAAGTTATTTTAAAAGATTTCCTTATTCTAATGGATAGAGATTGTCTTTGGATAATATAAATATTCCAAATGTTTAATGAAGTTATCTGAGACCACGTAGACCATTAATTAGAGTTCTGTAATTAGAATTATAGTTATAGAAGCTTCCTACCGCAAAATAGAGGGCAATATTTCAATATTTCAGGTTTACTGTGCTGTTAGAACACAGTACCTGATGCATTTTCAAATACCATGGCTTTAATAATTCTTTCTAAATAACCATTTTGATAGATATTTAATAGTTTTTTAATTAATGTCGGAGTAAAACGCATTTGTATTTGTGCTCTTTCCAGTCCCTCTTCTCTCCAAGGGAACAGTCTGTCTGCTTCCTGAGCACAGAGACACCCAAACCATTGATGACACAGAATCCAATCAGAAAAGCAGCATAAAGATGAAAGGTCTTACCAATGAGAAGTGAACTTGCTAAAGTACACCTTTCAATGAATTTGGACAAAACTGAAAAATGTTGTTGATATCAGATCCTTAGGCTGATTACTGAAGTGTTCGATTTTTCAGTATGTCAATTCATCACTGTCTCCCTGGTTATATTTAACACTTTCTCCTGCTTCCAGCGTGTCTGCTGAGACAGGCAATTGCTGTCACATGGTATCTGCCTCTCAGGAAGGTCAGTAGACTCTTTGGGGGGCCGCGGTTTCTGTCCCCCAGCCGCCTCGATTCTTTCCCAGGTAGCGCTAACAGCAGGTGGAGCCTCAATGTCTTGCGGGATCTAAAATATTAATAAGATCAGGGCTTTTATCCTTCAAACAGGTTAGCCTTTCCTTTTAGAGCCTCTGCAAAAATGTCTGATCTGTTAATTTATAACACTGGCTCTCCAGGAAGACCTGCCACCACTTAGAGATACCGAATCACCACTTTGTACCAGGGGCCTTCCTTTTCGTTTTGTGCAAGAGCTCGTTCACCTTTTAAATCACTCATTTTTCAGAGACACTTGAATGAGTCTAATTCCATTTTGAGATGAGAGGTCTTGGGGTGCGTTTTGATAAATAGTTGATGGGAATGCTGGCCCTGGGGGTCATTCTTATTTGCAAAATTAGGGATGGCGTCTCTGAGGCAGGCTTGACTTTCTGGAAGAAGCAGTGTTTATAAATGCACGCAGTACTCAGGTGCAGGGTTTTCTCTCCTTTTCAGAACACGGTGGTGATCCACGGTTTTATTTTTAGAAGCACTGATTAAATTGCAGAGCACTGCTGTGTGGTACCAATTAAAATCACCATTGTGTGTTCAATGGTGGGGTGGTTTTTTTTTTTTTTATTTGTGGAAAGCAAAATTCTCTTTTTGCATATATGCTGCAGAAAAAATATATATGGTGTGCAATTCAGGTCTTGTTAAGAGACAGTGATGGCATTAGTTTAGCTATCCCACTCTAGTCGGGCAATGAGCATCAATTTTGTTAATTAAGAATTTTAGGCTCTGTAAATTCATAGTACAATTACAATTTACCTCGTTTGGAAGAGGGTCTTTACCCCATGTCACCATTAGCAGAATGTCCACTTTTATTATCTGCTGACCATTTCAAAGGCAGAGGAATTTTAGAGGAAGAGTCACCGTTTCTTCTTCTGCATTGAAATTTCTCATTAAATGTCAATTGTTGGTCAGCAGAATGGAACCATGAAGACTTTTGACTTAAATCAATCTCCCTCTCTCTCTCTCTCTCTCTCTCTCTCTTTCTTTCCCTCCCTTTTTCTTCCTCCCTCCATCTCTCTCTCCCTTTCTTTCCTCCTTCCTTCCTCCCTCTCCTTTTCTCTCTCTTTCTCTCTCTCCCCCTCCCTCCTTCTTTCCTTCCTTCCTTCCTTCCTTCCTTCCTTCCTTCCTCCCTTCCTTCCTTCCTCCCTTCCTTCTTTTCTCTCTCTCTTTCTCTCCTGAAAAAGCCAATTCATCAGGTAGGAAAGGACTGCCTTTTGCAGTCTCAGGTCCTGCCAGAGACAAATGACTGTAAAAATTTAAAATCAATCATTAACAGATTAGCTGTTGGTCCAAAGTAAATAGCAATCAGCTTATTAGGCATCAGGCAGAGTGAGATAAAGGGGAAGGAGTATTGAAAATGAGGATGTTGTCTGGGGCTCTGCTCGCGGGCCGCACACAAGGAAGCTGCTTCTTTGTGACTCTAATTACAAATGGAAAACAAGGTAGTTGGCTGAATAAGTTGAGTCCCTGGTTGTGTTAAACAGAGTCCCGTGGTTTTCTGTTCTGTGTCATGGCTTTATTCACCTTGATTAGCATGGAAGTTGGCTGTGCTCCTGGTTGTTTTCCTTTTTTGTCTTCTAAGCAAGATCTGTCAACTGCTGTGCAGTTGACTCTGCAAAACAGCCCAGAAATTGTGGCTGAGACTCTTTAGTTTCAGGAACCGGACCTTTCTCACCCCTTTGCACATTTAGTTCAAATCTCATTATTGGTTGGGTTGAACTTGGGAAGCAAAGGGATGGTTCATGTTCACGAGCTGCTTCCCTTCCAGCTTCAGGTGGATGAGCCACAGTAATAATGTTGCAAGCAAGATCCACCAATGGACTCTAAAATCAGCAGATGAAGGTTTGAGGAGAAAGGATATTTGTATAATCGTAAAGTATCTTTCTCAAGATTTTACTAATTATATAGGAAAAACAGTAACTTGACAGTGGTAAAATCCAGCAGATACTCCCTCCACCAAGTGATTAAGTAATAAGTGATCGCTAGTAATAAGACAGTTCCCCCCACCCCCCTATTCCCATGATGCACTGAGAAGGAGCCAACATTGTTTTTGTGGTATTCTTACTAAAAATGCATAACCTCATTCCAAATATGAATAAACATCAGGCAAATCCATTCTTTAAGAATTTTTTTTAATGTTTATTTTTGAGAGAGAGAGAGAGAGAGAGAGAGAGCCAGGGAGGGGCAGAGAGGGAGGGAGATACAGAATCCAAAGCAGGCTCCAGGCTCTGAGCTATCAGCACAGAGCCCAACACAGGGCTCGAACTCACCAACCATGAGATCATGACCTGAGCTGAAGTTGGACGCTCAACCGATTGAGCTACCTAGGTGTCCCATGTTCTGAAAAATAACTGACCAGCGATCTTTAAAGGGTCAAGGACACGAATGTCAAGGAAGACTAAGGAATTGTCATGGATTTGAAGACGCTACGGAGACAAAACATTGTGGGTGGGATTCTGGATTGGGTCCCAGAACACAAAAAGGACATTAGTAGAAAAACTGATGAAATCCAAAGAAATGTTAGTACTGGGTGAAGGGAATATGGGAACTGTCTGTACTAGTTTTGCAAATTTTCTGTAGGTCTAAAGTTATTTCAAAATAAAAAACTAAAAAAAGAAAAAAGAAAGATAAAGAAAAACAAGACACGATGCTCTGAGTGAAAAAAATAAATAAGTAAAAGGTGTGAGATCCAAAAGCTGCCACTGTAAAACCCAGCTGGTAGCCCGTGCAGGTTTTAGGTTTTGTTCACACCTTGTGCTTTATTTTAGCCAAAGCTGGAGTAGACCGCTGCTTTCAACGGGAAAAAATAAAACAAAACTCTTTGTGTGGGGCCCTTCCTCACAATCTCTTGCGAATAGCACAATAAGATTATCGTTTGTTGATGAGTGCGTTCGCTAAAGGTCGGCAAGGACCATCCCAGCTTGTGGAGTGTTGCATTCTGAAATTTGTGTGACTTGAATTTCCAGTTTGTTGTGGATTGTATTATGTCGTCCGTTCTCAGGGATCTGCAGGCTGGCTGGGGCTGGCTCTGCTTCAGTGTGTGGGTCCGGGTCGGCTCTGACTTGGGCCAAGGGACTAATTGGGACGTAATCTTCTCAGAGTGGTGGTAGAAGGGTAAGAAGACAAGTCCCACCACGCAAGCACATCTCAAACCTCAGCCTGTGGCCCATCTAACGCTTCGCGGTCAAAGCCATTCACGTGGTCATGCCCCAAGTCAGAGTGGGGAGCTATACTCCTGGCATGGAGGTTACGGGGATAAAATACATGTATTTTTCAAGTTTATTTATTTATTTTGAGAGAGAGAGAGAGACAGAGAGGCAGAGAGAGAGAGAGAGAGAGAGCAAAAGAATCCCAAGCAGGCTCAGCCCTGCCAGTGCAGAGCCTGATGCCGATGCTCAGACTCGCAAACCATGACCTGAGGCGAAATCAAGAGTCAGATACTTAACTGCCCCAAAGTATAGTATTTTTGATACTATATCTAATCAATTTCTGGCCTTTGCCGCTTCCACCACGTGGCTACTTCTGGCCTGCTCCACGGAGCCTTCTTCCTTTGCTTAAGTGTGGCTACTGAAAGATGGACCTGCTCCCACGGATGGGATCAGTTTTCATGGGTACTGTGACTGCTCGGGGGTTTCTCGGAAGTGAGTTCCAGAACATTGTTGCTTGAGCGCTTTGGTGTTAAAGGTACGCATGGAGGTCCTCTTCTCGGTTCCTACCCAGGTATGTAGATACCATCAGGTCAGCTGGGGCAGGTGGGTCTAGGAACCTGGCCCCATCCCTTACCCAGGATCACCACTCCAGCGTGGCTGTCTCGCCCTCTTCACAGACTGGCTTGCCCTGCCAGACCCCAGCCCACACGGTAAGGAAGTTCTTTCCCGCCATCTCTCCACCCTCCCCCTCAACCTGGCTTCTCTCATGCCCTCCCTTCTCAAGACAGGCACAAAACTGTCTGACCAACAGTTCAAGTTTGTTGACTCGTTGGTTTAGGTTTCTCCAGGAGGTTCCTTGCTTCACCCAGATCAGTGGGTGCAGTTAGTGACTTGTCGGGAGACCTAGTCCTCTGTCCCAGAATTCTGGTGTCTCGAACCATCTTATTTATCTTCCACCCGCTGCGGTGAGTTACGTGTGACCCCATATAACTTCAGTTATCAAAAGGCATTTGTTCAAAGGAGCTAAACTTCCGAGTCTTTCGTGTTCTAACCCAACCTTATTTCCTCTGATTCTCCAGTGTTTTCTGTTCACTGGATCTGGCCACTTTTCTCATAGCTCCAAGGTCACAGTGTTATTGGTAACCATGGTCTAGACTTCTCACTTCCTGAGGAGCCCTTCCTCTCCTGTCCTCCAAGCAAATCCTGCCTGCCCCTCAGGGCTCAGATGGAATTCACCTACTGTGTGAAACTTTGCCCACTGTTCCTGTCTTGGTTGGGGGGGGGGGGCGGTTCTCCATTGTTCTATGCTCTGAAGCACACACAGTTTCAACTACAACTTGACCTTTAGTAGTTCTTTTGTTTTCGTAACTGCATACATAATGTAACAACATAAATTATCTTAACTAACTAGTTAGATTATAACCTTATTGTGGTCAGAGGCCCCCAACACTTGTTCTGTATCCTCCCTGGCCAGGAAGAGGATTTGAAGCACAAAGTTGGAATTCAAGACATTCACAACCAGTTGCAAAATGTAAATCACAAAATAAATCCTTTGCTTTCTCCTAAATTAACAGAGAAAAGCTAAGAAGGAAAGTGAATCAAGAAAGATCAGGCAAAATAACTTCAGTGTGGATATACAATATTTTAAAAGAAATAGTAATTGAATTAGGAAGAAAATGGGTACTTTGAAGAGGAAAAGGACATTCTTCACAAAGAAAAACTTATTGTGGATTTATTTTTCTCAGATGATGAATCAATACTAACTATTCCAAACTCTTATCTAAATGTAATAATAGGTTCTGTTTCCCCAGTATTTTGTAGCTGAGGGAGGGCAGACATCATTTATCTCTCTCCATGTTATAGGAAGATAAGAAACCGAGGGTCACAGCATGTATATGCTTTGCTCAGCGTCTCAGCTGCTAAATGACAACACCGGGTCTAAGTTGTCTTCTGGCTCCAGGACCAGGGTTCTTCCCCCCCCACCTCTGCCACAAATCCCTGCTCCTTGAGGACGAGTCCTTTCTTTCTTTCACTCTCCCAGGGTAATTGTGTAGCTCTGGTAAAAGATCTATCACGATGAAGATGAATTGAGCTATCTGGTAAACATTTTAGGGAAAGAGAGGAGCTAAGTTGGAATGTGAGTGGATTGCGGTGTTGGTGACCACCTGGCATTTTAACTGATGACATAATTACTTCTCATAACACAGAGCACCAATCATGGGGTGATGGTAATGGACAGAGGCTCTTAAGTAGTTACAGGCATGGATAAAAGCGACCACCCTTCATTAATAAAGGCGGGTGCTGGAATCTGCATGTCACTGGTAGCTGGGATGATATTAGGGTGGTAAGTTTTGGCCCAGTCTAACATTCAGGTCCTCTATCACATCTGTGATCTGCCTTTCTGGCCCTTTCTTTTTTTAAAAAAAAATTTTTTTTTTTCAACGTTTATTTATTTTTGGGACAGAGAGAGACAGAGCATGAACGGGGGAGGGGAAGAGAGAGAGGGAGACACAGAATCGGAAACAGGCTCCAGGCTCAGAGCCATCAGCCCAGAGCCTGACGTGGGGCTCGAACTCACGGAGCGCGAGATCGTGACCCGGCTGAAGTCGGACGCTTAACCCACTGCGCCACCCAGGCGCCCCCTTTCTGGCCCTTTCTTCCCCTACTTCCCTTTATTTAGCTTACCACCCAGCTCACCTGAGATATCCAGGGCTCTCCAAACACAGTCCCCCCTTTTTTCCTGTCTCCCTGAGTTTACACGCCTCCTGTCACTTTCTGCCCTATGATCCAGCTCAAAGCTACTTTTTCCAGAAAGCCGCCCTGCTTCCCTGGCAGGAAGTGGGTTCCCCTGCTTCTAAACCCCCCAGTGCTTTCTTTCCCTGCACTTCTCTGATGGCCATTGTCATGTACTATCTTTGTTACAGTGTCGGTTTCTTTCTCCTTTGTGAGTGCAAAATCTTAAAAGAAGGTTTATCAGAGCTTAGCAAAGTGCTGGGCACTTGGCAACCCTCGGTGTAAACACTGCTTATGAAAGTGACAGAATGAGCAAATGAATGGATGTCTTATGTAGCCTGCCAAATTTTTTAATGCAAAATTTTCATATTATCAGTAGAATCACTATTCTCTTTTTAGGATATGAAAAAAATATCATTTCACCCAAGATATGTGCTTTATCCATCTCTCCAAAAACTGTCCTACGTTAGCAGTTAAGAACAGCTTATGGGGGGCATCTGGGTGGCTCAGTTACTTAAGCTTCCGACTCTTGATCTCAGCTCAGGTCTTGATCTCAGGGTCGTGAGTTCAAGCCCCACATTGGGCTCCACGTTGGGTGTGAAGTCTACTTACAAGAAAGAAAAGAACAAGAAGAACATCAAAAAGAAGGGGGAAATTAACCAAACTGAGGGATACATTTACTAAGCAACTAAGGGATACTGTTTACTAAGTCCTTATTAAACAGTGCTATTGGGAGTGCAGCTTGGACAACCACTCAGATCTTGGCCTGAAGATGCTCCTTCCCTATGACCTAGCGACACTACTCTTGGGCATATACAACAGAGAAATGTTTAGACCAAGAGACTAGATTGGATTAGAGTATTCATGAAAACATGGCTTGTAATAACAAAAAGTGGAAACATCTAGATGGTCATCAAGAAAAGGATGGATGGGGTGCCCGGGTGGCTCACGTCAGCACAGATCCCACACCCCGTGGGGCTGGATCCCATGAATCATGAGATCATGAACTGAGCTGAAATCAAGAGTACGATGCTTAGACATGTGCATGCACATGTGCTCTCTCTCTCTCAAAGTAAATAAACATTTAGGGGCATCTGGGTGGCTCAGTCAGTTAAGCATCCGACCTCAGCTCAAGTCACGATGTCGTGGTTCAAGGGTTCCAGCCCCACATCAGGCTCTGTGCTGACAGGTCAGAGCCTGGACCCTGGTTCGGATTCTATGTCTCCCACTCTCTCTGCCCCTCCCCTGCTCATGCTCTGTGTGTGTGTGTCTCTCTCTCAAAAATAAATAAACATTAAAAAATTTATTTAAAAAGAAAGAAAGAAAAAGTTCTTCAATGAAGAAAAACTGAACAAAGCCACTACTTTGCTTAAGGCCCCATCCCTTTTCCCTCAGGTGGCTCACCCACACACATTGGTGGCAGCAGGAATTTAGAAGGTGCTGGTTCCTTCTCTTCAGTTATGCCAGGGCACTGCTTTGCAGATATTTCTGTTTAAAGATATGCAGTAGAGTCAGGTCTGAGGGGCAGTCTCCTCTATTTACATATCTGTCTGTTTTCTTCATATAAGAATGCAGTATCCTGCCCCAAAGATATAGCACCTCTTCTCACAGACATGACTCTACCTAGCAGTGGAAGCACAAAACCACCACGGATCCCACTGGCCAACGGTTCTAGTCACCCTGCTTCCATTCTGTTTTACCCCCAAAGGGGCCCTCGTGCCCTGTTTTTGCCTGTATTCACCATCTGCAAGTTCTTTTTGAAGTCCCAGACCGTTAACTCTTAAGTGTAAAAACAAGGGAATGGCATCTATAGGGTTAAAGCCCAACTGGCCTGATTACAGGTTCCATAACGGAACATCCTCTCAATGGGATTTAAATCCATACGCGGTGCTCATTATCCACCAACACACAAGATGCGGCGCGGGGGGGGGGGGGGGGGGGGGGGGGCGGGGGGGGAGGGAACGGAAGAGGCCAAGAGCTCACCTGCGGTCATGGGAACCAGTCCCCAGTGGCTGTCCCCTCCCTACAGGCACCAGGACTTCACTCTGCATTATTTATTTATTTCTAATACGTGGGGGGGGGGGGGGGGGGGTGTGGGGGGGGGTGGGAGAGGAAAGAGAAGAAGAAAAGGAAGTGATTTTTCTTCTTAATAGGTTTGCTCTTCTCGCTCTGGGTAGAATCAATGCGAGCGAGCGGAGTTGAACACGCTCTTTCACATCCCCTCCCCTCCAAACTGCTTCCTCCCATTGTAAATAATTCAAACAAAATAAAATAATCATGTGCTGGTAATTACCACCCCTCCCCCCCCCCCAAAAAAAAGCAATGAACGACTGCTGCAATGCGGTCCCCCTGGATGTTGCAGGGCCATTAATGGTGCCCCTGTTTGTGGCAAGTTGAGGCTGGGGTGCGGGTGGGGTGGCCTCTGAAGGGGAGGGCAGGAGGGCTGCTGGATGTTACTCCTGCACCGAAGGGCCCTGAAATGACGCCACCGCGCTTCCAGGGAAATGGCTGGCTTTCTGCTAAAGGGTCTGGAAACAGCACAGATATAAACTTGCCGCTCTAAACCAAATTCTTATATTTTTTTTCATTCTAATCTCCATCTTTATGCATGAGAATAAAGCTTCTATGAGATGCTCCAAGGCTCCCCCCAACTCCCCCACCCAAAACAAGTATGCCTTGTTTCCCAGCCTCACTTCCTCAGAGAGTGGATTTATTTTTGTTTTGTGGATTTTTTTTTTTCTTCACTTGAACGCCTTGCTCACCTGCGTGGGCCTCATTAACAAGAATTTTTCGGAGAGGAGCAAGCAAGTAGTTCTTTTGCTTCAGAACATCCAACAAGTTCAGGCAGGGATGGCACCAGTTCCAATGGGAAAATAGACGCTCTCGACCCCATAGAACAAAATGGTAGCAACTCATCACCAAAACAAAAGTCTCTCCCAACAAAGCTGTGCGTGTGAACAAGATCACTGCGGTGGAAGGTATCCCATTCGGATATCAGTAATTTACAGGGAAATCTCTACTTAGTAATAGTTATCCCCGGCAGACTCCTCATCTTCGTGGAGAATTAAAGAAGCTGTCAATGATAATTTTGACAACAGCATAGACAGGACTGGTAGGATCCCTTTATTTAAAGGCATGTGGCCTTTATTTTTTTTTAATTTTTTTTTTAACGTTTATTTATTTTTGAGACAGAGAGAGACAGAGCATGAACGGGGGAGGGGCAGAGAGAGAGGGAGACACAGAATCCAAAGCAGGCTCCAGGCTCTGAGCCATCAGCCCAGAGCCTGACATGGGGCTCGAACTCACAGACTGCGAGATCGTGACCTGAGCTGAAGTCGGACGCTCAACCGACTGAGCCACCCAGGCGCCCCAAGGCATGTGGCCTTTAAATAAAAAGCTGGACAAAGGAAACTGAACTCAGAAACATGTAGACGGCGGCGGGGGTGGGGGTGGGGCGCCTGGGTAGCTCAGTCTGTTAAGCATCTGACTTCAGCTCAGGTCATGAACTCGCGGTTCATGGGTTCCAGCTACGTGTTGGCCCTAAATCTGACTTGTCCAATATAGTAGCCACTAGCCACGTGTGGCTATTTACACTTACACTAATTAGTTTAAAATAATTTAAATAAAATTTGGAATTCAGTTTCTGAGTCACTCTGGCACATTTCAAGGGCTTAGTGGCCACACGTGGCTAGTGGTGCCATCCTGGACACGCAGACATAAAACATCTCCATCATCTTAGAAAGTTCTATTGGACAAGGCTGTTCTAATGTCAGCACACTGTAGAACATAGATAGATACACTCCCTATGTAGGAGGAAGTCTTTCGAAAGGGAGGGAACAGGATCTTCAACCCTAAGTCACGTCTATATTTGGTGCAACTGTTTAAATAAGTAAATGTAAATATCCATGAGAAACAAGTACAAAACCCAGTGTTTTAAAAATCCCATTTCTATGCTAATGAGCTTTCAGATATAATGGCAGGGCATTTTCAGGTGCTTAGTAAATGTATCCCTCAGTTTGGTTAATTTCCCCCTTCTTTTTGATGTTCTTCTTGTTCTTTTCTTTCTTGTAAGTAGACTTCACACCCAACGTGGAGCCCAATGTGGGGCTTGAACTCACGACCCTGAGATCAAGACCTGAGCTGAGATCAAGAGTCGGAAGCTTAAGTAACTGAGCCACCCAGATGCCCCCCATAAGCTGTTCTTAACTGCTAACGTAGGACAGTTTTTGGAGAGATGGATAAAGCACATATCTTGGGTGAAATGATATTTTTTTCATATCCTAAAAAGAGAATAGTGATTCTACTGATAATATGAAAATTTTGCATTAAAAAATTTGGCAGGCTACATAAGACATCCATTCATTTGCTCATTCTGTCACTTTCATAAGCAGTGTTTACACCGAGGGTTGCCAAGTGCCCAGCACTTTGCTAAGCTCTGATAAACCTTCTTTTAAGATTTTGCACTCACAAAGGAGAAAGGACTCAAAAATGTGAATCAACCAGGGGCTAATTCAGCAGTTCTCAAATAATCTGAGTTAAGAGGAAAGAGAGACAGCCTGGTTAAGAAGAATCCCCAGATAATGATGGTAGGGACATGATGTTGGCCAGGCACTATTCTCAACACTTCAAACACGTGGACTCGTTTCACTTTTATAATTACTCTAAGAGGTATGTACTATTATCCTTACCTGCAGGTAAAAACAAAACAAAACAAAACAAAACAAAACAAAACAAAACAAAACAAAACAAAACAAAACACCGAGCACAGAAAAGTTAAGTAGCTTGGCTGGTAAATGAATGATCTGGAATTTGAACCGTTGTTCTGAACCCTATGCCTCATTTTAGCCATTAACCTATGAGTTCACTCTAAATGAGCCAGTAATAAAGGCAGCTTCATGATTGGTGACTGATTGGTTATTCTGCCATTCAAGGGTAGAGCTTACCTTTCTAATCATACCTTATTACACCCTGCCTTTCCCAGTTTTCACTGAGAGTTTTGCCTGTATTTAGACGGCATCAGAATTTGATTGTTAGGAAGCAAAGAAAAGCATTCTTTCTTGGGTAGAGGGAATTTGGATGACCTCTTGGCTAATGTAAGAAAAAGTGTGAGAAGGAACTCTTAAACCCAACACCCCAAATCCTAACCTAGCATAGCCTACCTGAAGTTGATGGTGTGGTTATCGACACTTGGCCAGACAAGAGGAGAAATAATTGTTGCTACTGGCCCATCCTCACGTAGTTTGATGCTAAGTACTATAGTTTGCATGGCAAAGTCATGGGGGAGGATATTGACTGTCTCAAAGGCTGCTCAAAGTGGCTAAAATATGGCCTAATAATGCTGTCACCAGGCATATGGGCCTTGCTATTTTTTGTCATGAAACATCAGCAGAAATGAAGAACCATACATAAATTCATACCTTAAGATCAATAAAGCTGTGTTTTTTTGGCCCAAATTATTCATATTAGCCTTTTACATGGTATCTTCAGTCCTTAACTTTCCACTTCCCACTTCCCTTTGTCTGTACGCTGACATTTGAACAGGATAGAAAAGTGGTATTACTAAAATTTAATACCTAGAATCCTTCTTTATGATCTGCCTTTAAATGCAAACATTATTTCAAATGTGATTAACAACAGTGTCCTCAAGACAGTAATTTCTATTTTTGTTTGTTCATTTCAAATAGGGATGTTCATATGAAAACCCAGTACAAAGGCCAAACTGTTAAGCTCTTCTTAAGTCAAAGTAGGCATATTTCATGTTGAAATATGTCATTTTAATGTTGAAAGATAAAAAAGAAAGTCTTTGAAGATTTGGCCTATGGAGTAAATTTCAAAATGGGAAACAACACCAGTCTTGTAATGAGATGTAAATCATAATACTGACATTTATCTTCTCCTGGTAAGTTCAATTCCCTGTGGCAGCATAGAAAGGAAAAGAAAATATTGGAACTGAGAGTAATAAAGTGAATAGGGCAGGCTCTGCACGTATAAATGACACGCTCCTTCGCAAAATGAGAGTGACTGGAAGACCTAAGACATAGTCCCCTTTTCTGAAAATATCCCAGACCTTTGGCTTTTACCAATGTATTTACTGTCTTGCATGTCACCAGTGGGAGAATCACTGGGCTATGGGACAGGCCCCTTTGAAAAGTCAAAAGTCTTGGGAAGTGTGAAGAAACAAGGGGCCATTCATATGTGAGTATGAATTGGATCAATAAGATGGTTTTCCTTAGGGCATCCAGTTGGGAGGGTCTACAGTCAGGGGTTCAGAGTTCAGGGGGCTGAAATAATCGGGAGGAGGTAGGCAGGGGATGAATGTGGCACAGAGGTGAGGGGTTTAGGGCAGCCCCGAGGATGCAGGGCACTTGGGGAGAAGGGGGAACACTGTTAAGGAAATAAAGAAAGTGACCTGGGAAGACAAATTTAGCTTACTTAAAAAATGTGACCGCATCGTAGAACTACCTGATTCTAGGCCACTGATGTCATTCCTCTTAGCATTAAGTCCGTTTTGGTAAGCTAATATGATAAGCCACAATTTACAATTTTGTTTTTAAGGAAAAATGCTAATAGATTGCAATGATTGGCTCCAATTCTTCACCCCCTTGCTTTAGGCTCATGTAAGAGGAGTCTACAGTGTATCTTACTATCTCTTGACTCTGGGGTCATTCATAAAACTTGGTGTTGGCCAGCCCCATGTGGGCAAAAGTATGCCAGTTATCTCTCTAGGTATTTAGAGGCTTTGTCTTTTTCTGTTTGCCCTCTTGTACTTTTTGCACTTCTGGTCTGTCGATGATGAACTTTCTGTGGATAGCTACTACTCATTTAGCAGAGTTGCAGCTTGAAGCAAAGTCATGGAACTGAGCACCAGCTTAAATGAGCTCATCTCCAGCTGGCCTGAAGATACATGAGAATAAGTGATAGTTGTTTTAAGCTTAAGTTGTTTAAGTGAGTTTGGGGATGCTTTGTTACACAGCATCTTTGTGGCAATAGCTAACTGATACACAGAGCTCTGAAGAACCTTCTTATAAGTGATCTCTTAGAATATAACCCATTATTAAATCAGAATTTTCCTGTGCTGTAACAAGATCATTATTCTCTTTTTAATGAGAAATTTTAAAATTTAGTTACAGGCCAGTGATAGGACAAGTGCACAATTTGTTACCTAATAAGACAAAGTTGAACAGAGAGTATGCCTTGCACCTATAGATAAACACTACTATCTGTTGCCTATAGGAGTGGTTTTCAGACAACTCTCCCAAGTTCTTGGGCCTCCAGGGAGTTCTAATAAGGTCTGCCTTGGAATGGGAGTTTCTTCTCCCCCTTCTTCACCTAGCTTCAACCATATCAGAGCCAGTTTTATTTGTTTTGCATACTATGCATTTTTGTAAGATCTTATCTAATTAAGGTGCTGAGATAAGTTCGAACACCTCCAGTGAACTCGGTACTTTTCTTGAAACTCATGTTCTCCCACACCTGTACATCTCTGCCCTCTGCCCAAATTGTTCTCTCTTTCAGCTTCGCTGTAGAAAACTCCTATTCATTCTTCAATACTCATGATTTCAAAATAAATCTTTGACACTTCTTCCTTCAAAAGATGGGGCTTAATTGCTATGCCCTTAAGTATGGGCTGTACTGAGTAACTTTTAAACAAGTCGATTATGCAGGGAGTGATGGTGCGTGATGTCTAAGATTAGGACCTCTCTCTTTCTGTCTTTCTCTGTCTATCTCTGTCTCTGTCTCAGTTCACTCGTTCTTGGGAAACCCAGCTGCCATTTTATGAGAACATTCAAGAAGCCCCACAGAGAGGCCCACAAGAGGAACTGAGGCCTCTGGCCAACAGCCATGTGAGTGGTCTTGATTGCAACCTAATGAGAAACCTTGAGCTAGCTCTCGAATTCTTGACTCACCGAAATTGTGAGGAAAAGAAAAAAGTTGGCTTTAAGCTGCCGTGTTTTGGGGTAATTGGTATGCAGCCATGTAGGTATCTCTTGCTTTCCAAAAGTTTATGTCACCTCACTTCTTTTTTTTTTTTTAATTTTTTTTCAACATTTATTTATTTTTGGGACAGAGAGAGACAGAGCATGAACGGGGGAGGGGCAGAGAGAGAGGGAGACACAGAATCGGAAACAGGCTCCAGGCTCTGAGCCATCAGCCCAGAGCCCGACGCGGGGCTCGAACTCACGGAGCGCGAGATCGTGACCTGGCTGAAGTCGGACGCTTAACCGACTGCGCCACCCAGGCGCCCCAATGTCACCTCACTTCTATGAAAAGCTATTAGTACGCTGACAGCTTTCTTCATACAAGTGAAAATCCTGGGGCCCCTGGGGTGGTTCAGTCGGTTAAATGTCACGCTCATGATTTCCGCTCAGGTCATGATCTCATGGTTTGTGAGTTGGAGCCCTGCGTGGGGCCCCGTGCTGACAGTGCAGAGCCTGCTTGAGATTCCCTCTCCTTTTCCCTCTCTCTCTGCCCCTTCTCTGCTCATGCTGTCTCTCACTCTCTCGAAATAAATACACTTGAAAAAAATCTTAAGAAAAAAGTGAAAACCCTCTTCAGATTTCTTTTGGTTAGTGAGCAGAGGTACTAAATCTGCTTAGTAAAAACAGGTACTACTCTTCTAAAATTCCCGAGTAAGTGTTAATGTTTCTCTTCTTTCTCATAGCCTTTAATATATATACCCCATTTGCAAAGTTTATTCCATTGCATTATCTATTTACATATCTGTCTTCCCCATGAAGCTATGAGATACTTGTATTCTCAGATGCTGGCACAGTCCTTGGCATCTTCTATATTAGATACAAAAAAAAAAAAAAAAAAAAAAAGCCCCAGCCCAAAACTGAACGAAAAAAAGAAAATCACCCAGAGATGAGACAAAGGATAGGAAAGAGTTATCTCTGTCTCCACCACAGTAATTCTCAATTTGGACCAGCGATGATAAAAAAGCAGAAAGCCCTCAAATGAAGTCAATACTGTATGTGTTGGATTTACGGCTTTGATCAAGTGTAAATAGAAGGTATATAGTTTACTAAGCTATAGAGGATGTTTGATGTTCTTTAGAAGCCAGAGCTGCAAAGTCAAATCAGGTTGATAGAGCTGGTATCCGGTTAATTCCATGTGGACCCAGTGACTTGGAATGAGAGTTTTCTGGGTGTGCCAGACTACACAGGCCTAAATTTTAGATTTAAATTTACCTAAAGATTTAAATTTATTTAAAATTGAGATTTTTAAAAGTTTAAAAAAAAAGTTTATTTTTGAGAGAGAGAGAGAGAGACAGAGGGCAAGGGGAGGAGGGACAGAGAGAGAGGGAGACACAGAATCTGAAGTAGGCCCCAGGCTCCAAGCCATCCGCAAAGCCTGATGTGGGGCTCAAACCCACAAACTGGGAGATCATGACCTGAGCTGACTGACTAAGCCACCCAGGTGCCCCTAAAATTGAGATTTGATGATGACGATTTGTGTTCTTATTTCAATGATCATCTAGATATTAGCAGAAAAATATTCGGGATCATCTGGAGGTCAGCCTAATAACTTAGAACTGCCATGTAATTTCAGGTTCCAAGTTTATGACTCAACATGGCTCAAATGGCCCCTCAGGTGACAGGGTTTAACTTCTAATGCCATGCTCCTCAGGCTGAGGTCTGGGGGCTTGTAATTTTAAGGATCCACAAGTGCTTACATTTGGAAAACTGTGATAGAGACAATAAATGCTTCCTTGGAGGAGGGATTATTGATTTTTCATCTGGGTAGTCAAGGGAAGGTTTTATGAGGGAGCTGCCAGCTTAGCTGGCCCTCAAGGATGGGCCCTGTATGCTTTCTCTCAACCAGTGACATCAAGTGTCCATTTAAACTACCTGCTTGAGAAAATACCCCACTTCTAGCAGCCATTCGTTACTTCCTGGTTATTCTTTGAGAGCTTCTGTGTGTTAGCTATATTTAATTATAGTGCGGCCCAGAGAGAAGATGGGATGGAAACTGTGTGGAGGGGGCCGTGGAAGAAAGGAGAGGGCGGGGCTGGAACAGGGAACAGAAAACAGTGCAGGGTAGCTGGAGCCCAGGGCAAATGCGGGCTACAGCGGACATAGGGTGCGATGTTGGCGAAGTCTGGTCTGAAGGCCAAGGCTCAAATTTTTTTGTCCGTCATGAGGCGAGGAAGGAGGAGGGCTGTGTGTGCGTGTGTGTTCCATGGTTAGTCATTTTACACTGACAGGAAGGACTCTGACAATATTACAACTAATGCAAATTCATGGTCCTATGGTTGAATAACTATCTCGGCATCATTTTGTTTTAGAACTCTTGCTCATCATTAAGATGATGAGCCGTTGGGCATGTGGGGAATTTTCAATTTATATGTCACCTCTGATCCTTGAAGAAGACCTAGAAAACATGTTTTGAGTATGCGCCTTGCCCTTGCTGACGGGGTGGTCCCGGGCAGGTCAGGTCTCATGCCCACTCTTACGCCCGACAGCAGGTTAAATCCACCTCAGCCTGGACTGTGGGGGGACCAGTCTGTTGTCTGGGCTGAGCTCAACAGACTCTGTCTTACGGGTATTTGAAGTCTGGACATTGAGAACCTCAGTCAGTAAAGGTGAAGATGGTGTTGGGACTGAAAGCTTGCTCCAGGTCAATCCATGTTGAGAGCAGAGGACGCTTGTGGCAAGAGAAAGAGAGAGGCGAAGAAAGAAGAAAAGCGAGACAGAGGTGAAATCCATGTCGAGAGCAGAGCTCTGATTTCAGGCTTTCCAGTTTCAGTTCTAGTTCCCACTTGGCCTGTATCTCATTCGTTTCCTGTCTGTGTTTCCCATTCTTTTCAGGATTGCCTGTTGTGTCCTTACAAGAAAATTCTCTACGCCTCAGCTAATTTGACTGGGTTACTCTTTCTTGCATCCGCACATAACCTTTCTAAAATAATGCTGAACTTTCCAATGACGCCATTGGTTCTCAAGTGACCATCAGGCTGAAGGGCGTGTCGTCAGCTGACCAGAGCAGGTGCTAAGTCAGCTTTGACCATGAAGACATGAATGGCTTCAGTTTAGTAGCGAGGATTCTGGGAAGCAAGTTAGCAAGTGCAGCTTGACCACTGCTGGATGAGATTCCACCGCTGGCTGTGGCCAAGGATTGACCGAAGACCTCAGCGGTCACGAAGGTCTACACCAACCATAGCCAAGAATCTTTTGACAAAAATCTGAGACAAGTAGCCACAGTGACAATAGGCATATTATTTGTACCCTTAATTTTCCATTCTTCTTTGCTAGCAAAAAAATCTCATGGCGGAAGAAAAGTCATTGCCATTCTTTCAGACGTCCGATGAAATCTGAAGATCTCTTTATACTAACTGCAGGATTTAATCAGGAGTGGGTAACGTGAATGTATGGACTATAATGAATTTCAAGTATTGCAACCTGCAGAGGTTGTCAGTAACTGAATTCCTGGGGTATGCAACTTGTAATTGAAAATCTTTACATTTTAGTTCCACCTGTCATTTTTCTAATTCTATTCGGAGAATGTCTATTATAATAATGCTTTTTCTCTGTCCATCAAAAGTTATGCTTTGGTAGAAATGCAGATCGTTAGACGTTATTAATTCCAACATGTTGGTAATTTGGAAAACTTGATACGTTTGAGGGTCGTTGAGACTGTAGAAAAGACTTTCACTTTGATAAAGAATAAATTGGGTAACTCTGGGGTAGCAAGGAGAAATAGGATTTCAGCGACAACTTCCTTGAAAGGGCTGGGAATCTTCCTCAGGCGTACATGCAGCTGGAAAGATCAGAGGACGAAACCAACAGGGGATGGGCACCCAGGGGATCCTCTTTGTACTTTTTCCTGGAAGAAGGTATTGCCCCTCCTTGGCTACTAGTCATCTGTCCGTTTGTGGGGAATCCCGTTCCTCGAATACAGAGGCTGATGGCAGGATAACGAAGTGTGGCTTATCCTCGCTCTCGCTACATTTCTCCGAGCATGGAAATTTTACAAGGAACAACCAAACCGCACCACCAAATGATATTGATATTATGGGATTGCATCAATAGCATTGGCTGTTTCATTTCCATTCACTTATCAGATATATTTACTTCTCAGATATTTCCTTAACCGGAATTGACTGTACTATAATTGCCTATTTCTTTGGTCCATTGGCTGTTAACCTTGAAGTGACTGGGGTAGAGCTGGCGAGGCCTTCCCTGTCAGGCCTGACCTCTCACTATGCTGGAGAGAGCGCTGCCATGACAACGGCGACAGATGTCAGCTAAGCAATGTGCACCCTAGAAAGACTCCTGTATTGAGAAAATCGATCTTGTAATGGTGCCACGGAGCACATTCGCTGAACTGCCAAGTGTTCTAGGCTTAATCATTTATTTCATCTAGCAGAGAGAAGAAAACATAAAAGAAATGAAATGAATTTGACCTCTGTCTTCTGAGTGACTTTAGTGCTACACTGAATTCTAGCAAGTGCCTCTTATGAATTTTAAAAAATTACATCAGGAATAACATTTTGAAGTGAAATGACTCTTGTAATGCCAACCCTCCAGAAACATGTTATTGCAAATGTCAGATACATAATAGTCATTTGCTATTTTCTGTGTATGTCCAGGGGTTAGCTCCGTCCTGGGTATGTTTCAGGCAAATTATTCTAAAGGAACCAGGAATGAAGCAGACCAGAGCTGGCTGCCTTGGCTTTCTCTCTTTTTCTTAGCATAAGGTGACTTCCTTTGTGCTGGTGATCACAGGGCTTAGCGAGTAGCGTAAACAGCGTTTCGTATTGACAGCTCCGGGCTGCCCTCCATTTTACAGCCTTCCAATAGCGTGCTCATGTCTCTGTCTCCAGAGTGGAGTTTGTCTCCGTGACAGTTAATCCTGGGACAGCTTTCCATCGCCTTGATAGGCTTGTCATTCAAGCCTTGACACCTCTCATTCATTTGAGTCTGGCCTGCTGGATATGCAAATGATCGGAGGACTGGAAACCATAATCCCTCAGCCGTGATGGCCAGTATGTCAGTGTCACTATTTTTGGAAAGACCATTCTGTTAGGAGTCGGGGAGCGGTGGGAGACCAAGCCAGGGGACATGGAATGCACTTGTGACCTTTCTTTAGCCCAGGTTAGAACTAGCTTTCTTAAAAAGCAAACCCTCAAACCAAGACCAACCCCCAAAGCTTAAAGATTGTAGACAAATCTCTCTGATAACCTTGCCCGTATAAATAAATATCATTGCGAGTGATTATAGTGAAAAGGATCTCTTAAGATTTTCAATGCGATATGTCTGTCTCTTGTGCTGTGGGATATTTTATTGCATTTTTGCCCTCAAGTGGAGCTGACGGGAGCCAAGCTTGTAATTTAAATCAATAAGAACCCTTTACCATGGCCATAAAATACTTGGCTAAACCTTTGAAGTGGCCACAGTTGAATGCACAGTGAACACAGTATAAATGTTCCTTAAGATGTATTGTATGAGACCACTACTAAAACAGCATTCAAAGGAACCGGCCTTAAGCATCTTTTGTGACTGATGGGAGAGGGTCCCGCCTGCTTTTGATCATTTACATGCACCGTTCGCCTTGCCACTCCAAGTGGCTCCAAACAAGCCCTCTTAATTGGCACATCACCCCAGCCACAGCCTTCTGCTTTCTCTTCAGACCTTTTCACCGTCTCTTTGGCGGGGTTTCCGGGATCCGGGTCCCCTTCTAAACCAATAATCCACATCTGATATGCTGTTGTGGTGATTGCCCCCGTTCATTTGCGCGGTAGCTGGGAAAACAGAACAAAGGCCGCCCGGCCGTTCATCCCCAGCGCGGGAGCGGGGAGCGCAACCCTGGTGGTTCAACAATGCTGGCGGGGCAGCGTTCTCTGCAGGAAACGGCAGGAGCTTACCTGTTAGCTTCGTGGGCAGTGTTTGGAGCGGGGTTCTTCGGCAAACTGTCGGAAGAAACGGCGTTTGGCTCTGCTCGGTTCCCCTCCCTGCTCCACCCCTGCTCTTGCCTCTCCCTGTCTCTGCTCTTTCTTGCTGCCTTTGCCTCTCGTTTGCGTGGATGGCTGGGTGGGTGGCTGGCTGGCTGGATGCCTCCTCACTCTTGTCCTCTGTGTCTGTCTTCGTTTGTCCCTCACTCTTTGTCTCTCTGTCTCTCTCAGATTCTGAAATCCTCTCTGATTCTGTAATAACACTCAGCAGTCGTTATCTGAGTCCGGAATTTGGTCATGATACCTTTGGGTCACACTTCATTTCCTGGTCGGTAGCGTTGCAGTTACTATGCCAGAGGCACAGGCTCACACCTGGGGTGACCGTCGCTTCCTTCCAGAATCATCGACCGGCCACCTTTCTTGGCCACTGCCTCCCAGGAAGCACTTATTCTTGGTGAAAAGCCAAAGACGGGGGACCAGAGTCACAGCCGCTTTGCTCGTTAGCTGATAAAACACACCCTTCCCCACAATTCCCCGAGTTCCAGATGGGACCTTCGTGCAATCCCTGTGGTTAAGGAGATGGACACACACTCCACGGGGCCTTTCTTCTTCTGGTAGGCACTTTTGGAAGGGCCCATCTGGGTCCAGATGTGGCTCCTGTCATGGGTCACATGTCATGGATGTTTGCTGCGTGTGGTCTGGCCACACATTTTGCTGTATGGCCTCTGCAAACCCAACATGATTAGGTGGCTCACCATACTTCAATTGTTTACCAAATTTCTTTTGCTCTTATGTGACAGCAGAGGAGGCAGGGCCTTGGAAATATTTATGAAGTTGGTATGTATAAACGTCATTTATAAATGTATGCAGAGGTAGACTATCATGGCTGAAATCAGATTTTATTTATTTATTTATTTTTTAAATGTTTATTTAATTTTGAGAGAGAGAGAGAGAGAGAGAGAGAGAGAGAGAGCATGTGCGTGAGCAGGAGTGGGAGAGGGGCAGAGAGAGAGGGAGACACAGAATCCGAAGCAGGCTCCGGGCTCTGAGCTGTCAGTGCAGAGCCTGATGCGGGGCTTGAACCCATGAACTGCGAGCTCATGACCTGAGCTGAAGACGGCTGCTGACTGAACCACCCAGGTGCCCCTGAAATCAGATTTTAAAGACATACCAATGAGATTCAGTGTTTGGGACTTGTTTGGGTCCTGATTTGAACAAACTAACTGTGAAAAGATTTTTTGTTGAGACAACGGGGGACATTTGACTATGGACTGGTATTGGATCATTTAAAAATCACTACAGGGGGGCGCCTGGGTGGCGCAGTCGGTTAAGCGTCCGACTTCAACCAGGTCACGATCTCGCGGTCCGTGAGTTCGAGCCCCGCGTCGGGCCCTGGGCTGATGGCTCAGAGCCTGGAGCCTGTTTCCGATTCTGTGTCTCCCTTTCTCTCTGCCCCTCCCCCGTTCATGCTCTGTCTCTCTCTGTCCCAAAAATAAATAAACGTTGAAAAAAAAAATCACTACAGGGAGAGGAACATACAGAGTAGATAAAACTGCACTGTAAAAGGATAATTATTCCAATCAGGTGGTGAGTGGAAGAAGGATTCATTGCACGATCCTATTTTTCTGTGTGTTTTAAAATACCCTGTACTACAAAATTAGAAGAAGTTAACAAGCCACTTCTGGACTGCGCGGTCACCGCATTTGTACCTCCTGTTCAATGGAATTTTATCTCTCAGGTCTTTAACTGTTTTCCAGTCAGCCTTTGACTTCACGTAAATCATGTCATGGGGCTGTTTGAATGACCTCTCTCTCTCTTTGCCAGCTTCGTGGCCTGAGCTTTCACATTTGACATGGGAATGTTTGCCCGCCTCTTCTCCCCATTTAGACGGCAAACAGCTTGAAAGCAGGCCTGTTTCGTACCTTTCAAGGTTTCCTAAGCCTCGAATCTTGCAGTGTAAGGCCCAGAACAGACTGGACTGTGTTGTGGTAACATATAAACCTCTAAATCTAAGTGACGGAATGCAATAAAAGTCCATGTCTTGTTGATGCAAAATCAGCAAGGGTTTTTCACCCTGCAGCTATGCTTTCAGGAGCAGGTGTCCTTCCATGAGACTCCAGCAGGGCTTGAGAGACAGAGAAGGAGGAAGCTGGCTGGCTTTGCACTGCCTCCTCCTAGGAAGGACTCACAGAATTTTCCCCACAGTCCATAGGCTGGAACTAGTCACATGGTCCCGTAACAGCAAGGGAGTCTGGGATATGGAAGGGAGCATGTAGATATTTGGAGAGCATGAATCACCTCTGTCACACACTGCTTCGCACCCCTTTATGCATATTGCCTCCTGAATTTCAACAACAGAGAATGTCCAGGGAAGGATGCCTTGTATGACTTGTGCAGAATAAGAAAATGACAACCGGCCTACTATTGCCTTCCCTTCCCTTCTCTTCCCTTCCCTTCCCTTTCCCTTCCCTTCCTTCTTTCCTTCCTTCCTTCCTTCCTTCCTTCCTTCCTTCCTTCCTCCCTTTCTTTCTTTCTTTCTTTCTTTCTTTCTTTCTTTCTTTCTTTCTCTTTCTCCCTTTTTTTTCTTTCTCTCTTTTTTTCCATGCACTGGATTCTTTTCTACACAGCTGGAGCCCTCTCTCCGGTTAATAATGGCAAGACCCCATTGGGCTGACCGGCCATTGTTCAAGTAGTTTGGCGGTGTGGCTATGATGGTTGGAATTGGAGGCACAGGGAATCATCTCCTGTGTCTAAAGATAAAATAACTCTGCCCTGTCTAGGGACCAGCTCTGGCTGCGTGAGCTGAGGGTGCTCAAAGAATGGAGTGGGACACTGATTGGGGTCTACACAGTTACCATGGTAATAACCAAAAAATAACAACCGTATATTGGGCCACTGCAATTATACATTATACATTAGAGTGAGAAGTTTTATCTAAGGAACATACACCACTGACTAAACAGAGAAAATGTAGACTCTTTAAAAAAATTTTTTTTAAATGTTTACTTATTTTTGGGAGAGAGATATTGAGAGAGATAGAGAGAAGGGGGGAAGGGGCAGAGAGAGAGGGAGACAGAATCTGAAGCAGGCTCCAGGCTCTGAGCTGCCAGCACAGAGTCCGATGCGGGGCTTGAACTCAGGAACCGTGCGATCATGACCTGAGCCGAAATCAGACGCTTAACTGACTAAGTCACCTAGGTGCCCCTAGACTCTTTTTTTTTTTTTTTTTTAAGTTTTATTTTGAGAGAGACAGAAAGAGTGCAAGCAGGGTAAGGGCTGAGAGATGGGGAGAATTTCAAGCAGGCTCTGCTCTGATAGCAGGGCTTGAACTCTTCAAACAGTGAGATCGTGACCTGAATTGAAACCAAGAGTTGGGCGCTCAACCGACTGAACCACCCAGGTGCCCCAGAAAATGTAGACTCTTAAGCCAGATACACATTGCTCTGTGTGTGCCATACTATTGCCTTCATTCAAATTTAGTGAGTGACAGGTGCCTATAGGTATTTACTTATGGGTAAGTGGCCTGTATGAATAGTTGTTACATACCTCCCTACCTGCCCTGTTCTGCCTCCCTTCAACTCTTTGTTCCATGACTTTTTGTTCCAGGCTTACCACGGTGAAAATGGTAAAAAAAAAAAAAATACTTTTCTCATCCAAGGGGCAGAAGGTGCCAATTAAAATTGATATGAATGAGAAAAAGCAATCTCCAATCACCATGCCAGCCATTGTTTGGGATGTAAATTTCATTCACTTATTTTTTTTCCCAGTAGGTACATACTGAACACGTGTAAGCCCTGTGTGCCAAGGGGGATGCCAAAGAGTGAGAAGTTGGACCTAGCTGAGTAGCTGTTTGCGTGGATCCTATGGATGCAAGGGTAACTCAAGCAAGGAAGAATGCAGTGGCAGAGATTCACTTTGGATGACAATGGGAAAAGGGCCAACTTGGGCCAGAATGAGGCAGAGCTACCACCTGGGGCAGGAGACAGGAGCCATCAGGAGTCAAGGTTTCCCACCCGGGTCAAGGAATCTGCAGCTGTCTGTGGGGCCACAGGATCTGTCTTTCACTGCATCTCCCCTTGTCTCTGGGCCTTTGCTCCATTCTCTCTGCTGACTGGCTTCTGCTACCTTGTGACATTTGTCCCCTTCTTCGTCAAATTTCTACGGCGTTGGCTTTCCATGGCCCTGGCTGGATCTCCCGGCACCTTTTTGACTTCTGGTCAGTCTCATGGAATGCCTTAGCTCAAACTCCCGACAAAGACATTCTGATTGATTCAGGTCTCTTCCTCTCCACTCTATTTTAGGTTCCATACCAGGGGGCATTGGGAAGCTTTTAGGTTGCCACCCGTTGAGTTCGGTGAACGTGCCTGGTCTAGTCAGCCATATAGCTTGGGGCTGGGGGCCTGTTGTGTCGTCCAACACACGGATACCTGAGTGACAAGAGCTGTGGGTGGGACAGGTTCCTCAGAAGAAGCTGTGGCACTGCAGCCCTACTGAGTCCAAGATCCGCAGGGACTCGTCCAGGCAGACACCTTATGGATGCTGGTCTGAGAGTCTCCTAGAAACAGTGGGCCACCATTCAAGGCCATTAAGAGGAGAGTGATCTATTTGTCTCTTCAAATGGCCGCTGAGGCTGTGTCCTAGAGAGTGAGCTGGAGGGACACAGGTAGAAGGGTGGTGAGAGACACTAAGGTGACTATAGGACGGGAGAACCTGATGGGTTACTCTGTGTTTGGCAGTGAATGGTAGCCATCTCTTGTCCCTCTTCCCCTGGATATCTATTACACTGGTCCCTTGCACACTGGTCCCCTTTTAGTTCCTCAAACTCCCTTAGCTCATTTCCTCCACAGGGCCCTTGCACCTGTCACGGCCTTTGTGGAACATTCCAGTTATACCTCCTTATCCTTCAGCCTCAGCTCCAATATAACTTCCTCAGAAGGCCTCCTCAGACACCCTTCCACACACAGAATATAAGACCCCTGGTTCACAATTAGTTATTTAATATCTGCTCCTCCCATTAGAATGAAAGTCTCTTGAGTTCAAGGATCATGTGAACCACATTTAAAGAAAAATCTCCTGTACCAATACGCTGCCTGCTAGATAGTGGGGCCTTAATAGATATGTTTTGAATGAAGTACGTTGGCCTTTCTCACACTGTGTTGTTCGATCCGCCTTACAGTTTTACAGCCCCATTTATTCAGATGTGCAAACTGAGGCTTAGAGAACACAGGCAAGAAAGCGGCAGACCCAGGATTTGAAGCTAAGACTGTTGAACCCAGAAGCCCTCACTCTTCACATCACAGCAGGAATAAGGTGAGGTTATTTTATTCAAGCAGCCTAATTTAGGTTAGGGCCGAACACTCTGAATTCATTTTGTTCCCTTGCTCCATCCTACTGAGATCAATTTAATTCACTTAGTATTTATGGAGTGCCATGAACTCAATTCAGTATGTTAAATGGGAGGGCAAGAAGGGACAAGCTGGGCTTCAAGGAAACGCTTGGAGTAAGCTGGACGTAGAGGGCCTCAGAGGAGGGGAAGCTTGATGCTTCCCAGAGGAGCAGCCTGGCCAAAGGCCCAGGTCATGGAGTCATCAGGAGCGGCTTTTGGGGTTGGCAAGGTCCTGCTGTCCCCGGTCCCTGTGAGACGGATAAAACATTGAGGCTGGCTGCTTCATGGAAAGCACTTGGCTTTGGAGTCAAAGCCCTCTGCTACCTTCTAGCTGAGGAAGACCGGGCGAGGTACTTATCCTCTCTAAATCCCCATCTCTTTATCTGTAAAATGAAAATAATGATACACACTTTGCAGGGTTGTGGTGTTATGAGAAAATACATGTAAGGCACCAGGCTCATTGCCCGGCGTATGGTATTGACTAATATTTGTGAACTTCTGTAACCACTGAGCCCCTGGGCCAGCATCCTGTCTGCTCCTACAGACAGGCCAACTTGGGAGGGGGGCCCAGAGAAGCATTTCACGGGGGGGGAGGGGATCCAGAAAGCCAGAGATCAAGAATATGAAACAGTGACATGAAGATACCGCCACTCGTTTTCCTTTTTTATTGTTCCGATGACATTTGTACGCCATAAATTAGCCATTTTTTAAATTTTTTTTATTTAAAAAAAATTTTTTTTAACGTTTATTTATTTTTGAGACAGAGAGAGCCAGAACATGAACGGGGGAGGGGCAGAGAGAGAGAGGGAGACACAGAATCGGAAGCAGGCTCCAGGCTCTGAGCCGTCAGCCCAGAGCCCAACGCGGTGCTCAAAATCACGGACCGCGAGATCGTGACCTGAGTTGAAGTCGGAGGCTTAACCGACTGAGCCACCCAGGCGCCCCAAATTAGCCATTTTAAAGTACACAATTCGGTATCACTTGTATCAAGTTCCAAGAATTTTCATCACCCTCAAGAAAAACCCTGTACCTGATTAGCAGTCACTCCCCCATTCCTTCTCCCTCCCAGCCCCTGGCCACCATCAATTTACCTTCTGTCTCTGTGGATTTATCTATTCTGGATAATTCATATAAATACAATCATATGATAGATGTGACCTTTCTTGTCTGGCTTCTTCTACTCAGCATAATGTCTTGGAGTTTCATCCATGTTGTAGCGTGAATCAGAATGCCATTATTTTTTATGGCTGAGTAATATTCCTTTGTATGCACATATCACATTGTGTTTATTCATTCATCTGTGGATGGATATTTGGGTTGTTTCTACCTCTTGCAACTGCGAATAATGCTGCTATGAACATTCACGAACAAGTGTTTGAATACCCTTTCTGCAATCCTTTTGGGTGTATATACCTAGGAGTAGAATTGCTGAGTCATTAAAGTAATTTTATGTTTAGTTTTTTGAGAAATCACCAAACTGTTTTCCAAAGCAGCTGCATTGTTTTACATTTCCACCAGCAATGCACAGGAGTTCAGGTTTCTCTACAGCCAACACTCACTTCCTGATTTTTTTTGGATTATAGGATCCTAGTATGTGTGAAGCGGTTTTCATCTGCATTTTTCCCCACCTTTATTTTCTAATTTTTTTTTAACATTGATTTATTTTTGAGAGACAGAGAGAGACAGAGCATGAGCAGGGGAGGGGCAGAGAGAGGGAGACACAGAATCTGAAACAGGCTCCAGGTTCTGAGCTGACAGCACAGAGCCCGTCGTGGGGCTCGAACTCACCAATCACGAGATCACGGCCTGAACCGAAGTCGGACGCTTAACCGACTGAGCCACCCAGGCACCCCGATCCCCACCTTTATTTTCTAAATGCAGAGGAGCCAGGTCTTCCTGGCTTCTCTGAACTTTTCACACCATCCCCGATGGCTACTGTGTCAGAGGGGCTTTCATGGGGAAAGAGGTCCACTAAAACACTTCTAGCTGACTTTTAAATTAGGACAAACTCCGGAAGGCCATCGGGCAACACTTTGACCCAGAATTCCAAGTCTAGGAACCTGTTTTCTGGATATACTCCCAGGTGACCAAAATGATGTATACATAAGGTTATTCACTTCAATGCTATTTATAATAGCAACAGATGGAAAAGAAACTAAATGTTCCTCACTAGGGGACTGGTGAAGCAAATTCTGGGACATGCATGCAGTGGGATACACTACAGTTATAAAAAAGATGGAGGCACCTCTTTGTGGGCGGATCCAGAAGGAATTCCAAGACATGTTGTCAAGTGACAACCAAAGCAAGATGTAGAACAGTGTATAAATAGGTTACCCATCATATAAAGATGGGAGAAAAGAAATGTGTGTGTGATTGTGTGTGTGTGTGTGTGTGTGTGTGTGTGTGTGTTTTCTTGCATATTCATGGAACACCTCTGGCAGAGGAAATTGGTCATGGGGGATAAGAATGGCAAGGACAATTTTTACACTTTACCTTCTTTTGCCCTTGGATTTTCAAACTCTCCAAAGATATTAAAATAAATAAAATAATAATAATAATAATAATAATAATAATAAATTAATTAAAGAAATTAAATGAAGGCAATTCATAAAAACCTAAAGATCTCCCTAATCTGGGCTCTGATATTTCTGATTTTGTGGTCAGTTTGGTAGCACATGGATGGTAGTGTGAGATTTTTTTTTTTTTTTAATTTTTTTTTTCTTCAACGTTTTTATTTATTTTTGGGACAGAGAGAGACAGAGCATGAACGGGCGAGGGGCAGAGAGAGAGGGAGACACAGAATCGGAAACAGGCTCCAGGCTCTGAGCCATCAGCCCAGAGCCTGACGCGGGGCTCGAACTCACGGACCGCGAGATCGTGACCTGGCTGGAGTCGGACGCTTAACTGACTGCGCCACCCAGGCGCCCCGATTTTTTTTTTTTAATGCAAACCAACACCAGGGATAAAATTGTGGGAGAAGTAATTCCAACTCTCATCCTTCCCCCGCTCCCACCGCAGATCTGGCTGTAGCCTCAGCTTGCTGACTTGAGCACAATTTGAGCTTGAGTCCGCCTGCGGAGGCCAACCCAAGCAACCTCCTGCAGCATACCCTCCCTCAGAACTACACACAGGGTAGCCCCCCAGGGGCCTCAGACCACAGTTGAAGGACTGAAGGAGCAGAGGAGCAGGTGTGGGTGGCCCCAGGCACTGGATGGAGATTGTGTCCTCCGTAATCTTCGGACCTCAGACAGGGAGCTCAGTGCTATCCCCCTACCGTGCAAGCCAGAGGGCTGTGAGCAGACCAGAATGTCCCAGACCCATCTCAGCTTCGCCACTTTCTTGCTAAGTGACCTTGGGCAGATCACCACAAGTTTCCAAACTTCTGTTTTCTCATCTCTAAATGGGGCTGATCAATGCAAGATTGCTGTGTAAAGGATGCCGTGTAAAGTGTAAAGGATGAAAACTGTTAAGAGGGCTTTAAGCACGTGAGCTCTGTGAAATGCACGTAAGAACGTGACAGGTTATCTTGAAAGTCACCGCAAAGTCCACATTGGCTAAACATCCCCCGTGTGCTAGGGTGTTTGAGAGCTGAGGAGACAACAGATGAGACTAACACATTTTCCACCCTTCAAGGGTTTTGAGGGCTCATCGGCTAGTGAGAGAGGCGGATGTGAGACGATTTATTGCGGCCATGTGTTCAGCGTAGAACAGAATAGAATCCATCGTGGAAGGGGGCAGAGAGGAGGGCATCCATCCTGCTGGGGACTTCAGCAAAGGTTCCAGGCACCAGACTATATTAGGGTTGAATCTGGAAAGGGAAGTAGGAGGACGCCAGGCACACACAGAACATTCCAGGTGGAGGCAACAGTCTGTGAAAAGGCAAGAAGGGAGAAAGAATAGAGTGTCTTTGGGTGCTTCCACGCAAATGTCTGTTGCAGATACAGTGTGTGCGGGAGGAGGGGAACTGAGAAGGCATGAGCGGAACACACACAGGAGGTCTTGTTACCGTAGGTCACAGCCAGATGGTGCAGTAAGAAAAGGAGGAAAATAGGTCAATATGGAGCAGCAAGGAATCATTTTATAGATCCCCTCAGCGAGCCGTAAGATATAGAAAACAGGGAGCCACCCGATTTTTCACCCCAGGGCTCAGATGAGCCCAGCTCCCGGTCATGAAGTCAGTCTGGCCACTGTGTCTTCCTGGGTGAGATAGTCGTCCTTCCTCTCAGAAGTCGGGGAGACCCAGAGCCAAGCTGTCCTCAGGGTCATGCCTTGTGCCACAGCACCTGTGAGCACAGAAAGTTGCTGCGTCCCCAGGATGAAGTCATTGATCTAGAACAAGGGGGAGTCTCTCATGGATGAGAGCTGCCCTGGAGAAGAGTCTTCTGCTCAGGGGAAGTCCCAAGGTCAAATGTGAGACACATGGCTGGGGATTATTCACAAGGGGACTCTCACCTTCCCTGTAGCCTCAGCTGCTCTCCCCAGCACCCCCACATCTCTCCTCTTCGCTGAGCCTCATCACGGAGGAGCTGGCGAAAGCGAAAAACTCACTTTTTTTTAAATTTTTTTTTAACGTTTATTTATTTTTGAGACAGAGAGAGACAGAGCATGAATGGGGGAGGGTCAGAGAGAGAGGGAGACACAGAATCTGAAACAGGCTCCAGGCTCTGAGCTGTCAGCACAGAGCCTGACGCAGGACTCGAACCCACAAACCGTGAGAACGTGACCTGAGCCAAAGTCGGCCGCTTAACCGACTGAGCCACCCAGGCGCCCCAAAATTCACTCTTTGTAAAGCCTGTCCCAACCGGGGAGGCCAGGGTGAATCACCAACTCTTTTCGGTTCTCAGCCATTGGCACCTTCCTCTCTTAAGAGCTCTTTCCAGATTGTTCCTTTTTGTGTTCATTTCTTAGCACGAGAACTGTTCCTTTGGGCTGGGGGTCACGTGCGACTCCTGTCTGTAGCCTCAGGCTCCAGCTGTAGGTCTGGCTCAGAGAAGGTGTCAGTAAATGCCTGGAGAATGAAAGCCCGGGGAGGGGGGGGGGGCAGCAGGGAGGGAGGTGTGCTCTCTGGCCAAGAGGTAAGGAGTGTTTTCTGCAGAGTGAAAGGTCAAGAATGGTGAGTGGGACCCTCTTCCTTGTTTCCTGCTTTTAAAGAATTCTCTCCCTCTTGACACTGCTGCCCGCACACCCATTGTTTTGTGCATCCTTAATTCTCTAGAAACACCGCTGTGCTGGGCTTTCTGTATTGGGCGCTTGGATCCCCATGTGATACCCCCACACCAGCCCAGGTACTTGGGCTATGGTGGATAAATCGGAGATCTCAAATGCACATTTCTGCTTTGCATTTCTTCGTTGAATCTATTAGGAAATATTAGTCACAGTGAAAATGGGAGGTAGGAGAAACATAATTCAGTGTTCTGACACAAGGTTGTTTTCTATGGACCACAGGCTAATTTTTTTTTTTTTTCCTATTAGAATTAGAAACTGATGATACTTTCACTTTCTCCCTTAGGAAAATATTTATGGATCTAGCCATCTTACTTTGAGGGTAATTCTCCAATGATTCCGCCTAAATGTTTCTCCTTTAATTTCATCCCAAGGCCAAGCTTTAATGCTTGAAATGATTAGTTCACCCGGCAACTAATTTAGAATTTGAGTTAGCACAGACACAGTCTTCATGTATATTCTCATAAGATTTGAAATAACCCTTTATCTCCAAAGTTTCAGAGTTTTGGTTACAAGTGGGCAGAATTTCCTCCAAGGTCGCACCAGTTTACAAACCAAGGGCTCAAGAAATCAAGGCCTCCTGAGTCATCAGAACCCACTAACTATTTTTAAAGACTTGTATGCTTATGATGCGTGAATAGGTATCATAGGCCTATTACAAATTTCAAATTTTAGTCAATTGGTCTCATTTACTCGTTAAGAGCCATTTATAGCAAATTCAATTCACCCAGGTATCTGCATAGGGTAATGGGGACAAAGACTTTGTAAACTAGGGAGAACATGTACCTTTCGGGTATTATTAACGTCTGCATGTTGTTGCCCATGCAAAAGTGCATTTCAGAAAGGTGTAGACAGACTATATGTATTTGCCTACCATATCTTTAAAAAAAATTTTTTTTTAAATGCTTATTTATTTTTCAGAGACAGAGAAAGAGAGACAGAACATGAGCAGGGGAGGGACACAGAGAGAGAAAGAGAGAGACAGAATCCGAAGCAGGCTCCAGGCTCTGAGCCATCAGCACAGAGCCTGACATGGGGCTTGAGACTGCTTGGGATTCTCTCTCAATCTCTCTCTCTGCCCTTGCTTCACTTCATGCTTTCTCTCTCAAAAATGAATAAACATTAAAGAAAATTATTCTTAAGAGACAGTATTTAAACATTCATTCTCCTGGTGGATAGATGGATTATACAGATGGCTACATTCTTCTCAGAGGAATAGGTGGATTATACAGATGGCTACATTCTCCCCACAGCAGGCACAGGGATCGTATCTGGTAAGCCACCTCCTCATTGCACTTCCAATACCATGCTCCTCACCATGGCCTTCAGCGTCCTTCAGGATCCCACCCTGCTCCCTCTGCATCCCTAGCTCGTGCCTTCTCCCCTTCACTCTGCTCCGGGTCCACTCTCTGGATGGGCCTTAGGTACACCCAAGCATTTGTCCCTCTGGGACTTTGAGCATTAGATTCCTCTGTCCAGCACTCTCTTTTCTTGTCTTTATCAGTACCGTCTTCATCCTCTTCCTGGGTCTTTATGCTTGGTCATATTTCCTTATTTATGTATTTTCTTCCCCACCAGACTGTGAACTCCATAGGAGCAAATACTACAGGTCCACTGTCTCACTGCCATTGACACAGGTCTGGCAGATGCCAGGCTCAAAGTTGATACTATTGGCCGAGACTTCCAGTTGTCTGCTAGAGTTTGTTCTTCTTCCTATAGTAATAGGATTTAAGCCGGACAGTGCCAAATGCCCAGCTAGACCACAATAGCAACTTCCCATGTGGCTGGGTGGCTAGGTGCCCGACTCCTCACATGAGGAGTGAGAGAGGAAGTGATGTGTGTAATGTCTGCCTCGTTTGTTCAGAAGTCAAGCCCTAGCCCCTAGACTGGTACTCACCTTCCTGAGGGCAGGAACATGGCAGTGTCCATGTAAACAAGGGCACCGCCCTGGATAGTGACAGAGCAATTGGATGGAAAGACATGGCAGAGCCCCCCCAACCCGGACCATTCGCCTTGTAATGGTACACGAGCGTGGATTAGACTTCTGCTTTTAAAAGCCACGGTATTTGGTGATCTCTTTGTTATTCAGCTTAGTTTTCAGCCCAACGGACACACTGTTGAATAAATAGTTGAATGAAGGGGTAAATCATCAGGGGCTTGCTGATTTACCCTGTGCCATCATACCACAAGTGCGAGTAATCACGGGAGGCAGTCAGCATCAGGAATCGTTCACTGAGCACCTCCCTGGTAATGGAAAAACACACGTCATGAGCTGTCCTGTGCTGGTTGGGTATCCTCATCTTTTCCCATCCAATAGTTCCTTCGTGGCTTGCAATGTCCCACTGCATCGTTGACAGATTTTGCTGTGTTTTTCAAGAGAAGCCAAACCTGAAAGAATGTCACAAACCTTGAAGCACGTGTGAAGATTCTAGGTTGCTCTGTATAGAAGTTCTTGTGTGAGACAGAAATGCTATCTCACAGCTTGTGGCGGCCTGTGACCCACATCATAGCCAAGAGTTCTGCCCATTGAATAGCGCTATAGTAACTTCCACAGTTAACGTCTATGACATTTCATACCCTGAACTTGTAATTTTAGACAAGTTTTCCCTGAAACTCTTTGTTCCATGATGGTGGGTGGTTTTGTTTGTTTACTGAACTTTTGGGGCTCACGTTAGTTGGGGGTCATGATTTCCTTAAGGAAGTGTCAGTTATGACTTTAATCATGGAAAAAAGTTCTCCCTTTCTCAGTAACTTTTCTACTGAGGTCTAGTATATTTTTAAGCTCCGCTATTTCTGAAGAAAGACATTTAGCAGTCATTCAGTTAATCTCTTACCTTCTTCCAGAGGCAGCCTTTAAGAAGGTATCAGGATTTAGGCTGGTTTTAAGCCCATTGCTGCAGGCAACAGACTCTGAGATGGGGATTTGGGAGTAAGAAGTTGACTGGAGAATGCTCTGGGAACAATACTTGGGAGGGATGAGGGAGGGAGAAGGGTGCAGAAGAAGGAGTTGAGCTGCAGTGAAGGTAGGTTGCAGGTAGAATGGCCTCCAATAGTCGTCCTATGTCGAGGCAAGATGGCGGTGCTTTTATAGTTCTCCTTCCTCCCATTTCACCTGTCACGAGGAATGGCTAGAAGGGAAAGTAACCTCTGGTGAGGCAGCTCCCTTGGCCAAGGGCAAAGCCTAGGGAGGGTCTAAGATGTGAGTTAGAAGTAGCCCAAACTCCTTGCAACTAGGTGAGTGAGTGTCATGGTCCTAAAGGGGGTCTGGGTGGCCCTGCCTGGCACCCACCACAGGGCTTCAATATCAAATCAGCACCTGAACAACACTGGCTTCAGGAGGGCACTGCCTTGCCCGTCTTGTTCAGGGACACATAAATTAGGATACCTTTAATAATCTTTGTCAGAATTGAGAAGCCTTACTTGACTTTAAACTTCCTAAGTAAAAACTGAACTTCTTTTTTTTTTTAATTTTTTTTTAACGTTTATTTATTTTTGAGACAGAGAGAGACAGAGCATGAACAGGGGAGGGGCAGAGAGAGAGGGAGACACAGAATCTGAAACAGGCTCCAGGCTCTGAGCTGTCAGCACAGAGCCCGACGCGGGGCTCGAACTCACGGACCGTGAGATCATGACCTGAGCCAAAGTTGGATGCTTAACCGACCGAGCCACCCAGGCGCCCCGAAACTGAACTTCTTTACAGATTTCAAACTATTGAAACTATACATGTATCATAAGCTCTACCGTGTCCCGTGTTGGGACAGATTGTAGGAAAATGTTCTGCATCCACTTGAGGAGCCAGGCAAGTGGTAAATGAGTTTCTTTCTAGGCAGGAACACGTCAGTGCATTCAGGGAAAACTACTCCAAACTCAGGATATATGGTATGATGAGGATTAACAACAGGACAGAATATTCTACACGGGGGCCTCCCTGGAAAACCCGAGGGACAACTTTACCAAACTCACAGGCTGAGGGTTCTGAGTTATTGGTTATGACTAAGTTTGTGAGAGAGTCGGAATGAGTCATCGGGATGGGTTCCCGACCACCCTGTGGGCTCTTGCCATGGCAAAGGCCACCTACCTTTGTGCTGGGCATTGTCGTCATTCCTAACAGGTGCACCAGCCTTGGAGCCTGTAGAGGCTACAAAACGTGTTAACATATGTAATCTCATGTGATTCCAAGTATAGGAAGAGAAGAAAAACACTTTTCTTCTAGTATTACACCAATAACATAGACACAAAATCATTAACAGAATATTAGTAAACTGAGTCTGACAATACGAGGGATTCGTCCCAAGAACGTAAAGTTCTTTAAATATTTGAAAGTTAATCATTGTAATTTAATAAGTTATAGAATATGGGAGGAGATTATGTGATCATCTCAATAAATAGAAAAAGCACATCCGACAAGACTCAACACTCTCAGTAAACTAGGATTAGGAGAGGAATTCTTTGCCCTGATAGGGGACATCAGTGAAAAGTCTACAGGTGGGGCGCCTGGGTGGCTCAGTCGGTTGAGCGTCCCATGTCAGCTCAGGTCATGATCTTGCAGTCTGTGGGTTCGAGCCCTGAGTCGGGCTCTGTGCTGACAGCTCGGAGCCTGGAGCCTGCTTCAGATTCTGCGTCTCCCTCTCTCTCTGCCCCTCCCCCACACTCTCTCTCTTTCTCTCTCAAAAATAAATAAACATTTTTTACAAAGGTCTGCAAGTAGCATCATATTTAGTGGCAAAACATTAAATCCCTTTCCCATAAGAATGAGAATAAGACAAGGATGTTCACTCTCAGCACTTCAGTTCTGCATTGTACTGGAGGTCTTAGCCAGTGCACTAAGGCAGGAAAAAAGAGAGCGTACAGATGCAAAAGGAAGAAGTAAAGCTATTTTGGAGATGTATTTGTCAGTAACTTGACTACCTGCCTGTTATTCAGAGATGAGGAAACTGAGGCTCAGGAAAAAGTGACTCGTGTGAGTTCTTGCATGCAGTTCAGGTGAACCTGGCACTCAAACCCAGATCTTCTGACTCCAAGCACTGGAATAAAAAGAGGGACTATCGCGGTGCCTGGGTGGGTCAGTAGGTCAAGTGTCATCTGACTTCGGCTCAGGTCACGATCTCACGGTTCGTGAGTTCAAGCCCCGCATTGGGCTCTCTGACGTCGGCACAGAGCCCGCTTCGAATCTGATCCTGTCTCCCTCTCTCTCTGCCCCTTCCCCCACTCTCTCAACAATAAAAATAAACATTAAAAAAAAAGAGAGAGACTATTTCATTCAATTAAAAAAAAAACCCACAAAGTTTCTATTGTGCTGCTTATAAAAGATCCAGTGACGTTGGAAAACTTCCAGAGAAAATCCACTAAAATGAAAATGGGTTTGGAGGAAGCTTGCTGAGGACAGACTAACTGGCGAGGCTCTTGGGCCCGAGCACCTGAAAATGTGGGCAGTCCGCAGCAAGGGTGACTATGGATCCATTCACCAGATCCTGAAAGAAGCCGAGGGAAACCCTTAGGTAAAACTCAGGGCAACCCTCCCATTTGACCCACATGAGGTAAGGACTGATGAAAAATAACTTGAATATACTTATGAAACTCCAGAGGTGGTGCAAGAGAGAGAAGGTGTAGAGAAAAAGAAGTCAGGGGACCTGGAACTAGGGTGACCGTATCATTCATCATCATAACTGTGACCCTTATGAGTGAAAGCAATTTCTATAAATAATTACCTTAAGTCAACACGCAGAAACCAGGATGGTGCTGGGCAAATTGGGCCATTTGGTCCCCAACCAATAATAGGTATAAAGGAGACGGGCTTGTTGGAGGGAGGGCGTCAAAAACATATGAAGTCTTGTGGGATCTCCTCAGGCTCTGGCATGGTCCCCTAGGCCAGACAACACACAGGTGAATGTTTTAGGGCCTGGAACCCCTTATTAGGGGGATCAGGTTTTTGTCGATCTTTAGGGCTTTCCCTAAATAATTATTAATTATAATAAACAAGAACGATAGCTACGGTGTATCGAGTGCTTACTATAGGCCAGACACTCTGAGAAGTGTGAACAGTTTCACCCGACAACCCTAGGAGAAGGACTCTATTGCTACCTCCATTTTACAAGTGAGGAAAGGGCCCCTCAGAGAGGTTGAGTAACTTTCCCAAGGTCACGCAGCTGGGAAGTGTTGAAGTTGAGATTTGAACCCAGACTCGACCATGATGTTAACCAACCCTTACAACTTCCCTTTTGGGATGCAGGGCATTTCCAGGATCCAGGGGTCTAGTGTAGGATGAATGAATGGTTAGACAGGCACCAGAGTGGAGATAGGGGGATTTCGGTGACATTCCAGCCTCTCTTAGTTCTGAGGTTACCCTGATCCCCCACTGAGAGGCACAGCAACTCAGGGTTGGTGTCGACAGCTGCCCAGCACAGGTATAGCCTTAGGCTCTTGACCTGGATCAGCACCAGGTTCTTTGTGTTTATTATTTCATCGTGATTCTGTGAGGACGAATGCGTACCACAGACGGGAATCCTGATAGAGCTGCATGTCGTTCCTAGAACCACCAGGTCATCACTGGGCCACACAGCCCACAATTCTTTTCATCTCTTTCCATCAGTCAATCTGAGGGCCCCCTTAATTATCTTTATTGCTTTTCTCTGAACTCTCTTCAATTTGCTGGCATATCACTTTTCAAGTACTGAGATACCAGAAGTGTGCAGAGAAATTATAATCTCCTGTGTATGATGTAATGCTCTGGCCTGGGAAGTTGAAAATCACAGGCAGTTCTTTCAACTGCCATTGGTATCATAACCTGTGATCAATTTCGGCGTCTCCAATTAACTTGGCTTTTTTTTCAGTTAAGGTGAGTACCTGGCTCAGAGTCCATATAATTTATATCTGGAATATTTCAAGGTGTGTGCATGCGTGTGTGTGTGTGTGTGTGTATTAAAAGCAAAAATAGGGGCGCCTGGGTGGCTCGGTTGGTTAAGCGTCCGACTTCACTCAGGTCATTATCTCGCGGTTTGTGAGTTTGAGCCCTAAGTCAGGTTCTGTGCTGACAGCTCGGAGCCTGGAGCCTGCTTCCGATTCTGTGTCTCCCTCTCTCTCTGCCCCTCCCATGCTCTGTCTCTCTCTTTCTCAATAATAAATAAATGTTAAAAAAAATTTTTTTTTAAAAAGCAAAAATAATGAAGCAAATTCAGGAAGCCAAAAGAAAAACAGAATTTCTTGCTTGTTGCTCATTTATTGATCATCCACTGTGTCCCAGACCCCTAGATGTTATGTTCAAAAGAATCTTATCTTGGAATGCTTTGAACATTTTAAATATTTGTTCATTAACAATTACTCTAGTTTTCTGTGATACCCTTTTTTTTTTTTAATTTTTTTTTTCAACGTTTATTTATTTTTGGGACAGAGAGAGACAGAGCATGAACGGGGGAGGGTCAGAGAGAGAGGGAGACACAGAATCGGAAACAGGCTCCAGGCTCTGAGCCATCAGCCCAGAGCCTGACGCGGGGCTCGAACTCCCGGACCGCGAGATCGTGACCTGGCTGAAGTCGGGCGCTTAACCGACTGCGCCACCCAGGCGCCCCCTGTGATACCCTTTTAATGATTGCACTTGAACTCTCATGTTCCTATTTGTAGATTGACAGCTCTTAGTTTCTGATGACAGTGACCCATTTGTGACTCAGTCTATAACACTCTTTGGCTCGATTGTTTTGGAGTTAAATATGGGCTGGTGTGAATAATTATGTTGACCAAGATATGATATTAATGCTACATTTATAGCATTTTATATTAAATATTAGTATAAATATTTATATTTATAGCATATCATATTAAAATGTAAGTCTTTTTCCAATAGTAAAATTGGAAGACTGAGTTAACTCAGAGTTTACAAAAAATTTTTTGAACTCAATTTCACAACTCGAAATTCCCTCCTTCAGATTGAAGCCACTGTTTTTTTTTTTTTTTTCAAGCCTACTTGTCTTTAGAGTAGGTTTTGTTTTTTTGTTTACTTTGTATCATTTGCCCAAAGTTAGCTATATAAGTATCAGTTCCCGAGTGATGGAGTTGTCTCATAACAGCAGATGCAGTTTTAAAGTTCCAATATTTAAAACTTTGCTAGAACATAACAAAAACACACAAAAATGCACAGCCTCTCAGTGAGGGCGGGCTGTAGCTTACTGAATCCCACATAACCACATCTGGTGAATCACCTCCTCTCCTCTGGGCAGTGATTTGGAAACGGCCTCACAAGGAAGTCAGTGCTGACCCCAGCTCTGTCCACAGCCCCGGAAGCTGGCTCCCAGGGCCCAGTGATCTCAGGATAGAGTGAGATCTGGTTGATGTTTTCAGCCCCCACCCATCACTTCCTTTGAGATCTAGGCCTAGGAACGCCTTCTCAACTGGTTTTGTTCACAGCGTAAGAATTCAGTTTCTTCTGAGAATTTACCTAGGTTTCAAAATTAACCTCATTTTCTGCGAGGTAAGCCTGGGGGTAGGAGAGAGGTGATACAGGAAATGGATCTCATTTGTCCATTTTGTCCGAAAATGAATACAGAGCACGGCTTTAGGTATGCGTCTTTGACTAAAAACAACACAACGCCATCGTTAAGTACCACCCTTAGAAACTTCGACGCAAAGTCACGACATATCCTCTCTTGAACCTCCCCTGACTTTGTGTCTTCCTATAGCATACTGTATAATTTATAAAAGTGTGAGCAACTGTGGAATTGTTCTCCTAATAGATTCTGAAGATTCCAATTTCCATTCTGCCACACAAGACTGAAAATCCACTTGTGCTCACTTATCTGTATCTGTACCTCATCCCCACGCTGCATCAAAAATCAGGTTCAGGTGCAGGTTAAGAGCACACATTTACCTCCAGAATATAAGACTTATTAAATATCTCTCCACAATTAACATCCCCATATCAATAAGAATTATCATTAGGTCCTGTCAATCAGGTGCTGAATTTTGCTTCAGGGAAACAAAACAATTTAAATTATAGCAAGTGCCCCCCCTTCTTTTTTTTACATGCTTCTCTTTAAATTGGATAATTATGTGGCTTTTCATTAGATTCCTCTAAGCGTAATAGATCACGATATTCACCCTTTGACCTTGGTGATGAATGTCTCTGGTGAAAACATGTGACAAGCAGTGTTCTAATGAGAACAAAATACTGAATAACTGGAAATCTTGTATAATGAAAGGAGAAGGCAGGAGGGAAACACAACAACCTTTAAGGTTGATGCACAAAATGTATCTGTAATGCGGCGATGATATGGGTTGGGGAGAAACGAGGCTATTTTCGGTTCTAATAATGTGGATGGTAACGCTGATTTTTCTTCTTTGATATGTAAAAAAAAAAAAAAAAAAAAAAAGGAGAAACAGACATTTCAGGAAAGCCGCACATCAGAAAATACTGGTCTCGGCTGAATTGCCAGCACAGATGGAGTGAATCCCCTGGCCTAAGGGGGGATTCAAATGGCTTGCTGCATCTTGGAACACCTGCAAATGGTAATCTGAGGGTACCTCTCATTTTATTGCTGTCTTTATGGGAATTCCAAATGTGAGGACAGCTTGAAAAGGAAGTGATTTGGTCTTGGGGGATCTATGATCTTCTAGGGGGCCGTTGAGGAAGGACAAGAGGAGCAAGGAGACCCCAGATCTCGCCACCTTCCCCTCTCTTGATCAAGGCCTGGGCAGCCTGTCCTGCTGGAGCCCGGGCACCTCCCACATCTCCAAGGTCCTCAACCTCTGATGGCTGAAACGGGCTGGGGCATCTGAAAGTGGGCTCTGAGATGAGGTCAGAGGTCAGCGACAAGCTGGTGACCTCTCACTTCTCCTTCTTGCTTCTTCCCCAACATCCTACTCACCAAGCTTCCCTGTTTGACTAGCTGCTGGGCAGACCTAGGCTGAGCTTTCCTCCTGGGGGAAACGGCTGGGAGAGCTCAGATCGGCCCAGGACACTGTGATATGCCTGAGGGTCGCGGAAATGGAGAAAGTTTGCTTCTTTTAAATTTCCTAGATGCTCGCCTGTCTATTTGATTTTGGGATATATGGCACAAGAGCAGCCCATTATAAAACTATTTATCAAAGGTATGGATTTGCTGTATCTTCTAAGGACGTGAAGTTTGAGGCAGGAACCACTTGTTAAATGCACAAGCGAGGCTGTGCTTGTTTAGGAGCTAAAGAAAGGGAGACAGGAACCACTCTCTTTAAGCACCTATTACGTGCCAAATGCTCTACGGGGTTCTTGATACATGCTCTTTGATTTAATTCCCCCATCAAACCTTATTATTCCGTTTTATGGTCTATGAAGCGGCTTAGCCATGACGCAGAATCACATGGTAGAAAGGCTAGGATTTGACCATAGGTTGGTCTGAACTTCAAGTCCATGTTCTCCAGGTTAAAGGTAGTACATAACCTTTAGTTATAGTACATAACCTATAGTACATAATGCTATAATGTCTCCTACGAATGGTGCCTTTATCACAAACTTCTCCCCAACTTATCTTCCCACGTCTCACACTTAAGAATTGATTTGCATTATTACGGACTTCATATTATTGCTATCAGTCTTGCTCGTTGTGCAATTTGTTTTGCTTAAGACAAGACAAGCAAGAGAAAAAACATCTGCCGCCATAAATTGATTTCTTCCGGTGAATTCCAGTTTGGGATAAGAATTTGCAGTGAGTGATGTGTGTGCTTATAGAGGATTAAGAAGCTGACCAGGCTCAAAATCATGGTTCCCTTTGTTTATCTGTGGATCTGCTCTGCTTAAGGTTAAGTTCACCCAGGCCCTCAACCCTGACCTCCGCCAGGTGGATTTGAGCGGAGACATCCTTGGTGCCGGCAACCCTTCACCTCTTTGCACAAGAGCCTGCCAAGAAGAGAAATACTCAAAGTCCATTTTGAGCTCTCTGCCCGGGGTCTACCTGCCATCTGTCACGGACAGCGGGCGATTACTGGCATGCAGAGCTGAAGGAGAGCTGAAAGAGGGAGGGTCTGCCCCTCCAGCAGGATCATCATTTTTGCACGGGTCACTGTTGGAGACACCTGCAGTTTGCATTCCCCAGCTCGACGACACAGAAGAGAGATCCTTTGGCTTTGCCTTAGTCACCCGTGTGCTGAGAAAACTGGAAAAGATGGGTAATGGTAGTTGTTGTCAGTACTTGGGGGCTCCAGGAAGTGTCCCCAAGAACTCTGTAAAGGGGGGCTGTCCTTCTCTGAGATTTAAACTTTGATGAAATTCATCATAGTGGAGGCGCTAGAAGTCATCTGAAGGGGAAGAAAGAGTAGCCAGGCCCCCACGACTCAAATGCAACCTGTTTGTACACTTCATTAGAAAATCTAAAGAAAGAATGATTTGATCCAAAGGGGGGAGGATTGCTCACCCGTGGGAGCAGGACAAAAAGAGGGTCTCAGAGGTAAATGTTAGCAGGGCCCACCCAGACCTCGTCTGAGGGAGAGGGAGCCACAGTCAACTGACAGGTAATTTCCCATCTTCTTGGAAGAGGCGTCTCCAATATGGTGACGGAAGTCATAGACTTTACACGTGTGTAACTGACGGACTTCAGGTCCCTTTGGCACCACGTTGTTGCCTGTGTCAGAATCCCCTTCCTTTTTAAGGGGGAACAATAATATCCCATTGTATGTGTATACCACATTTTGTTAATGGGTTTAACTATTGGTGGATATTTGGGTTGTTTCTACCTTTTGGTTCTTGTGAATATTGCTGCTATGAATATGGATGTACAGATATCTCCTTAAGTTCCTGCTGCTATGAATACGGATGTACAGATATCTCCTTAAGTCTTTTGAGACGAAAAAAAACCATTTTAAATGTCTATAGCAGTTATACTTATCTTTCTGTAATGTAAACTATAGGAGTTTACAGAGCATGTCAACAGGTTTATCTGATCTATAAGGTAGATGGGGGGCGGACATAGAGCTATCTCCTTCACTTTGCTTAAGGTAAACTGAGGTTCAGAGAAAGTGGGAGAGCCTGGCCTTCTGACCACAAGCCCGGGGCTCTTTTCATCACAGAGCAATCTCTGTGAGGACAGTAGCAACACCCATCTTATTAACTATTGTACCCCATGTTCTAGCACATAGCAGATACTTAATAAACGTTTCTTGGGTGACATCTGTCCCTTTGCCTGACTAGCCGATAGCATGAGTGCTGCAGGGATGCTCAAAGGGGCACATTTGTTAATGGTCCCTTGGTTGAGGGCCCACGAGGAGGGTCTGGAAGACCACCGTGAGGCTCCTGAGGGAGACCAACTAGTCACTCACTTTGGTAAGCTTGTTGTTGAAAATAAGCATAAAAAACTATTTCTCGGGGCGCTTGGGTGGCGCAGTCGGTTAAGCATCCGACTTCAGCCAGGTCACGATCTCACGGTCCGGGAGTTGGAGCCCCGTGTCAGGCTCTGGGCTGATGGCTCAGAGCCTGGAGCCTGTTTCCGATTCTGTGTCTCCCTCTCTCTCTGCCCCTCCCCCGTTCATGCTCTGTCTCTCTCTGTCCAAAAAATAAATAAACGTTGAAAAAAAAAAAACTATTTCTCCAGGGCACCTGTGTGGCTCAGTTGTCAAGCACCTGACTCTTGATTTCTAAGCCTCCAACTCTTGATTTTGGCCCAGGTCATGATCTCACGGTTCATGAGAGGGAGTCCCCCGTTGGGCTCTATGCCGACAGTACGGAGCCTGCTTGGGATTCTTTCTCTCCCTCCCTCTCTCTGCCCCTCCCCTGTACTCTCTCCCTCTCTCGAAATAAACTTTAAAAAAAAAATTTTTTTTTAAACGTTTATTTATTTTTGAGACAGAGAGAGACAGAGCATGAACGGGGGAGGGGCAGAGAGAGAGGGAGACACAGAATCTGAAACAGGCTCCAGGCTCTGAGCTGTCAGCACAGAGCCCGACGCGGGGCTCGAACTCATGGACCGTGAGATCGTGACCTGAGACGAAGTCGGACACTTAACCGACCGAGCCACCCAGGCGCCCCTCGAAATAAATAATCTTAAAAAAATATTTCTCCAACAAAAGATGTATATAACTCACATTGGACTCAACCCTGCCAACGTGGGCTCATACATAGTAGGTGTGTGCAGGAGTCCGGGAACAACGGCAATCAAATACATCTTGGGGAGAAGCAGTGATGAACCTATACCAGGCTGCGTTTTGAAGGTAGCGCCTGCTATTTTCCAGTTCTCAACGAGGTCCATGGCCTGTGTCAAAGTCCTGGTTTCAGAGTCACAATCACAGAATTTGAGGGAAGCTATCTCCTGCAGACAGTGACCTACTTGGGGTAACATACCTAACCAATTAGGATTCCCTTAGGATTTTTTTTTTTTTTTTTTTACTTTAGTGTTTTTAACTCGGAAGCAGAAGCGGTTCCAGACTGAAACCCAAAGTCATGTGAATTACACATATTTAGAAGAATGTACTGGGGAGAGGGGAAGTAGGTGGACAAGTACTAGGGCAGGAGGAAGTGGACAGGCTTCCCTATTAAACATGCCTTTTCCCCAACCCCTCCCCCGAATGAGTCCTGGAAAGTTCACAGGTATGTTGCTGAATTAAACATTCCAGGAAACGCCGGTATAGACAATTTGTAATTCATTGCATAATTACTGGAATTCATTGGATAATTACCAACTCTCCATGCCTCTCTCCTCAGTGGAGACCTGGCCTGAGTATTCTCCAAGTCTGAACCCAAATCAATAGAGCTGAGTAATGGAGAGTTACCGTCAGAGATCATTCCAGTTAAAGGATTGATGCCAACGTCCACATGTATTGATAATCGAGTGCCACGTGTATGTTTCAAGTATTACACCAAAGTGTAACACGTGCACTCTGTGTTCGCAGTAGCCTCTGCCTATCATTTAAAGTTACTCCCAAAGTAAGTCATTTGGCTTTCTAACAAGGACATTCTTTCATTTTACAACATGCAATATATTTGTAACGACCTGTCATTTTTCTGAATTCAGTTCACCACCGTTGCAGGACGGAGAAGGACTGCCATAAATGCAAGATGGATGCCAAGGGCAGTCTGTTCCTCTGTGGGCTTGGGTGAAGGAGGAGGGAGCGGAGGAGGAGGGGGAGGGGAAGGAGGCGAATGGCTTAAACAGGTTCCACCACCTTGGCACCCTGGCCAGGCATCTCTAGAGGACCATAGTCAAGTGTTGGGTTAGAAATTGTAACTTTAGGGGGAGTCTGGGTGGCTCAGTTGGGTAAGCATCGACTTTGGCTCAGGTCATGATCTTAGTTGATGAGTTTGAGCCCCACACCAGGCTCTGTGCTGTCAGTGCAGAGCCCTCTTCAGATCCTCTGTCTCCCTCTCTCTCTGTCCCTCCCCCATGCTCTCTCTCTCTCTCTCTCTCTTTCAAAAATAAATAAACATAAAAAAAAAAGAAACTCTAACTTCAGAGTGATTCTAGGGTCACCTTTTGGTGAGAAGAGGAAGGTAAACGGACATTTAGCGAGCAAGTACTCTGTTTCTGGTGTTATCCACTCTTCACGTCATTTAATCCCACGACCTCTCCAGAAGTCAGCTTTACTTTCCCCATCCCTCAGTTAAGAAAACTGAGATGCAGGAGATTAAAAAAACTTGGCCAAAATCACAGAGTAAGTAAATGGAAGCGCTGAGGCTTGGCGTCCTGGTCACTGCTCCCTTAGCCTAATGGAAGGAAACCGTGGGTTACGGTCGATTACTTTTGTTTTGGAGGGAAGCAACCGGGCAGCAGCTGGCATCAGAAAACTCATTTCCCAGGCAAGGGAGCGGAGGGCAGAAAGGATCTCATCTTGGTAATCCGGAGGGGGGTGGGACGGAGGAAGGGAGATGTCAGCAGCGCCGTGATTCAGGTAGTTTACGTGGCATCCGCGGGAGCTAATCCAGGCCTTGGACACTGAGCCACCTGGCAACGGATGGCTGGAGCAGAGAGGTTTTGTGTTTGCTTGTACACACAGCAGGTGCTTATAAAAGTGGGTTCAAGGGGGCGCCTGGGTGGCTCAGTCAGTTAAGCGTCGGGCTTCAGCTCAGGTCATGATCTCACAGTTCGTGAGTTCAAGCCCCACGTCGGGCTCTCTGCTGACCGTTGGGAGTCTGAAGCCTGCTTCGGATTCTGTGTCTCCTTCTCTCTCTCTGCCCCTCCCCAACTTGCACTCTGTTTCTCTCTCTCTCTCTCTCTTAAAAATAAACAAACATTAAAATTTTTTTTAAAGAGTGGGTTCAAATAACTACCGTTCATTCCATGAGTATTTATTGAGTTCCCATTGCATATTAGGCACTGACAAAGGAGTGAGTACACCACAATCCCCGCCCCAGAGGAGCCCTATTCTGATGGAGAGACCAAGAAAAAACAAGTAGGACTCGGTTTAATAGCTGGTGATAAAACAAATGGAGAACAGTTAAGCACGAAAAGTGAACGAGAGGGCCAACGTGTGTGTATGCTTTATACGGGGTGGCTGGGGAAGGCTTCGCTAAGCAGGGAGGTGACACTGGGTAGGATCTGGAGGGACGGGAGCAGCCAGCCATGTGGCCGTCTGGGAGAATTCCGCCACGGCCAGCATGAGCAGTGTGTGCAAAGGCACATTGGAGAAACAGCAAGGGGCCGGTGCGGCTGAGCAGAGGGAGAGAGGGAGAGGACAGACGGAGAAGTAGCTGGGGCCAGGGAGGGTAGGACTTCTTAGGCCACCGTAAGAAGGTCGCATCCTATTCTGAGTGACCTGGGCAGTCATTAGAAGGCTTGGAGCAGTGAAATCACATTCTCCGAATTTTACTTTACAAAAATCGCTCTGGCTGCCGAGTTGAGCAGAGGGCAAAGATGGCGGCTGGGAGACCGGCGAGGAGGCCACTGCAGTCATCTCGGAAGCGATGGTGGTTTGGAGCAGGGAGATGGCAGCGGAGGTGGTGAGAAATGGTCTGTCCGGATATACTTGGAAGACAGTGTCGGTTAGATTTACTGATGGATAGGAATGGAGGGTGTGAGAGCAGGTGAAGATGGCTGAGGTTTTAGTCCTGCACAAAGGGGAGGAAGGAGTTGTCATTGAGAAGGCTGCCGGGAAAGGAGGTATTGGTGCATGTGTGCAGAGGTGTGTGTGTGTGGGGGGGGGTGGCGGGCAGGGTGGTGGGACGTGGGGCAGGAACCACGAGTTTACTTTTGGAAATATCAAATTCCAGACACATTCAAGCAGACACCCCCCCGGAGATGGGAGTGGAATAAACTACAGATATAAATTTGGGACTTGTTAGCAATGAGGTGGTGTTGACATTACAGCCTTGAGACTAGACGAGATCAACTAGGCATATGGTTTAGAGAGCGAACAGGCTCAAGGACTCGCTATAAGTTTTAGAGGCTGAAAAAGTGGGAAGGAGACTGAGAAGGAGCAGCATCCTGGGAGCCCAGTGCAGAACTGCAGTGAGTTCAGACAAGGTGAGAACGGAGAGTTGACCCTTGCGTTTCGTTACACCGTGGGTCATCAGGTGTTCCGTGACCTCGACAAGGAGTGGCTCTTTGGGAGGGGCCGGGTCAAGCCTAGGTGGGGAGGGTTCTAGAGAAAAACAGAGGGGAGGCAGTGCAGTGGCCAGGGTAGACAGCTCTTTTGAGCAATCCTCCTGCAAAGGGGAGCAGAGAAATGGGATGGAGAGTGATTTCTGCCCTTTGTAGCCAATTGCAGTGGAAGGCGCATCCTTGAGTAGGAGGAGGGGAGATCCAGCCCCTGGTGGAGGTGTTGGCAGAAACGGGAGGAGGCAGAACAGTGGGGTCCAGGGGGCACTGGGGGGCACAGGACAACTGGTGGGCAGAAGTGGGAGGAATATGAAGAGGCAAGGTCGGAGCTGAGAGCAGGACGCAAACAGAGATGCTGGAAGTTTGAGAAGAGAGGAAAAAAGCACAAAGTTTCGCTCTGAAACCAAGGGAGCGCATGGACCAGGGATTTTCAGTTGGGTTTCTGGGGAGCGCTGAAATCCCCTCGAAGTAAGTGGCTTTGAATAGAACAGTCAATAAAATTCATGAAATCGAAGGTGAATTAAGATTTAGAATCCAAACATATTTTTTTTAGTGTAAATCAAATTCAGTGTCAAGTGACTTAAATCCTTCGATCATGTGATTCGTCTTGTCTGAAACCTCCAAGGATTCCCTTTAAATCCAGCATTAAATCCAAACTTCCCCGTGCCGCTTTCCCTGGGCCACCCTCTCTACCCTCACCCACGCTCACTGTCTCCTGGTCCCCAGCTCCAAACCTGCCTTCTACCTGGCCAGTCTCCCTATTCCTCCAAGCGCCTTCCCTCCATACGTTTTGTTTTCGAGATTCCCTCTGCCTTCACTTGACCTAAGCCACGTGTCCTCTGGTGGTCCTCCGACCACCCACCTTTCCTTTCTCTACATTTTCGCGAGGCTGTGGGCCACCGCACGCACTGATCGTCTTCTGATTATTTTACCCGCGAGAGCTTTGTTTCCGGCACCCGCTGCATGTGCTTGAGGTCCAGGGCAGCTCTCGAACCAGCACTGGGCATCTCAAAATAGCTGACACTAGGATCCAGGGACGAAAAAGAAGACAAGGCCGATTGCTGAGCCCCAGGCAGGACCCCTGATCTGGTGACATCCTGTTCCAGAGCCCTGCAACACAGCTTTGCGAATTCCGTTCAGCAACTATTTGAAAGGGCGCCCAGGTCAGAACACGCATAATTCTCTCGGGCCTCCCCTTTTCACAGCGCCTTGCAAACCCACCGATTCAAGCGTAGTCGGAAGAGCGGCAGGGGAGGAGGGGGTGTTTGTGCTTCCTCTGTGATCGTCATCAGTGAGCCGGAGTCTTCAGCTCCCCGAAGCTGGCAGAGAGGTGACCTGTATTGAGGCCTCTCTACCCCCTGGGTGGCATCCAATTGAGCCCCGTGCAGTTATTAGAGGGATAATGGGATTCATTTCAGCAAGGACTGCCTGGCTGGGGCCGAGCTTATTTTAATTTTCAATGTTAATAAACTTGTGGCTATTGCCTTTTTCACACCGATGTGCCTCACACCTCATTTCGCCCGCCCATTAGGCAATTACCAGCAGTGCCTCTGTTCCCAGCACCTCTTCAACACGGAGCAATTATGCTTATTTGGTGAATGATGATGAAACTCGGAGGAGGCAAATGCACTGGCGTAGAACTGTCCTCCCAACTTCATCAGGTGTGTGCCGAGCACAGCCCTTGAGTGAAAAGCAGGGCTGCGGTTACAGCCTTCACCAGAGCGGAAATGCAGGGCGCCGCCCCTCCTGGGTCCCCGACACGGACCCACCGGCTGGCCCCTCCTGCCCCCACCCCAAGCCAGCCCTGGCTGACCCAGGCCTCAGACCAGCTAATGCTCTTCATTTATCTTGAAATGGGAAGTTTTCAACAGGTCTTAAGTGTGTATGAATGCATCGAGAGCAATGATCCCTGTATTTACAAAGTTGTTTAATCCCTCACTTTTGTGCTCCTCGTGGCTCTGAGCGGATTTTTCATTTTCCAAGCGACTCCATGATTTTCACAGCTGCTTAAATAACCCTTATTTCCATCCACTCCCCCCCCCTTCCTGATCCTTCGACAGATATCGAAGCAAAGTGATTGCCAGCCTGACTTCTGACTCCATTTCTGGCTTTGATGAATGGTTTCGGGCGAGGGGACAGCGGGACAGTGTGTGGACTGGAACGGAGGCACAGCACATAGTTCTCCCCTGCTGCTCTGTGATGGCCTCGCTCCGCCTGACAGTCTTCTGCCTGACCCAGATAGGGCCGGTGGCAGCCTGCTTGCCCCCAGTGTCCCCAAGTCCCCGCTTCCTACTTGGCAAGTTTCAGTGATCTTCGATGAGGGACAGGCAGTGCATAAAACTCCCTTCAGAACGGACTACCTGTGAGTGGTGGTGACATCACGGTAGTGGGTTCCAACTGCTTACCTTTTTAAAGAAACAAAAAAGAGTAGAAAATATCAGAAGGCATTGCACCTGCTTAGGTAAGTATGATTTCAGTAAGGTTTAGTTTGGCTTCGTTCATTTGAGAAATCGTTATTGAACGGCTATTCTGTAGCGGGCAGTTTTGGGAGCTAGTTTCAAAACGTGTGCCTTATCATATATTGGTGTGGAAAGATCTTGAATATCCCTGATGTCGTTCCCAGCATGCCCCAGGATCCGAGTACCTCCAACCTACTTTTGACTCCCAAGGTTCTCACCTGCCCACCAGAGCCTCGGTTCTAGCATGTGGTGCTCTTGGTTGCCCAGTGCTTGCCTGGAAGGATTCAGAGCATGCTTTTTAACTTTTTTCCCTGCCCTACTGCCTGGAGGAAGGGGCGGGGGTCAGGCACGTGGCCCAGAGAGAAGGAGGTCAATGACTCAGGTGGTAGAGACCCAGGTAGCAGATCAGCCAGACAACACTGGGCTTGAACCATTTCAACCCGAAGAGTCTCTGTTTGGATGAGACGTTTTCCCAGAAGACACACAGTGCTGAGTCCGTGAGATCCCTGTGGGGTGAGCTGGCCCAAATTTCTACAAGCAACACCTATGAGGACTGATTTTAGTTCTTGCTTAGTTTCAGACGGTCTCTGTGGCATTTGCTACAACCACAAATGGAGAAGCCATTAATTTCCAGAAGCTTCAATTTTTCCTGATTGCAAACAATTCTGGACTGGTGTATGATTCTGTGTAAGTGTGTTTGTAAGTTTACAGGAGAGCTTCCCCATCTACTTGGCTGCATTTGCAGCAAAACGTCCCAAATTTCCTTTGGGATCTCTACCATTTCAAGTGCTGGGCTCATCATAGAGACACAGTAAGGGTAGCTGGGACTTGCATCTGAGACAACACTGAGGCCAAGTGGGGTATGAAGGGATGTAGGACCCAGGCTTACATTCAGAGGGCCTCAAGCCAGACTTTTGATGTTATCTTCAAATGAGGCTATGGGTAGAGTTGCAGGATAGTAGGACAAAGGGAAGATGGTTTCCACATAGCGTTGTTTCCTATTATAGGACAAAGCTATGGGCCAGGCTTTATAAGTTAGTATCTTTAAAACATTTTTTTTAATGTTTATTTATTTTTGAGACAGAGAGAGACAGAGCATGAACGGGGGAGGGGCAGAAAGAGAGGGAGACACAGAATCGGAAGCAGGCTCCGGGCTCTGAGCCATCAGCCCAGAGCCCGACGCGGGGCTCGAACTCACGGACCGCGAGATCGTGACCTGAGCTGAAGTCGGACGCCCAACCGACTGAGCCACCCAGGCGCCCCTATAAGTTAGTATCTTAACACATATCATGTAATTATATTATGAGTAGCACCGTTATATTGACTGTGTTTGTTGGTGTTAAAAACTTCAGAGAGTTGAATGTCAACAACTTTTTGTAATTTTAGTTTTGCAATAGACTGAAGCTCTGAAGCTTTGGTTTGGCCAATTTGAGAAGACTGATCCAGGGTATGCCTGAATGTCAGTCCCATGAGGGTGCTAAGTGGAGGCCATTCTAGGAAAATTACTTCATGGCAGCCACTGTCCTTATCAACAAAGGAATCTAATCCCATTTATGGAGCACTCTGGACACTAGAGGCAACACTGAATACCATACATGATGGGCAACGTATCCCCAAATGGCATCTTCATAAAATGTATGACAGTGCCCTGGGGATCAAGACGTGCCAAGCAAGGTAACCATTACAGCTGCATGGCATATGTCCTTCCAGATTGTTTTCTTCACCTTTGCAGAGACATGTTGACTGCAAGAGGAACCGTTGTTTTTTTCCTCCTTATGTTTCTACCTTGGACAATTAAATTGGAACTTTCTTTAGAAGTACTAGACAGAGTACTTCCATTTTCCCTCTGCTGCTGCCTCACTTAATATACCCATGGGAAGAGGGAATTTTGGAAGGAGGGAAGTGTAGGGGAATTAGTTAAGCATGCCCCTTCCGCTCATGGTTCATGAGTTTCATCACAGCTTATCCTCAACACCTCTGCCGGTTCTCATGTGGAAAAGGCCGTTTGTTGTCACAACGCTTGGGGAAATTCTATGGTACCCAATGGGTGGGGGGTCAGGGATGGTAACAGCCTGTGTGTCAGACAGCCCTGCCTGACATGCCGTTTGCCTTGGGTTGAGAAACACTACACAGGGGATCAGCTTCCCAGGCTGGCCCTGCCTGGCGTGAGGAGCTGTAGTTTGGAGTGGGTCTGGATAGTTCGCAGAGGAAAAGCAGGAAGCCCGTTCCGCTTTAGCTCCAAGCTACATTTTTCCAATCAGAGCCCCTAGGAACAGAGCCGATATTTTGCTCTTCATGTACCCGACTCGTTACTCTGCTTCTCAACTGGAGGGGAAGAGAGAAGGGTGATTAATTATCAACCTCCAACATAGCCTGGGAAAATATACTATACATGTTGCCTTGTACCTTGCTTTTTCCACATAGAAATAGATCATACACATTTTTTTCATGATGCTATTTTGTCTGCAGCATGACTTTTCCTGGCTGCATCATACCCCAACCTACAGATGTGCCATACTTTACCCAATCAATTCTCTCCTTCTAGACACTAGGCTGTCTCCAGTTTTTGGGGGGTGCATAAATAATCCGGCAGGAAATAAATACCCTCATACTCCACATCTTAGCACACATGTCTGATTCTTTGTGATGAATTTTTAGAACTCATATTAAGGTTTATGCCTAAGAGTTAGACTTGTTTTTAAAAATTTCTTTTTTGAGGGCGCCTGGGTGGCGCAGTCGGTTAAGCGTCCGACTTCAGCCAGGTCACGATCTCACGGTCCGTGAGTTCGAGCCCCGCATCAGGCTCTGGGCTGATGGCTCAGAGCCTGGAGCCTGTTTCTGATTCTGTGTCTCCCTCTCTCTCTGCCCCTCCCCCGTTCATGCTCTGTCTCTCTCTGTCCCAAAAATAAATAAACGTTGAAAAAAAAATTTCTTTTTTGAGATATGATTGGCATATAAGAAGCTGCATGTATCCGAAGTGCACCCTTTGCCAGGTTTGACATATATAAGCACCCATGGAACTATTATCACAATCATGAGAGTGAACACATCCGTCACCCCAAAAGTTTCCTTGTGACCTTTGTAAACCCTCCCTCTTGCTCTCCCCACCCTGTCCCCAGGCCACCACTATTATTCGGGGTTAGTTTCAGTTTTCCAGACTTTCATACAAACGGAATTACACTGTATGTACTTTTTTGGTTTGGCTTCTTTTGCTCAGCATACTTATTTCGAGATGTATCTGTGTTGTTGAGCATGCTGAGCAAAAGAAGCCAAATTTGAGTTCGTTTTAATTGCCCTTAGACGGGGAGCATACGCTCAGAGAGGAGCTGGAGGGAACTTGATATCACCATCCAGTCCTCCGATTTACTGTGGAGGAGACAGTGATCCAGATAGGGTAAGTGGCTTTTCTGAGCTCGTGCTGCTCACAGACTAGTCTCTTCACTCTTCTGCAAGGTCTTGCAACTTGGGAGAAATTCCACCGGTCCTGTGGCAACAACTTCCCAGCGGGGCCTTGGGTGCGGCTGCCGGGGACACACCTATCCTCCAGGGCAGGCTTTGCTTTGTGTGTGTTACATCACCCCGGGCATGAAACATCTTTTGAAATTGGGGGGATTTTTCAAACAGCATCACAAGGGTAAGGAGACTACAATCTACAGGAAATCACATGTGACCACTCATGGTATCAACAGCAACTCAGCAGCAGGGAAAAGAAAAGTGTGCTCTCATCATTAATACCTGGTGCTTGGAGGAGACCCACCTAGTTTCTAAACAAACCGACGCACCCAAAGATTAAGACTACAGAGCGGTCCATTAGAAGTGCAGAAAACAGCATGCCAATTACCCAGCTCCTTCTGTGCACCTTTCCAGCTCCCACCTCTTATTATCATATTCATAAGCATTGTCCCTAATCAGTCTTCTTGAGCAAAGTTAACAAGTGCACGCGTGCACTCTCTTGAAATTGTTTTGCTTAGCCTAAGAAGCTGTCATGGGGTTGAGAAGGCTGCCGCTTTAACCAGATTTCATCTCTGTGTGTCACTGCTCATGTCAAAGTAAAAATGCGCTCAGACATAAGCGTTGTCCCGCTTTCGTCAAGAGCGCCAGCCTGCCTGAGCTTCGTTCCACTTGGTTAATCTTGTTATTTAAATTGTTAAAATTGAGACATCGGCAGTAAATTTCAGAGAAGATATAACAATTATTAGATACAAGCTGGGCTCTTGTACTTGAGAGCCTACCATGCCCTCCATCCACCAGCAGCGTTGGCCACAAATAATTTACAACGGTTTCTTTAAGAAGTGTGCCCTATAGTACTTGAATGGCATTAAATCACAGTCCGTCCCCACCTGGATCATATTTCCAACTTTAAGATGGATTTGGTTCCAGTCAGCAGAGTAGCGGAGCACTCCAGGGGACCCCCTTTTAATGCCTATAACTCTTGAAGAGCTGAGCGAGGATTCCCGAAGCTGCCTTCTGGTTATGAGTTTTGTGTTTAGGTGACTTTATACACCAGGCAGGGGAGCCACAATCCAGAACAATCACTCCTTGAGGGTAAAGAGAAGGAAAAGCTGGGAGGCTCTCAGAGTGACCTTGTGCCATTCAGTGGTCCCATTAAAATCCTTCAGGAGCACTTGACCTTGTGGCTGTTGTGCCCTGTGCCGCAATCTAATCGTACTGAGGCAAAGGCTAAAGGGATGAGATAAGAGTGAATGAAGCTTGGAATCTTCAGATGGATCGTCAGAGGCCCTCTGATCCACCTTATCCAACCTCTGTCTCAGTGAAGAGACCCCAATAAGTGCCTGCTTACTGAGCAGTTGACTCATTAGACACTGGGGACAAAAAAAAAATCCCAGGCATGGCTGTTGCTGTTTAATAGGGGTGACTCTCGAGCCAAATCTCCCCTAATCCGTACTTGTACTTGTGGAATTTGTCGCTTGGTCCCAAAGGCAGGGCTTGACATTTAGTTATGCTAAATTTCATCATATTGATTTTGGCCCATTGGTTCTACCAATGAAATATTTAAAAATTCTGATCCTGACATTTAACGCCTCAGGTTTATGTAATCTTTAAGTTTCTAAGTGTTTGTCCAAATCAGAGAGAAAAATTGAAATTTTAGAGCGGAGAGAAAGCTTGGACATCATCAATCCAAAAAGGTTCTCATTTCAAAAACCAACAGACCAGGGACAGTGAGGCTACATGCCCAGCCCAAAGTCACACATCTAGACAGTGGCACCAAATCATGGGTGCTCTGAAGTGTATGTTGTCTTGTTATTTGAAACTTTACCCCACTGCAAAGGGAGCACACATTTTCTTGCCTTACCCATAAACCCCCTGTCGGGGCTTGGTTAGCACCATTTGAGAATCCGAGTCTGGTCTTGGCATTCCCCTCCACGCTTTTCACTTTTAGGCATGGCCTCAGACCCTCTTGCCTGAACTGTCTCCGAGCCCTTGGCCTCTCGCTGATCCCAAGTCGCCATGGCGCCTGCCTTTGATAGGCGGAACCCGACAGTGCCTGCCTCATGACTGTCCATGAGCCCTCTGGACACTGATGCATAAGACTACTTGGAAGCCCAGTCTGCACCTCTGCATGAGCAGCTTGGAAATACAGGGGTGTATTAGTCAGGGTCTTCCAGAGAAACAACCAATGGTGTGTGTGTGTGTGTGTGCCCACCAGTGTGTGCGCCTCTGTGTGTGTGTGTGTGTGTGTGTGTGTGTGTGTGTGTATGTGAATTGGATGTGCATATACATAATGAGTTATATATATATGTAATAAATATACACATTCATATGAAAATATAATAAATCGGCTTATCTGATTATGGAGACTAGTCCAAAATGTAAAGTGGGGGCTGACCTGAGAGGCTCAAGACCTAGGAGAGCCGATGGTGCAGCTTCGGTCAGAAGGCCAGCAGGCTGCCGCCGATTGAAGTATTAATCTCACCCAAAATACCGTCCAAGTTGACACATAAAATTAGCCATCACAAGGGGTTAATATCCGGTGAAACCAAACTTTGATCACTGAGGTACGGGAGCCAGTGGCTAAGTGATTCTTCCTGCCCTTCCCTGCCCCACGGCCCCCAGCAGACTGCCTGGGATGCAGTAATTCTTGTCCCATTGAGTGATTAGTTGTGCTGGTATTTCAGTGGAGCCCAGCTTCCTGTCTCTCCTTCCTGTCCTCCCTCCTTCCCTGATTTACTCGCCTTTCTCTCTGCTTCTTTGGGATTGCACCACCCAACAACAGCTTAACACCTAAGCTTTTGCCTCAGGTTCCATTGTCTAGGAACGTGGGCTACTCTGTATCTCCTTATCAACCTGCAACCCCCTTCTTAAACATGGTTAAAGCCAGAAGCCCATTGCATAAAACATGCTTTCCCCTTTGATTCCCTTTGGCTAAAGGCCTGTGCTAGATCATACACCAAGCTTCCATGTCTGGAAATATTATTACCACTTGTGCATAGAATCTGAACTATGAACTTCATCAGCCCAAATCAATCCTCTCTGTCTAGACAAAGCAATTTAACTTTTTGGTAATTCACCAATTACAGAGCGCTTATTTATCGGTGAATTCATAAATGTCGGACATACTGAAGGGTATGAAGGATCAAAGACATGATTTCTGTTCTCAAATCACTTGCGGTCCACCCAGCATTTTTGCTTTTTGTTCTGTCATCATATTAAAAATATATTTACCAAGTTAGGCCCTTGAAATATTAAAAAAATTTTTTTAATGTTTATTTATTTTTGAGAGAGAGAGAGAGAGAGACAGAGAGAGAGAGAGAGAGAGAGAGCGAGCGAGCAGGGGAGGGGCAGAGAGAGGCAGAGACACAGAATCTGAAACAGGCTCCAGGCTCTGAGCTGTCAGCACAGAGCCTGATGCGGGGCTTGAACTCATGAACCGTGAGATCATGACCTGAGCTGAAGTCAGATGCTTAAACGACTAAGCCACCCAGGTGCCCCGGCACATGGAATATTTTTACAAGTCTTTTATAAAGATGTTTCAAAGTTCAAATGATTTTGTTAGAATCATAGAAAATGTTGGTAGGGCACCTGGGGGCCCAGTCAGTTAAGTGTCTGACTCTTGATTTTGGCTCAGGTCACACTCTCATGGTTTGTGGTTTCAAGCCCTGCGTCCAGCTCTGCATCGACAGTGTGGAGTCTGCTTGGGATTCTCTCTCTCCCTCTCTCTCTTTCTCTCTCTCTGCTCCTCCCCCACTTGCTCTCTTTCTCTCAAAATAAAAAAATTGATTAAAAAAAAAAGGGGGAAAATCTTGATGATGATGAGTCAGCTGGTGCAACCCAGGCTTGGGGACCAGAGAGTGAAAAGAGGCGCAGCTAGTACCAGTGAAAGACCACTAACGGATTTAAGTAGCCTTTTCTTCTAGTTACTTACTGACATTTTGGGGGGACCAGACAGGGATAGACCCACAGATTTTACAAAAAACAGCAATAAATCCACACACAACGCTGGCTTTGAAATATACAGAATAGTTTTTTAGCAGCCGATTTATAATATAAAGGAAATCTTGTTTAAGTCAGTGTTCTGATTCCATTGAAGAGCAAAGGGAACCTTGCAAGATGGAGAAGTCTGAGGCTAAAATTAGGCTGTGGAGGTTTCTAGCCTACTTTCTGGCTACTATGGAGGAGCAGAGAATCCAAGCTAATAGCATAATGGATAGTTGCTGGGAAGTCTTCGTCTTCCTCCTACCCTCCTTCAGTTTTAAGATATGTATCTTAGCCATTTTGTACTTTTTGACCTACTTTCACATTTGTCCAAAAAAAAAAAAAATTGAAACGTTGCAGGTGGACCCTGTTGAAATAAAGGATTAGACAGAACACCTTTATGAACACTGTATTTCCTATATTATAGAAGTGTTACCTCAACATATCTCTGAACTGTGAAAAATTGCTATAAGATCTAATGTCTTCAAAAACATCCCCTTGTTCTCTTATGCCTTTCGATAATTGGCCTTGACTCTCACTCAGGCAAAACTCCCACTGACTTTCAATTGATTGCACTGATTTGACTTGAATAAGGTCAGCTACAAATGGCCCCTTTTCTACTCTACATTCTGATTGTGTGATGCAATGTGTCATAATGCAGCAATGATATGTATTGGCAATCTTATACTGGTGATTAATTGCTGGGAAAGTAATTTCTTTATAATTGCGCTCCAGTGCTTTTGGTGGCCTGACATCATAAGGACTCAGGCACACTGGCTCAGAATGGCCCCAAGAAGCTGACCTCACACTCCCATCCCGCCTCAAAGGGAACCCAAGTCTTTGGGAAATAATGGTAACAGTTAACGTTTCTAGAGTGCTGACTTTGTGCCAGGCACAGTGTAAACCACTTGGCGTCTTCTGTAATCTCAGTAGCCCCATGAGGCAGGTGCTATCAGGAGGTGTCACTGCCCTCTTGGAGCCCATCAGAGACCACAGGTGGCTCAGTGTGCTTGCACTTTCAGGACCCTCTGCTCCCTTTTGTCATGTGGCTGGGTTCTCTCCACATTTTAGGTGTCCACTCACATGTCACCTCCTCGGGCCAGGCCATCCTGGATCACTCCGAGCAGAGCAGGCCTCCTGGCTAAACGGGTAGGGGTCAATCGCTGTATCAACTCTCTTGCCTTTACAGCATTTGGCACGGTCGATTCTTACCTTGTCTGGGACAGCACTGTGTTTCTTTACCATCTTCCTCGACAATGTAAATTCCACGAGGAGGGCAGCTTTGTCTGAATTATTTATCGCTCCAGTTCTAGCATCTAGGACAGTGACCAGAGCCCTTCACAGATGCTCAGCCACCATTTGCTCCAAGAGCCAGGTTAGCAGGAGCAAGACTGTGGATCAGACCCCTGGTGGGCATGAAGGCTGGGCAGGCCTGGCAGACGAGGGCAGGTGTGGGACTCCACAGTGAAGACAACCTTCGAGCACAGCGTGCTTTTTTCATGCTTGCTTACTGCCTTGTTCTCTTATTTTTCCTCGGGGCTTACTCCCGACCTACCCCATACTTCACCAGCATTTTCTTGCCTCTGAGCAAAACTACTTCCCCCTGCGCCGTGGGCGATGTTGAAACTGACTTCGGTTGTCTCGTGACTGATGGGTCCTGGTATTTGCTTTGCAGGATAACTGTGAACACCGGACAGTCCAGGAAATCCAAGGAGACAGCTAACCACAGGGACGTAAGCATCTCGACGGCTGGACCGAGGTGGGGGTGCACTTGACTGGGATGTCCACTGACCACACACCTTGAGAGGTGACACGGCTCATTACCAGCCAGTTTTCCTGGTGAGAAGTGACTAGGCCCTAATGCCTCAGCCTGAGCGCACTGGCTTGGGACTGGTGTTTCTAACTAAGTATGAAACAGCTGTTAGACAAAATGCCGTTTTACCCCCAGATGTGGGAGGGAGATGGAAAGGACCACTTGCTTCTGCAGTGGCTCCCCCTCCCCCCCCCCCCCCCCCCCGCTCTGCATTCATTCTTGCAGGTGCACGGCAGGGCTCCCACCCGGAGCCTGCAGGTTCCGGAACTGCAACCTAGCAGCCTTTCAAAGCGCCTGACATCCTTTCAAGTTAGCTGCTACAAAGGCAAATGCAAACAGAGCGCGTTTTGGAGGCGTCCTGTCAGTCAGCTTTCAATCTGTATGTTCTTCCAGACTCTCCTTCTCCTGCCTGATTTATTTCATATTAAAAGGGCCGTCAATCTGTATCACAAGAACAGGTTGAGAAGAAGTGAGTGATGTTTACCCAGTGAGTTTTTTTTGTTGTTGTTTGTTATTGTTAAAAAATAATGGTCCCCTCTCTCTGGCCGTACTCCGAACTCGCCCTCCACGGCTCTCCCGGCCCCTACTTGCCTTTCTCTGCAGGTATCGACACATCAGAGGTATGAATTCCACGTACTAGATGCATTTACATTAGAAACGTATTTTGTGAGGCTGTGTCAGACCCTTTTTTATTATCCATCAAATATATCTCTTTTTACCATCTGATGGCTTGGCAACAGGACCATTCTTCTTTCAAATAAAATAAATGTGCCTGCAATGTGGCAGAATATTCCGCGTTGAAGAGGCTCTGCCCTGGCTAATGCGTGCTGCATTCTGTGTGCTTCATTACAACGGGACACTAAGGATGCAATATACAGTTCCCGGTGGGATTGCTTTATGGTACCAGCTGCATTATTGTTTTCTGTTAGGATATTGATTATTGCCTTCTCCTGTCATTTGGGCCAGCTTTCCTTACTTTTATCTGCTATTTTGGCCTATAAATAGAACTGCTCCATCATTCTGTTCTATTAATTTCTCACTACTCTTGAGGCGCCTGACTCTCAGGGAACCAGTCAAAGCTGTCTTACACCGGGGGCGCCTGGGTGGCGCAGTCGGTTAAGCGTCCGACTTCAGCCAGGTCACGATCTCGCGGTCCGTGAGTTCGAGCCCCGCGTCGGGCTCTGGGCTGATGGCTCCGAGCCTGGAGCCTGTTTCCGATTCTGTGTCTCCCTCTCTCTCTGCCCCTTCCCCGTTCATGCTCTGTCTCTCTCTGTCCCCAAAATAAAAAAAAAAAAAAAAAAAAGTTGAAAAGCTGTCTTACACCGGCCATGTGAAAACTCCCAAATTGCAAAGTAACCAGAAATCCGATTGCCTCCACCCATAGGGTCTAACCTAGTGCTCGGTGTGGAGCACGCGTGAGAATTACCGGGGTGGGCGGGGTGGGGGGGAGAGGGGGACCTTGCTGAAAAGCAAATTCTGAGCCTCCAACCCCAGGCGTGCATCAGAAGTGGGGTGAGGCCCAGGAGTCTGCATTATACATGTATTTTTAATGTTTGTGTATTTATTTTGAGAGAGAGACAGAGAGGGCGAGAAGCGGAGGGGCAGAGAGAGAGAGAGAGAGAGAGAATCCCAAGCAGGCTCCACACTTTCAGTACGGGGACGGATATGGAGCCCGAACTCACAAACTGTGAGATCATGACCTGAACTGACACCAAGAGTCGGACGCTTAACCGACTGAGTCGCCCACAGCCCCAGGAATCTGCATTTTAAATAATCACCCAGGTAATGTGCGGGAAAGGCTTGGGGTGGTGTGGGGTCAGGTGCGGGGTGATCAGGGGTTGGCAGGAGGCCGTGGACTGTGCCCCAGGCATCTCCTTGTGCTGCAGCTGACCAGCCCCCGTCTCCTCCCTCCAGCCTTCCTCTAGGCCTCGCCTCTTCCAGCTCTGCTCCCAAGGAACATTTCAGAGAAGGACAATCACTAAAGAGAAAAGCCGAAACTCGAAATGATATTAATGCTGCTCTCTCTCTTACACATGGTACAACTCTGTGACGAAAAGACAGGAACGAGAACAGAGGATGAAGAAAACTATTCTAGAATAAAAATATATGAAAAGAACTACTCAGTAACAGAGCCTTCCTTCCAGGGGCCCAAGGAAAATGCTGCCTTCAAGGAAGCAACAGACTACCTCCTGGAGGCTGGGTCATGGGGAGAAACCTCCGGGGCATCCAGGGAGGGTCAAATGTGAGAAGCTGCTACCAGGGAGAGGCTTTCTCTGGGTATGCAGCCCCACACCCCTGCTTTGGGCAACACCCGCTAAAAGGTGGCTCCCGAAGAGGATGGGGCAGATCTGTGAGGACCCACTGGGACTTGGGAAGAAAACTCACGGAGTCCCTACAATTACATTATGCTAAAAACAAGGATAATACTCAGACTTACCAACTCTGAATTATTTCACCCTATTTGACCATTATGTGTGCTCTCGAGGTTATTTGCTTCTATTGTATCTGGGCGCTAGAAATCCAGGAGTGGATTTGCCACCAGGCAATGGTGGGCCTCTCGGTGTCTTATCCTAATTCTGCATTCAGTGACATCACCTTGAAATTGGCCATGGTAAGCACATTTATACCACGGAAATCAGCAAATACTGCAAATCAGCACTTGATTTATTGTTTTGTTGACTATCTCGACTTAAGAAAGCGATGGAGAAAATGCTAATAATGCAGATTAAACTTGCATGTCTGTGGCTGCTACGTTGTGACTAGCCCAGAAATTTGAGAAAATATTCTTCCAGTGTTCGAAAACCATTATCTGATTCAGCGGAGAAGTCACTCCTGTCATTGACGAACGAATATAGTTCTGACATATGTCTTCGTTTTTCACTTTTGTCCCACTCATTAACGTAAATGAAAATACCAATGGATCTACACCCACTCATCACTGGCAACCTAGGATGGTTGTAGATACCAGAGTTCATAAAACATCGGCCAAGTCCTTCTGAGTATGTGAGATTATAATTACGAGTTTTGCTTATTTTTATTTGTAAATTACGTGCTATGCATCCTTCGAATCGGCGAAGTTTGTAACAAACCCCTGTACACATATATACACAAGCAGCCTCTCCCCACCCATACTGAGAGCTCGTTGTTAAACATTTACTCGCACATTATTGCCCTAATCGCATTCACAACTATAAACTAACGAACTCTTCGTTGGGAACCCCAAGTAGGGAGCTTGTTCAGAGGCAACCTTATCTCATTGACTGGGTTATGGGCTTCTTGAGTAAAGGGCCCATCTCTGATTCAATCATTTACCTGCTATTTTGCCTAACATAGAGCCTGTATTCAGGAAGTGCTCCAAAATGCTGACTGATCTTAGGATGTCTCCATGTAAGCATGCCAATTAATGGTTGGTTGCCTAAAATACCCACGGCAAGAGGAAAACACAGGAGGAGCTGAAAACGGAGCAAAGATGTGTAGACTCCCTGGTCCATGATAGTTCAGGACTAGCGGTTAGGATGCAATTGTTGCTTTATTTGCAAGACGCTCTCTGATAGTGTACAAGCGATGCTCGCTGAGCTGGGCTCTCTGTCCCTCAACCATCTTCTCTGCTGACGGTGCGGTCATTGGAAGCCACCTTCTTTAAGGTACGCAGTGTCTACGGCAAAGAATGAGGAAGGAGAGGGGAGAAACAATGGGAAGAAGAAAGGGAGGTTAGACTAGTTGCACTGGTGCACGGGATACCCTTGCCGGGTGGCAGGGACCGTACGTCATAGTCTTCAAAGAGCATTTTATTTAAACCTCACGACGAGGTTTGTCAAGTCACAGTACCAATCCATCTGACGCTTTTGGAACCTGGGGCTTGGCAAGGTTAAATAACCTAACCATTCGGTAGCAGAGCGGGGATGCCCACCCTGCAGACCCAGGTGCTAGAGACTCTATCGACCGGGGTGCCTCACTGACTGGATGAAGTTTGGCCATAGCACAGGGCCTTCTTATCTCACTCCTCCTGGTGTCCCAGGTATGGGTCATGTTTGGGGTTATATTTTGGTGTTTATGAGTCTGCCCCGAGAGCACATTCGGGGCTTGGGAGGACAGCTTCTTGAGGCACCGGCCCCTTGGGAACTTTTCTGGAACGAGAGAGGTGGCTCCGGGGCTCTGCAGCTCTGGAGACCATTTCGTAATGGCTACCGGGCTGGGAATTTGCCTGGCTTCTTTCACTCGGGCCAAGCCCTCAGGCTCCTCAGGCTTGAAGGACGAGAGGGGTCACGAGGAAGCCTGTTGCGTGCCAAGCTCATCCTTAAAGCACCCTAGGGAGGGACACTCCAGAACATGCCTCAAGCGGCTTGGAATTTTCACTTCCAGGAATTTCTCATTTACATCTGTCCGGAATTTCTCACCATAGTTTAGTACATTTCCCATATCAAGGGGGCCCCGTTCCCAGAGAATTCACACAGCGGTAGTCTTTGGGGACTTTGTAGGTCTCGGGTTCCGAGAAGCTCTCAAGGCGTGTTCTCAGAGGAGTCTGTAGGCCGCCCAGCACCGGCTTACACTCAAGGCGGGCCAGCAAGTGTCGGTGTGTGAGTATCCCACCATGTGAACGGATGGCCACTTGTCACCACACAGGCCTCACTGCAGTACATTTGTTGATTCTGCACTGAGTCCCGCAGGACTGTGTCTCACCAAGAACCGATTTGGCATTAGTGTGAATGTAATACGCCATTCCATAGAAATTCTGCTGCCATTGCGTTAGCATTCCTTACCGTCCACTTACCGTGGTTAGGGGAAACCTAACCTGTTAGGGGAAAACCTGTACCGTGGTTACGGTGTTAGGGGAAACACTTGATCATCCACAAATTGCCAAAGCTGTTTCCCTCTGTGCGGGTACGAATTTTATGTGTGCCATTGAACGAGGTCCTCGTGAACTCAGGAACCCCGTACATATAAACTTCATATAAAGTCCCAGGTCATAAATCAGGCAACTCTCGCAAATGACCTTACCGTCTAAAGGTCAAATGTGCTCGGTCCCCTCAAAGGACTTTGATCTTTTGTAGTGTCCAAGGACATTCCAACACTTTGTTCCGGTGGCCTCGTTTCGAGGGTCCCTTCAGCACATGTGTCTCCTGAGATCTACTAGGAGCTCCTGAGTCCCCTCAGTTGGCCATTTGTTGCATTTCTATCCCCACGACCCTTCGCAGGGGCAGCCACGTTCACCTCTCTTGTTCATGGAAATTTTCCTCCGTGACGCTTCTGACTACTAAGTGAAAAGGGCAATTTGAACCCACTCCACTTAGAAGCTAAACTCTTGTCGCTACAGTTTTCGGCTAGATTTAAGATCAAAGGCGGAGGTAAAAGTCAGTGTAGCAATGCAAAGCATTAATCTCCTATGTCAGTTGTGTTCACTGTTGCTTTTTTTAAAAAACATTTCCATAGCTTGACATATTATTCATTTATTTGCAATAGGAAGGATTTCCTTTGCTTCACGCCGCACATTTACCAACGCGTCATGGTGGGACTTTTCTGGTGTTGTTCTCGGCAAAGGTCATCTCTGTGCTAAAAATAATCCCAACAAAATAGATGGAACACGCCACACCCCTCACTCTCCTTTACCCTTTCGATACAATTTTCTCTGTGATGTAACTGAGTGATTTTGCAGCAGAAAGCTCCAAAAATTAAACCTGAACTTTCCAAATAGCTCCCTAATAACCGCTGCCCAAATCAATGGGGCTCCATGAATATTTTGACACAGTTTAAATGGGTTTGTATCCTCACCACTGAGATCTGGTGATTTAGCCTGTCAGGCTGCAAATGTGGAAATATCACCTCTCACTGAGCAAAGTCCAATATCTCATTAGAAATGAAAATAGAAGAGAAGGGGAGCACAAATGCTGTCAGTGGCGGTGAGGAAAGAAATTAAACCTCCGGAGGCCTGTATATCTTATACAAAAGATTATGCACTGCCAGGCTATATAAATCATGCCAGGGCTCTGGGGCTGCAATGGACTAGAAAATAAAAAACCATAAAAGTGTCATATTGAAATACAGTCACTGAGAATTCTTTTATGATGAGTCTAAATTCGCCTGACATTCTCGCAAATTCAGGGGCCTGCTCGGGTTGTTTATACCCGGCCTTTCTCTGTCAGTCACGAAGTCCCAGTTTCCACAGCAAATTATTCTAAACAGGGCTTATTATCAAGGCATAAAAAAGTTAAAACACAGATGGCTGGAGAGTTCCTGTTTAATTTAAATGCCCTGTGGCCCACATCAATGTGAGTCTGTCTTGTCCTAGATTTACTATCAATAAATTGGCTGCACTTATTAGATGGCACAGCCCTAAGATGTTGGTGGGGAGTATTTCAAATAGAATTAACATGAAAAGATGCAGAGCCATATCCTATCATCTGTGAAATATGGAGAAGGACAAGCCGTACATAAACAGGTATGGCCACTCGTACGCGGGTCTACACGGGCTGGCATGACTCCACCAGGAGGGAGAGGAATTACACCCGTTATAGGAATTCGTTACAGACACAGGCTTAATTACCAGTGGCATTTTCTCCCTGGGTTAAAAAAAAAAAAAAAATTTTTTTTTTTTAAATAAATGATCAGCATAATCCAAGCAAATGGTGATCCAGATTTTCAGAGCAAATAAAGGAGGTTTGGGCTCAGAGAACCAAACAGGGCATATACAAGCATTTTCTGTGGAATGACACAATGCCAGTTGGTGAAAATATGGGCCGGCTCTCTCCTTGGCTGATTTATCTCGCGGCCTCGCTTGTACATCAGCCAGTCAGTTGGCAACATTTGCTGGGTCCTTATTGTGCTCAGGGCACTGCAGTGGGTGACTGGGAAGGTTGGAAAGATGCAGAGAAGCCTCTGTGTTGGAGGCCAACCGTTAGAGCCCAGGGGGTCTGATGAACGGGATTCTGGGCACACGAAAATTTGCCATTAAGTGTCTTTCTTTTGCGGCACCTGGGTGGCTCAGTCGGTTGAGTGTCCGACTTCGGCTCAGGTCATGATCTCATTCATGGTTTGGGAGTTCAAGCCCTGCGTTGGGCTTGCTGCTCTCAGCACAGAACCCGCTTTGGATCTTCTGTTCCCCTGTCTCTCTGTCCCTCCTCCTGATCGCACTCTCTCTCTCTCTCAAAAATAAATAAAACACTAAAAAGAAGTGTCTCTCTTTTTTTAATGTTTATGTATTTTGAGAGACGGTATTGGGGGGGGGGGGTGAGGGGCAGAGAGAGAGAGTGAGAGAGAATCCCGAGCAGTTTCCACGCTGTCAGCACAGAGCCCAACACGGGCCTCGAACTCACCGACTGTGAGATCGTATCCTGGGCTGAAATCAAGAGTCAGGCGCTCAACCAACTGAGCCTCCCAGGAGCCCCGTTATTAAATGTCTCTTTTACGTGAAAGGACAAGTGCAGGGAGGCACTGGCATGACAGTGGAGAACTGGGGCTTCTTAACCATCAGCCAGAAGTGGGCTGGAGCCAGACAGACCTGGGTTCAAGGATTGGCTTTGCCTTCTAGTAGGTGTGTGTCTGTGAGTATGTAGTAAATTCCATGCTTTCTCTGATCTTTGATTTCTCTAAGAAAAGGAGAATAATCTGACCCACCTCAGGGGTTGTTTATAAGAATCAAACGACAGCACGATGCCTGACACATTGTAAGCACTCAGCTCAGTAACCACATGACAAGCTAAACTAACACCTGTCACTCTGATCCTGAGTTATGAAGAGCTTTTGTGACCCGCTGAAGTAACCAGTTAAAATGAGGGACCGATGTAGTTCTCATGCCCTGAGAGCAGCATTGCTCAATTTCCTCCTTGGAGGGCTGTGACGGCCCCACCCATCTGTACCCCGAATCAAATACCTCCTTCTTCCTCCCTACGCAAAGAGATGATCTTGTTCTCAGAAGTGGCAGCACATTCTAACATTTAGGACAGAACCTATCGAGAGGAGGTGGCTCACTCCAGTCACGTGGCCTGATCTGCCGCCATCATTAAAGGTTATTAGGTACCTCTGCTGGACCTTCTCTTGGACCCTGCTAGGAGTTCAGGTTTCATTTGGAGACATCCCAGTTTAAATAGGCCTCGCGGCAATTAACTTCCGTCAACCAACCCTTTGGACAAGGGTGCGGCCTACTATTTGTACTGGAGTCCAACGTAAACTATCACTTCGTTATCCCCCCCCGAGATTGAGTACTACAAAGCATCCAGCAGAACGTGGGGCGCTGGTTCCCAGGGTCAAGGGAGGACTCCGGCTCCGCGGATAGCAAAGATCATCACAATGCCAAGCACCAGGGATCCAAACACATTTGCCCACTGCATCTCGGTTTCAGAATCACCAAGGAAAACACAACCCAGCGCGGCAATGGACGATACAATGCGTCTGGTCATATCTAGAGAGAAGAGACAGGGCAAAATCAGCTCCAGTGGTACGCCTCAGTCCCTCACGGCTATCATGGCTAACAGGTGCCACTGGCAGTAAGTGAATTGTCCTACCATGTGCCCCTCTCATGCTACGGCAGAATGACCTTGATCTGATTCCTGTGTAGTCAGAAATCTTGAAACCTGGGGGCCATTGAGGGTACAATGCTTCGAGAGAACAAAGAAACACTTGTTGAGCCCGAAACAGGGAAAGATATTCCCACACAAGTTAAAAAACCTGGTGCAGGCTGTGTGGGTCCCTTATCTCTTGGCAAGGAAGGGTCCCAGCCCCAACACCCATTCTTATTTGGCCGAGCGGAAGTGGAGAGCTGCGTGCATGAGGCCGCCATTACCAGCGCAAAGTTATGGTGGGCTTCTCTCTGCCTGAGACGGAGACGTGCTCCCGGCTCTGTTCCCCAAGAAAACCAAAGGGGTTGAAGACAAGGTTACCGGTTGCAGGCTTTGGCTTTATTACTCACCTGTGTGATCCGACTCTGCAGGGGGGAAAAAGCAGACCAAGGAAGAGATCTGCGGCATGGGCTGCTCCCTCCTTTCCTTCGGGTTTGCTTCACGCAGGCTTGGCCCTGGAAGTCCCGCCTCCACTTAACATTTTTCCTGGCTGTAAGGAAAGAAAGCAACCCAGCCAACGCTTGGCTAACTGTTGGCAATCAAGACTCCCGAGTCTTCACTTAGAAAAGGTTCACTCCAGTTCATGCCTCCAAATGTCCTTGCCTTCTGGAAAGTCAGCTTCCTTCAGAATTCGAAACTTGGCTTTGGTCAAACAACTTTGCAATTGAATGCTATATCTCAAGATTGATAACCCAGTAGGCATCAAGACCTCATTTGTTTCCTGCTCAGCACTTTCTCAGTGGAGGAGGGATGAATGCCGAAGGGTGGAGAGGAATATCAAGGTCTGCGCGGGATGCTCCCCGACCCCCACTCCTGCACACATACAGACCATGTTACCTGCCTTTCACCTTCTCTTTCAGCCTCTAGGCCCACTGGGTCATCACTGGGAAGCACTGCCTGGAAATCAGGCCTCAGGGCTTATCCGTGTTGCCACTTATCTGGGTGGGACTTTGGGGCAAGGCACTCGTGGGTTTACTCTTGAGGCAGATGCTCTTGTCCACTGCCCAGATCCTCCTCCAGGCCCGAGGTATCATTCCCCCACCCCCCAGGAGCTCTGCCTGCTGGTGACTCATAGCTGAATCCCTGCCCAAGAACTGCCTTTGGCCAAAGAGAGCTGCATTGCCCAAAGTTATGACCCCTCCTCAGAGGCATCTTGCATCCAATGACTGGCCAGTGTGGGGAGAACAAAGACAACAAGGGCTGTCCCAACTCCTGTAAGTTTGGCTGGGGCTTCTGTTGTGACAACAGCACAGCTTAACCTCTCCTTCTACCCAGTCCTGGTTCCCTTGTGCCTCCCCAGGCGTGGTTCCTCAGTCCATTTCCCAAAACTCCTCCCACACTACCTCATCTCAGAGTCTGCTTCCCAGGGAACCTCATCTGTGACAACTCTCCCAAAGTCTCCTGGGAGGGGGCGTTCTGGAATGTGAGAAGCAGAAAATGCAATGACAAGTCATTAGTGATGTAAATTCAATATTCAGACCCCGAGGCCAACTCCCCCTCCCTCTTTCCTAGGTGGCTGGGTGGGTGGTGGAGAATATCATTATAGGTACAGTTAGAATAAAGTGTGTGCTAATGAGGTAGTTGATCCATATTTCTTTTGCTAGAGGGTCATCACAATCTGAAAAGACCATATCTGTCAAATTCTAAAGGGTTTAATATATTCTTGGGCAAATTTCCATGTTTTGGGGCAATCTAAATTTAAATCTGTGGGGAGGCCTGAGGACTGGTTTATGAGTAGGCGATTAGTAGATCACCTAATATATGTGATTTAAATTAAATGGAACAATCTTCTCTCATTATATCTAAGATTCCGATGAGGTTCTGATATTTGAGTCTTGAAAAGTTAACGATCTCTTATCAATGTAAAAAACAGGAGATTAACACCACATCCACTCTTGACTGTCAAGAGTTCCAAGCAAGGTTGATACTTTGAGGGAGTGGGAATTGGATGTGCAGGTACAAGAGGCTATAAGGTAAGGGAGGGAAGCAAAGGCAAGCTATATTTTATAGTTTATACCTTGTATGTGCTTTATATTTGAAAGAAAAAATGGATTATTTTCATCATTACAAATTTATTGTTACAGTTACCTTCTGTTTTTGGTGTTTCTTCTGGTCCTTCTATTTATGGGTAGTGATATGAAGTGGTTTTTTTAAATTCTTTTTAAAATTTATTCATTTTGAGAGAGAGAGAGAGAGAGAGAGAGAGAGAGAGGCAGAGAGAGAATCCGAAGTAGGTTCCTCACTGTCAGTGCAGAACCTGATGTGGGCTCGAGGTCACGAACCCGTGAGATCATGACCCGAGCCAAAACCCAGAGTCGGACAATCAGCTGAGCCACCTCGGCGCCCCTAAAGTTTTCTTTTAAAATAAATTTATCTAAACACAAAATGAATCTATTTAAATAAAATATTTCCTAGTGCAAGCGGCCTGCAGATATTGTAAAAAAAAAAAAAATCATAATGGCAGTATGTGAGTAATGACAGTTTAGGTGTCAAATCTGTAGGTTTAAGGTGTTAAGCAGGATCAGGGAAAAGAGATGATTATCCAGTGCATTGTGAGAAGCCAGCAAATATTAAATAAAATCCCAATGCCACTATGCAGATTTCATGTCAAATTGTTGAAGGTGCTTCCACTTTTGTTGGTGTTCTTGATGCGCACCCCTCCCCCCGTTGCATATTGTGCAAAATTGTTCTGGGGCTTTCAGCCTCTAGCCTCTTTGTACTGTCTGTGAAATTTTATTACTTATCATGCCTGTGTTATTACTGCTCATTAATTACACACCCAACATGTATCAGGTATCAGTAAAGCTCATTAATTAAACATAAAAGCTGGAGGATTTACAGAGAATTTGGAGAAAAACTCCCCGGTCTGGAAGATTTCCAGACTAAATATAGAAACTTGAGACAACGAGCGGTTTTCAAACTTTGTCAGCTACAGAACATTCTGGTCAAATAAATCTTACCAGGAAGCCCAGAGTCACAAGGAGAAAACGACACAGAACTGCATGGTAGGTGGGGGTGCTGGGGACATAAGAGTCTACATGTGCAGCACTAGCAAACTGTCCCCTCTCCAACCCAACCTACGCCACCGCTGACGCTCACACCGTGTGGCACTCGCTTTGAAAACCCCTGACTTGGAACAATTTTCTTTCTCATTCTGCCTGCTCTGTCATTTTGTGTCCACGGCATGGTCAACGGGATTTTATTTGACGATATCGCGCAGGGACCGTATATTCTAAGAGTACTACAGGCATATCTTGTCTAAGAGATGAAAGACAAGATAAATAAATTCTTAAAAATCTGGATTTATGGGAGAAAAAAACTAACAAACAAATCTCCTAGACCATAAGCTCCATGCAGGGCCTTGTGCTTCTGGCTTGTTCATTGCTTCACGGCCCCGGCATCTGGCGGGACTCCTGATACACCCTGGATGAACAAATGAAAGAACAACTAAAAGAGAAAAGTTAGGCAATGATACATTTTGAGGAACGGAGCTAATGGGTCCAAAATGTGCACACGTTCAGGACTTTTCATGAATAAGCTGCCACACAGAGCAGCCAGGGCGGTGGGATGGGCCACAGGGCCCCAAAGGCCAGGGGACTTGGGAGAAGGTAGTAGGGATGAAATAGAAAAGAAAAGGTGAGCCTGGGACACTCAGAAAAGAAACAGTGGGGTTTGGGAACCCGAACGATTCAGGCTAAAAATAATCTTTGCCTTGATCTCAAAGATGCTGTGTGAAGGATTGGAAATGTCATAATAATTCTTCATTAAGCGGGTCAGAAGGTTAGCCCATGATGTAAGCAGACAGTTGCCTTGGAAGACGTTACTCAGCAGCACGTAGCCGTGTGGGGAGTGCGCTGCAATCGAGGTGGAAACAGGGCGCCTTGATGAACATCAGTTGCCCTGCTGAGTTCCCCAGCCAGAGCCTGCCAACATCTGAGTCATGCGGGTTGGGACAGGACAGATAAAAGAGCGTTCTCCTGTCACACGTGTACAAACTCTCCTCACTCCATCCTGCTGCTCCTCCCTTCACCCCTCCAAGCTATCCCATGAGACCCTGGGTGGCTCCCACCTCTTACCCAAGCTTTCCCATACAACCCAGCCCTTAGAAAGCTCATCCAGCCCTCAACGCTTCCAGTCCTCCGGGCCTGAGATCGTTTATTTGACACCTGTCCCGCGCGTGTACCTCACGGGATGTGTTCACGGGCTGTCTCCCTGGCTGGGTGAAAATGGTAATGGGGAAAAGGATCTTCTATTTCTTTATGCTTTCCGCATTACTTTTTCCCAGACCTTTCATGGGGCAGGCGCCAAGGCCGTGCTGGTTGAGCGACACTGACCAATGGCACCGCTTCTGGAATGTTCCATTTCTAGGTCACTACTGATCCATCCTGGTTTTTGGATTATCGAGCCCATGGAAGCCCCCAGCGTAGGTCTTGGGACATCTGTGTAGCCTTACTATCCCTACAGACGGAGGTAGGAACATCACCTCCTAACACAAGAGCACTTATGTCAGCAGAGCTCTGGGAGAAAGGCATGTTTGGGGGTTTCCTGATTCCGGATTCTGGGGTTTGTTTCAAAAGTTGCCTACATCTAGCCTCCCACAAGCCCCACAGCAACAGAAATTTATGCAATTCACTCTGAAAATAACAATGGCCGGGGCCCGCGGGAGCCTGGGGCCTCTTCTCGGTAGGAAGGGAATTTGCTTCTCGAACTACTAAACACATGAAGGGCTGAGGTCATGAGGCGAGGTGATTTCCTTGAGCACAGCACAGCATTAGAGACAGCTCTGGGACACGTTGAGGCCCCCGAACCCGAGGCAGGAACAGCAGGAAGAAAACTTTCCTGCACCGAGTTACCCCGATTCTCTACCAATGGGCATTTCAGATTTCTTTAGGAAGAACAGTATCCCCAGGCCCCGCAACATCTTCCCAAGGCTACCGGCAGCTGTCTGGGGGCCCAGCTCTCACCCCACGCCGGCCTCTGTGCCTCCACCCTAGCTGTCTTCCCAGGACAACGTGTCCTTCCCCGCCGCTGTCCACCAAAGCAGACGGTGCTGCGTGCAGAAGACCTCCCTGTTCACCGAACAAGCCACCGTCGGGCAAATCCGAATGCTCCTCGAGGAAGGAGAAAGCTGAAAGGCTTTATCTCTTGTAGCAAAAAATCACAAACTTACCAACGAGAAAGCTGGGGCTGGATTACCCTTGAGACTTAATGACCAGAACTAAGATCCGGAGTGTCTACTGTGGGTTTTCATCACCTTGCCTGACAGTTGGATGCCTCGCGGTTCAAGGAGGCCACTGGAGTGAAACCGAGGGCTGGTTCCCACTCACGTCTCATTGGAAGCTGGCGGCCCGTCACCTGCTGCACTTGGCTGCCTCTTGCTTGCCTCTCCGCTCAAACACTCTCTTGACTTCGCAGCACTGCAAGACAGAATAAAAACGTACCCTTCTGCCCAAATTCCTGTCTCCTCTCGTTTACGCGGAAGATTAAATGATTTCTTTCCTTGTCTTACACAGGGAGGGTTCTACTGCCTTGTTCCTGCTTCCTCTACATCAGCTACAAGAAGCAAGTTAGCAGGTAAAAACCGAGGTGTCGCAACTGTTCTCACAATGAAGCATTAGCCCCATTTCACAGATAAGACGAGTCGCCAAGAAAATATCCATCCACCCATCTCCACCCAAACAATGGTCACTGAATATTTTGAGCCAAGCAAATTGCTACTTACTTTAGAATCCAAATCCAGTGCCCTTCTCACCACACCTTAGATACCTCAGGAGGATGCTCCTTGGTTATGAGGAAGCTTGGTTCATTCAACACACCCTGCTGAGGCACCTCCAATGTGCTGGCACATTCTACACCCAACGTGTGTAGAAGTCTACACCCAACGTGTGACTTGAACCCACAACCCCAAGATCAAGAGTCGCACGCTCTTCTGAGCCAGCCAGGCGCCCCTGTGCAGGTACATTCTAAATGCATACAGCGGAAAAAAGGAAAAACAAACCCCCAAAGAAAAATTCATGCCTGTATGCAGCTTACATTCTAACTGGGGAGAGAGACAATAAAAATCATTATAAAAAAAGTAAACTATGGAGCATGTTCGTGACACATGCAATGGAGAAGAATAAAGCAGAGAAGGTGAAGGGGGCGCTTAATAAATATTATGGGAATGAATTTTTTGCGTGAAATTAACAACATTGAAGCAGCGATAACATATTTCGGTTCAGCGTAGAATGTGCCTTGATGTTAGTAATTTCTGCCCCTAAAGTGTTTCAGGAGCAGCCAAAGCTGCTTTCCTGCTTCTTGCTTGGGCTGACTGTGTCCCACAGTGTGCCCACTGTTGTGAGATTTTCCTCATGAATGAAAATAGAACTGCTTGCTTCCTCCATCCATAGGAGAGTAGCTACGGCAGAAGGAACTTCTGTGCATTTCTCTGGCTACGTTTAGTTAAGTTATGCCTCTTCTTCCTTTAAAAAAAAAAAAAAGATGTACCATAAAACCTTATTGATTTAGCTCAGTAGTTTGAAATTTATGATGCTTTAGATAGGCTTTGGCTTGAGATTGCCTTGAGGAGAGGTGGATGTAAGCAAATTAAGAATAAAAATAAGATTGCTAGACATTGCGCTACTTAAGGGAATAAGTTGCTTTTTTATTATTTTGAATAAGTGGTTTTAAACACATCAGAGGGACTAAATCATACTTGACTGATATGCTCATTATAAATAATTCTTACCTATTTCTAAAAGCAGGAGCCAATTATATACTTGCTTCCTCGATTTAGGCTCATAAAATTGTGCTGCAAGCCCATTTGGATTTGAGAGTAATAAAATGGCTTTTATTAAACAAATACTCTAGAATTCACAGTTCACTAAATTGAGACCCACCTTCTACCCAAATTTAAGCTAGATTTTAGCATGTATGGCACATCTCCAACCTGGGTTTTTCCTAAAGCCTATTTCAAAAGACATATTTGTTCAGCCTTATCAGTAAGGTACTCAATCATGCTTCCCTTGTATCAGGCACCTCAAGGGCAGGAGATAACACAAATGTGTTTGGTTTTTAATAGCTGGAAATATGTCTACGTGAGGTTGATTGTATTACGCCAATGCCAGATATCTGAAAGGCATGTGAAAAATTAAGGTAATCGTTGGTGCTTCCAAATAGCTGGATGTTGGAGTCATATTTGCAAAGCATAGATGATGCTGCCGTGTCAGATTTGGGACACTTTAGGAGTTTGGGAGTGCTATAGAAACGGGTGGTGGCAAATGTCAGACTGGGCGGGTAGGTGGGTGGGTGACAGAGCTGATCCACGGAGGTGGTTGGGTCACTGAATCTATGTGCACATAGGAATGCATCGTTTCGTTTCTGAGACCCTAATGCCAAGGTCGAGAGTCCGGATCCGTTTTGTCTTTTTTTGTTGTTGTGATTAAAAACAATTCAGAAATATATTAAGAGGGAAAAAAGTCCCCCCAATCCCATCACTCAGAGATAGCTACTGTGATGATTTGAGTGTATTTCTGGTTGGTCTCTTTTTATTTTTTCCTTAATGCAAACACATTGAAAAAATAAACATTGGGATTACATTATTTATACAATTTTACATGCTACTTTTTTTCACTTCCGACAATTAGGACATGAATTTATTCAACCTTTCCCTTGTCAAACATTTAGGTTGCTTTCGTTTTTCCTTGCTTATAAATAATAAACATTCTTGGACATAAATACATGTTAATAGCTCTGACGGATTATTCTAGGTACTTATTCCTTCCCTTCAGAGAAGCCTGTGGAGACATGAAGTGTGCGTGAGATATAGACGAAGAGACCCAACGGCTGGTTTGTGGTACAAATGCTTTGGAGTCACGTTGATCCAGTTACATTTAATCAATTAATTTATTTAATTGCTTATTCAACAAGAATTGATTGAAGTTGTACTGTGGGCTAGGCACAGTGGGGGATTGCAAAGGAGCGCACCATCTCGTTGGAAAGACACGCCTCAGACAACATTGAGAAAATCCTCGACGGTGTTTGCTGGGAATAACCGCTAAGTCATGTGGAGCTTCCTATACGTCGTTCTGGGTGTTGTATGTGTATTTACTCAATTCTCACAAGAGCGACGACTATGATCCTAAACCCCATTTTCCGGAGGGATTAAGTAATTTGTCCAAGATCACACAGCTAATAAGTGATGGAACTGTGATTTGAATCCAGGAAATTGAGCTCCAGAGTCTACGTTCTTCAGATGCCATGCATGTCTTGAATATGCCCTGCAGAGAAAAAGTATTATAGAAGGGTTATGTCTAGGTAAGCATTTTCTAGAGGCGAGTTGTTGTCTTTTGCATTCCTTTTGTAAACTTTCTATAATAAAGCAATTTAGGGTTCTATTGTCAAGGCCATTTTGAGGCCCCTTTCCCCAACTGCTTAGAATGTTAACGAGGATTACTAACTCAAGAGAAGCAAATCATCTTACCCGGTTTGGATAAGTGAATTATCTGGGGGTAGAAAAGCCATCATTCCACCTGCCTTCTCTCAAGAAGCATTTTGTACTAAACCCAATAAGGCGATGGATTTGTAATAAAGAACTAATTCAATAGGTGCCTTATTCATGTTCCTAGTATAATTTTTAAAAAGTTTGTTTAATGGATGAATGAACAAATGCATGAACAAGCTACAAGGCTTACAGACGACTAGTGCTATGACCTAGACTCAATGATGTGTTGGTACCAGCTCCTACTGGCTCATATTTCTTTCCAACTTTGCTCAGTGACTTGGCATTAGTAGAGAACCAGCCATGGTGGGAATATATTTAAGCCACAGAAGTCAGCAGATGCTACCAATCAGGGCCTTTTTGTTTTCTGGGGGAGGTGGTTGTGAAACATGACCCGCACACCACTATCCAGACTTCCCAGAAAATGCATAAGGGAGAAGAAATTCTGTGACTCTGGAGGAAGAAAGAAGGAACTGTAATAAGAATAGTAATCAGAACACGTATCTCCTCCTCGGTCTTGAATCATTATCTCTGTTGCTCTTTTATGGAGTTATTACAGAGTCTGGAGAGACTTTGTTGAGATAGTGGAGGTATGTAGGGAGTTAGGGGGTGAGTGCAGCTAAAGCAGAAAGGATGTTTGGGGCAGGACAAAAGAATGATAAATAGCTCAGGGGCACTGTCAGTTTCAGCTGAGATCAACTCTCCAGTCCTACGGCATTAATGGCGCCCATAATTCAAGCAGCGAGTGTTGATGGACACCCATCTGGGAAGCGCATGGTGAGGTATCATTTGCCTGCAAGGACAACGATGTTCAGGCTGGAAGAAAATCTTACACATCATCTGGTCCAAACCCCTCATTTCCCAGGTGAAGACCTAAGAGTATGGAAGGGAATTTTCCAACATCACTGGGCTGCTTGCTTGCTTGCTTGCTTGATTTTTTTCACGTTTATTTTTCTTTTTAATTTTTTTGTTTCCAGGACTGATTTATAATAAGGATCTGGATCAGACTGTCTGGTGTGACTGTCAGCTCACCACGTCTTTGCTATTTGACATTGGACAGGTTACTTAACCTCTGTATGTTTCCTCAGCTATAAAATGAGGATGTTGTGAAGAGAGCTTACAAGTAGTAAGATCTCAATAAATATTAGCAACACAGAAACTGTGTGATAATACCGGTTAATTTTACAGCCAGAGAGAGAAAGAGAGAGGGAGAGTTCAGAAAAGAAAGATACAGGGGTGCCTGGGTGGCTCAGTCAGTTAAGCGGCCGACTTCAGCTCAGGTCATGATCTCACGGTTTGTGAGTTCGAGCCTCGCGTAGGGCTCTGTGCTGACAGCCTGGAGCCTGCTTTGGATTCTGTGTCTCTCTCTCTCTCTGTTCCTCTCCTGCTTACACTCTCTCTCTCTCTCAAAAGTAAATGAAGATTTGGGGCGCCTGGGTGGCGCAGTCGGTTAAGCGTCCGACTTCAGCCAGGTCACGATCTCGTGGTCCGTGAGTTCGAGCCCCGCGTCGGGCTCTGGGCTGATGGCTCAGAGCCTGGAGCCTGCTTCCGATTCTGTGTCTCCCTCTCTCTCTGCCCCTCCCCCCGTTCATGCTCTGTCTCTCTCTGTCCCAAAAATAAATAAACTTTAAAAAAAAAAAAAAAGTAAACGAAGATTAAAAAAAAGTAAAAGAAAAGAAAGATACATTAATATATTGAAAACTAGCATACTACTTAATAATGTGTTAATTCAATACATGAATATATTGAAAACCAGCATAGATATTAGGAAGACATTAACTTTTTGAAATCTCCAAGCTAAGAAATTTCCCCCAATTCAGATTGTGTGGTTGTTCTAGTGAATGATTCACCAACAGGGTTAGTTATTCCATTGTTTTTTTTTTTTTTCTTTTTAAACTTGAACGGATTTCTAGGGGTGCCCTCATGGGCTCAGTTGGTTAAGTGTCTGACTTCGGCTCAGGTCATGATCTCATGGTTCGTGAGTTCGAGCCCCATGTCAGGCTCCGTGCTGACAGCTCAGAGCCTGGAGCCCTGCTTCACATTCTGCATCTCCCTCTTTACTCCTTCTGCACTCACGCTCTGTCCCTCTCTCTGTCTCAAAATTAAATAAATATTTTTTAAAAATTAAAAAAAAAAAAAAAAAGAAAGGATTTCTAGCTGGATGAGGGGTCCAATCATCTGCACACAGCTTTAGACTGGCCTATGCTCCCTCAGACCTCTTCTTCCTGGAGAATTTCTTTTTGAAGTTTATTCATTTATTTTGAGACAGACGGAGAGAATGTGAGCAGGGGAGGAGCGGAGAAAGAGAGGGAGAGAAAGAATCCCAAGCAGGCTCCACACCGTTAGCCCTGAGCCAGGGCTCAATCTCACGAACCGTGGGATCATGAGCTGAGCTGAAATCAAGAGTCAGGCTGAGTCACCCAGGCGCCCCTTCTTGGAGATGTTTAAGGAAGCCTCTCCTTTCACTGGTTGGGGGTAGGTCACACACCCCTTAAAATGTTGAAGGTGACTGTATCTGGGGGCTCCATCTGCCCTCAGAAGCCTCTGCCACCAGCAGTAAAGATTAGCAGGAGAAAAAGACTCTGGAAGCTGTGGTTTGTCTGAAGGTGCTGCCTGGGGGGCCCGCAGAATGTCCTTGAGCTGGGAGGAGACCTGGGCGGGTCCCCTCCTCACCGGAGACTTCTCCCTACCCGTGCACAGATTACACTCATGATCTGTTCAGTCAGCTGTGTGTGCAGGTTATAAGGGGCTGATTCTGATCCTCTGGGGCCCCCTTTCCAGCTCTACCAACCATTCTCTCCCTTCCCGAGGGCAAAACATTTAACCTCGCCAATCCACCGTTTCGCATCTGTGAGATGGGAATGGCAGTTGAACCTGCCTCGCAAGAGGGTGGAGAGGCTCAACTCAAGTAATAAGCAATAAGCGTTTAGAACAGCGCCTGGCCCACAACGAGCACACGATTTTATGTTTTGTTTTGTTTTGATTTTATTCCTTAGATTTTTACTGTGGTAAGATACATATAACATAAAATCTGCCATTTTAACCGCTTAAAAATATACAGTTCAGTAGCATCATGTACCTTCACATCGGTGTGCAGCCATTACCCCCACCCATTTCCAACACTGTTTCGTCACCCCAAACTCGATCCCCCTTGTCTTCTCTCCTCTCCTCTGCTCACCTCTATTCCATTTCGTATCTCTATAAATTAGCGTATTCGAGGCACTACATATCAGCGGAACGATACGGTATCTGTCGCTTCGTGTCTGGCTTATTCACTACGTCTTTGAGGTTCATCCATGTGGTAGCACAGGTCCGAATTCACTCCTTTTTAAAGCTGAATAACATTACATTGTACGCACATATTGTTTATCCCTTCTTCTGTCGACGCGTATTTGGGTTGTGTTCCCCTTTTGGCTATCGTGAATAATGCTTCGATGAATATTGGTGTACAAAGATCTGTTTGAGTCCCTACTTTCAATTTTTTAGGGTACATACCCAGAAGTAGAATTGCTGGATCATATGGTAATTCCATGTTTTATCTTTTGAGAAACCACTATACTGTTTTCATGGCAGTAACCCCATTTTACATCCCACCAACAGTTCACAAGAGCCTCGATTTCTCTACATCTGCAACGACACTTACTATTTCCTTCCTTCCTTCCTTCCTTCCTTCCTTCCTTCCTTCCTTCCTTCCTCTCTCCCTCTCTCCCTCTCTTTTCTTTCTTCCTCTTTCTTTCTTTCTTTCTTTCTTTCTTTCTTTTCTTTCTTTTCTTTCTTTCTTTCTTTCTTTCTTTCTTTCTTTCTTTCTTTCTTTCTTTCTTTCTTTCTTTCTTTCTTTCTCTTTCTTCCTCCCTCCCTCCCTCCCTTCCTTCTGTCTTTCCTTCTTTCTTTCAATAGTCATTCTAATGAGTGTGGTGTGGTATTTAATTGTAAGTTGTGGTTTTAGTTGTATTTTTCAAATGATTAGTGACATTAAGCATCTTTTCATGTGCTTATTGGTCATATGTATATCTTTTTTGGAGAAATGTTTAAGTCCTTTGCTCATTAAAACAAATTATTATTATTTTTTTTTTTGGTTGTTGCTGAGCTGCAGAAGCTCTTTAAATATTCTGGATACTTATCCCTTATCAAATATATGATTGCAAATGTTTTCTCCATTCTGTGGGTCACCTTTTCACTTGCTTGGCAGTGTCCTTTGATGAATGAAGGTTTTAAATTTCAATTAGCCCAATGTATCTGTTTTTTTTTCTTTTGTTGTTTGTGCTTTTGGTGTCATATCCAAGAAATCATTGTCAAATCCAAACCTAAGAAGAGTTTTGTAGTTTTACCTCTTATATTTACACTTTTGATTTACTTTGAGTTAGTTTTTGTATATGGTGTAATATAAGCATCCAACATTGTTTTGCCGATGGATATCCAGCACTGTTTGTTGAAAAGACTGTCTTTTCCCTACTGAATGGTCTGGCACCCTTGCTGAAAACCGTTTGACCGCATATGAGAGGGTTTATTTATGGGCTCTTTATTCTGTTTCATTGGCCCATATGTCTGTCTTTATGCCAGTAGCACACTGGTTTTTTTTTTTTTTAAGTTTATTTATTTATTTTGAGGGGGGGTGGAGAGAGAATCCCAAGCAGGCTCCATGCTCATCAGGGAGCCCCATGTGGGGCTCGATCCCACAAACTGTGAGATCGTGACCTGAACTGAAATATAGGGTCGGACACTTAACCGAGTAAGCCACCCAGGTGCCCCAAAACGCTGTTTTGATTGCAGCAGTTTTGTTGTAAGTATTGAAATTAGGAAGTGTGAGTCTTCTAGCTCTGTTCTTTTTTTTCAAAGTTGTTTGTGAAGTTTATTTCTACTTGACGCTAGTTTATTTTTTAACACTAAAATAGTGCTTTATTTGTGCCTAGCCCTATATTAAGAACTTTACAAACATTACCCTTTCTATCCTTATAACTCAATGTTCTATCCTTATAACTCAATATCCTTATAACTCAAGTTAAGAACTTTACAAACATTACCCTTTTCTATCCTTATAACTCAATGTTCTGCAGAAACGGAGATGGGGATACCAAAACAAAAGGATAGTAAAAAGCAAATGAAATAGTGTGACGAATAATATTATAGGAGAAATTTATTTGTCAATATATGCAAATGTTTATGTATGTGGGCGATCTATGTGGGCAAGATAAACAAAGTGAACACATATGTGTGTATGTGTGTAAGTGTGTGCATGCGTGTAAGTGATTTTTATGCCCGTGATTTTTGGCATGATCCAAGGTGTGGCCCATACCAGGGTAATGCAAATTGACTTATGTATTTTGAAATTTTCCTGCCCTATTATTATTTTCTTTTTGTAACATTTCCACTTTTACTCCATGCCTCCTCAAAGTGCCACAATGTATGTATTTAATTTTTTAATATGAGGTAAATAAAGACAGTTTTGTCCATTGGGATCTTTTTTTTTATATTTAAAAAAAATTTTTTTAAACGTTTATTTATTTTTGAGACAGAGAGAGACAGAGCATGAATGGGGGAGGGTCAGAGAGAGGGAGACACAGAATCTGAAACAGGCTCCAGGCTCTGAGCTGTCAGCACAGAGCCCGACGCGGGGCTCGAACTCACGGACTGTGAGATCACGACCTGAGCCGAAGTCGGCCGCTTAACCCAGGCGCCCCCATTGGGATCTTTTTTGATAACGTTTTTTTTAAATAACTTTTGAGGTAACTAGAAACATCCAAAGATATCAGACCACCAGCGTTTTGCAATTTTAGTTTACTAACACCTGGCTGATTGAGGTTAAAATTGACTAGTTAAAAATACTTGCTTACTAATGTCTTCAAAACAACCCAAAGATAAATATCTCCAGGAAATTTTCCTTTGGTTCCCACCTTTGTGCCATGAAGTTGGGCTGTAAAAGCCAGTGGAGACCAGCTTGAACAACGACTCTGTCCTTAAGACACCAAATGCAGGGACACCTGACCATGGTCTCTCTATGATTTTGGTCATTAATCAGAGAAAAATGTCTCACTTACCAAAGTAGCTCCTGAATAACTTCCAAGCAGTAATGGGAATCATTCATGCATACATAAATCCATTCAGCATGTATCCATTGAACTTTTTGTCAGGCAAGGTACAGCAATGATGTCCAAAGCCAGTCTTAAGAATAAATAGAAGTTTACCAGGTGGACAAGGGAGGTGTATCAGTTGGGGTCCAACCAAGAGAATAGAATTGCACCATAATTTGGACAGGGGAAGGTTAACATGAAGGATCATTGATTATAACAGGGATTGGAATAACAAGGTCCTGAGAAGGACTTTACCAAGAAGTAAAGAGACTACTACAGAATACAAGAATAGCAGATATAAGGAACAGCTATTATTTCCAGGGCTGAAATCCAGATCTTGTGAGAGGGGCATGGCCTCAGCTTGCTGACTGGCAGAGAAGAGGCCATACTATCAATGGGACTCGCTGGAAATTTGCCATCGGAACTTGCCAGCGACCCCACTCCTGCTCTGAGTGTTAGAGGAGAGTTGTTCGCAGTGAAGTGTCTCATGGGAGGTGCTCTGCTTACGAGACTGTTGCAAATGGTGGGATGCCAGGGGAAGCTATGAGCCACTATGCACCACTGGATCTGGGCCCTGGGGAAGCCTGCTGAGCAAGCACTTGGGAACCAGGATGCAAACCCCTCTGCTTCCTGCAAGGTGTCTCCAGAACCCTCTACCGACAAAGCTTACCACTGTGCCAGCTGGCAAAGAAGCAATCACTAAAGGGCTCAGATCCATTTTCATGGAGAAGGCAAAAAGGATGGATTTGGAGCCAAGGGGCAAACAATGGATAACCAGCATAAGAGAAGGGGAAATCCCAAGGGGAGGGTATGCCAAATTCAAAGGCAGGAAGTCCTGAGAGAGCTTGCCATGTTCCAAGAGCAGCCATTTTTAATTGTGGTAATCAGAACAGGGTCATCCACATCTGTCTATATATCCATCTCTGATCTTTCTGATCACAGTGCATGTTTCCGGGAGCCAGCGATGGTGGTTTTTACACCCTGCATATAAAACCTCAGCACAATCAGGCTTAATAACTATTCATTGATTGATTGGCTAATTGTTGAGACACTGAGGATTTTTTTATTTGACAAGTTCAGCAGGAGCCATAGCCATCAGGGCCTGATACCTACATTTTTAGAAGCACAGGGTCCAGAACTCGAGAGGTGATTCTTCTCTACCACGTCCGGAATATTGTGTCCATTCAAAAATCCCTACCTCATAAAGGTTACCGAAGGTCAAAAAAAACCGGAGCAACAAAAGGTTGAAGTGTCCGGGACGGCCAAGTGTTTGGAAACCTTACTGTGCTAGAAACATTTGCATCCTCTGCCTCATGGCTCCTGGCCCTCCCTATTTTCCTTCTTCTGTGCCCATCCCCCCATGCTGCCTCCCACTCTCTTGTGATGCCGTAGGCATCTGCTGTGCGCCTTCATCCACCCCCCGTGTCCTCAATGACCACTTATGGGCCTGGGACTCACAAGCCCGTATCTCTGGCCCCGATCTCTCTTTTAAGCTCCGATATCACTTCCCCAGGAACTTCGCCACAGACCTCAACATGTATAAAGCTTCGCTTACCAGCTCCTGGCTCTGCACCTGGTTTTTCTTGTCTGTTGTCTGACTTCTTTGTCACAGTATCAGTATCCAGTCAAGCCACAAAAATGGAGTTGAGTTACCCTCCCCTGTATTCTCACATCTGAGTCTTACTGAGTCAATACTTTTGGCACCTCTCCAGTGAGCCCACTTTTGCCATCCCCCTGCTGCCACCTGAGGTAAGGTCATGGGCGTCTCTCCCCTGGTTCTTATGTTAGCCTTTTCCTGGACACCCCTGTCTCCAGTCCTATTCCTCTCAAACTGCTTCTGCACACAGCAAAGACATCTAAAACTGAAATAGAATTGTGTCATTCCCTGCTTAAGCAAGCATGTAGGTCTTTAGCAAGACCTACAACATCCTTTGTGATCTGATGCTGGCTTACCTCTCCAACCTTATCTCTCATTACACTCCCACTCTGTGGCCTCCCTTCAAGAAACTTTTCAGCAATGCCACTGGACCTTTGCACATACATTCTGGTGCCTGGAATACCCTTTGACCCTCTCCCTGTTCACTCAGTGCTGCTGTCTCCTCTGAGTGTCCACCCCCTACTCTCCAACTTTCCCTTTCCATCCTATAAACTCTTCAAAGGCAGAAACCACAAATTACTCACCTTTGAATCCCAAGCCCTCAGGATGCTGCTTCAACTGAGTAGAACTGAATCAAAAATGACTTGACTTCCCGCCCCCCCCCTCCTTAGTTTGGAGAAGAAATAATATGAGAAACAGGAGGGAGGGGAACATATGTTTGTTGACTTTGAACAACTGAAGTGCTATTGTAGGGAAGAGGGAATTCTGTGTTCCTCACAAAAGAGTAGAAACCGTGATAATAGGAGGATTTTCAAGGAGATAAATTTGAAGTCCATATAAAGGAGATTTGGGCAACAGAATCTGCCTAATCATGGGATGGAGTATCTTGAAAAGTATTGAGTGCTCCTACTGGAAACGGTCAAAAGTAGGACCTCTGTGTCCACTTCTCAACAATTCCTGCCAAGGCAGTGCTTGGAGCACGTGGACTCTGAAACCTGACTCTAAAGTTCCATGATTCTAGATGCAACATAAAGAGAATTCTTTTATTTTTTTTAATTTAATTTTTATTTTTTTTAATGTTTTTATTTATTCTGGAGAAAGGGAGGGAGACACAGAATCCGAAGCAGGCTCCAGGCTCTGAGCTGTCAGCACAGAGCCCGACGCAGAGCTCGAACTCGTGAACCATGAGATCATGACCCGAGCTGAAGTCAGACGCTTTAACCGACTGAGCCACCCAGGTGCCCCTGAAGAGAATTAGTTTACAGTGACTCAAAATTTGTCCTCTAAGAACTGATGATTATCTCACCAAAATGTTTTCTGGTGAACAACGGCTTGAAGAAATGCCTTTGAGAACCAGTGTATAGTTACTATTGAGTGGGCATCCCTGGGGGTGATTCTGGGATTCGTAAATCTAGGAGGGCCTCAGGAGAGGGTGACAAGGATGAGCAGGTGGTCTGCCAGGGCTGGGGCAGACCCAAGTCAGAGCACAGGTGGGCAAGGGCCTGACTTCTAGAAGTTTCCTGGGGGAGGGAGTCCCAGTGTGTCCTATATGTGGGCAGAAAGGAGCATCATAGGAACCTGGCTGCGGGCAAATGACAGACAAAGCTCGTTGTTAGGGGGTTTGATATTAGGTAGCACTGGGGCTCTAGGTTAGAGAACAATTGGAAACACAAGTCAGGACCCCACTTTCGGGCGACTGAGACAGAGGGCAGGCACAGCACTGTGGCGAGGCTCTGACTGCTGTGACTGGGGAGTCAGAGGAGGGCTCACTTACAAGCATCCTTAACAATTACCTGGCCTCATCTAAAGATCCGAGTGGGGGCGCAGTAGGAAGTCAGCTTGAACACGGAAGCAATACCCGCTGGTCTGGAATTCTTCCTTTCCCCCACCTCTCCGTGGGAACAGGGGTGGTTTCTTCACTGGGATGGTTTGGGCTCCTTCTATCTGAGGTTATGTGGCTGCACTCATGGAGGGAAGAGAAATGTGGAGACATAAGAGAGTTACATTTTCACAGTTTAGAGATTACTCTCAGTAGGTCATTGAGTTTATGGAGGCACAGTCTGAGAAAGAGTTCCCTCTACTGGCTGATCTAAGCCAGGTGTGTTGACTCAGGGTATCTGTTCCTTGTTGAAGATGCATTTAGGATTAGGAAGTTAAAGTACTGAGTGTAAGAAACTCATTGCTAGGTTTTGGTTTATTTTTCTGATTTAGCTAGAGGTTCTTGGAGCCTTCTTTGGTCCCTCATTCAAGTTTATTGAGGTATATTTACATTAAATCACACACACACACACACACACACACACACACACACATAAAAGCACCTGCATAACCACTACCATTACCACAATCACGTTACTGATTGTATCCTGAAAAGTTCCATGGTGTCTGTTTGTAGTAATACCCATCCCTGAGACACCAAGTCTCCAGGCAACCACAGATCTGCTTTTTGTCGGTGTGAACTGTATTGCCTGTTTTAGAACTTCAAGTAAATAGAATCACGTGGTATGTACTCTTGTGTTTATGTATTTATTTTTTTGAGAGAGAGTGGGGGGGGTTGCAGAGAGAGGGAGACAGAGAATCCCAAGCAGCCTCCACGCTGGTAATGCAAAGCCCGATGTGGGGCTTGATCCCACAAACTGTGAGATCAGGACCTGAGCTGAAACCGAGGGTCGGATGCTTAACCGACTGAGCCACCCAGCTGCCCTTGTACTCTTGTGTTTAAAGTCTATCACTCAACATAATGATTTTGAAATTCATTTACATTAGATGTGTCAGTGGTTTTCATCTATTTTTTGCTGAGTAGTATTCCATTGCATGAGTATATAAAAATGTATTTATCCATTTGCTAGTCGATGGGCATTTGGGTTGTTTTCACTTGGGGGCTATTATGATAAAGTGCTGTCAGCATTTGTAGACGAGTCTTTTTTGTGGACATACATTGTCATTTCTCTTGAGTAAATACCTGGGAGTGTGATTGTTAGGTCCTATGAAAGGGTATGTTCAACTTCCTAAGAAATCGCCAACCTGCGTTCCAAAGTGGTCTTATATTCCACCAGCAGTATCGAGAGGCCTGGTGCCTTCTCATCCTTGTCAACATTTGATATTGTCAGTCTTTCTAATTTTAGCCACTTTAGTGTATGTATTGAGTATATGAAAGTCCTTTGTTAGATTTCATTTTGGTTTTGCTCTTCTGATGATAAGTTCTTGGAGAATTTTTTTCTTTCAACGTTTATTTATTTTTGGGACAGAGAGACAGAGCATGAACGGGGGAGGGGCAGAGAGAGAGGGAGACACAGAATCGGAAACAGGCTCCAGGCTCTGAACCATCAGCCCAGAGCCCGACGCGGGGCTCGAACTCACGGACTGCAAGATCGTGACCTGGCTGAAGTCGGACGCTTAACTGACTGCGCCACCCAGGCGCCCCGAGAATTTTTTATTAAACTTTCTATTTTGAGGTAATTGTCGATTCACAATATGACTGTAGATTCACAGTAGTCATCCTTTACCCATTTTCTCCCAATACTAATATCTTGACAAACTGAAGCACGGTGTCATGACTTATTGGAGCCTTTTTGAAATACACACCCCTCAAAGATTAATAAGGAACCATCTGATCATGCCCTATGCTCAACTGTCGACGAGACAGGCGGAGTATGGAGCGTTGGACGCTGCCCTAACCATAATGTTAATGAATACTCTAAGCATCACATTTCAGGGACTGAAAGAAACACCAATCTGTTAATACTGGCAGTGCTAGCTCTTAGTGCTTCCAATCTGAAAATACAATATGCGGAATTTCAAATTAGACAGCCACAACGAGAAAGCAAGACTCAGAGTGAACGGCAAGGAGATAGTCAAAACTATGACACGAGAGGTATTGCTTAGATCTCTGCCAGTAGAACCTTCACTAACCATGTCTTTTTTTTTTTTTTTTTTTTTTTAAATCACATAGACGTTTTCATCTTTCTGACTTGGGGACTGATTGTGGGTGGTTCCATTCACGGATAACGAAATGACTGTGAACTTCAGTTAGCCCCCAGCCTCATTTGAGCTAATAGCTTAAAATATTTGGCTAGATCCCAAAATAAGTAATAAAATGAACTGATTTGAGTTTCTTTTCCTGCTTTCCCTGCCCACGTGATGAGCATGAAATGGCTAAGGTGCAGGGAGTCTGTGGAAAGAGGAAGAGAAAGACCCAGATAATCTTCAGCCTGGATAATTAGCCCCTACAGACTCTAGATGGTAATAAGAGGAGGCACATGCTTGCGATAAAGGTCATAAGATACTCCTGAGGAGAAGTGAAGGCAAGGAAAGTTGAAGAACTAAACTGATTAGAATTGTGTATGTAATTAAAAAAAAATGAGAAAAAAGATGAATATTTGCTTGATGAAAAACAAATGTAGTGACTCTTTCTCCATTTCTGCTAGCGTCCTCCTTCAGAAGGTGACCAGCTTAGCACAGTCCCCCACTATTGCGATGGGACAATATTTTGGAGATCATTTGGGATGTCATGGTAAAGTCAAGGTCACCAGTTGTATATTCTTCCAGCATCCCCCTTTCCATCTCAAATAGGAGCACATCCCTTCTCCTCTGCCCTTGCCCCAGTCTCTGAAGGGTCTCCCCAACCTTCCCCACGTGAATTTGTCCCCCCTATGCCCGTGGTAGCTCCTGCCTGCCCTAGAATCTTGCTCCATCGGGAACATGTGGTCTCCCTGTATCTTCCAGCCCTCCTTTCCTGGGACCTGCAAGCTTGCTTGAATCTCCCCCATCCTTCTAAGTACATTCCTCAGGGCTGCTACCGTCTTAGCTTCCTGACCCCCAACCTTTTCTTCCTTTCATCAGTGAACATTTCTAAATAGCGGTCCACACTCTTCAGTTACTTTCCTCACCACCCACTTGTCTCCTTGACCTTGGGCACACTGCTGGTCTCCCTTATAGACACTGTTTTCTCAGGGGGCGTCAGCATCCTCCTAGTCACTGGGGCCCATGGCCTCGTCTCCCGTCTCATCACCCCCGTCTCAATGGACACTACAGACTGTCCCTCCCACTTGTCACCCTATGCTTCCCCGGGGAACTGAGCTGTTACTCTCTTCCCTTGCTCAAAGGGTGTCTTTGCCGTTGCCTCTGTTGAGGGCTGTGCACAAGCCTCCTTGTGGGCATTATTCTCCACTTTCCCTATACCTTTTCTCCCAGTAATCTTATTTGCTTCCTCATGGCAGCTACAACCTCTAAGCAGATGTCTTTGAACTTCCTTGATTATATGTTTCTTTTTTTTTTTTTTAATTTTTTTCAATGTTTATTTAGTTTTGGGACAGAGAGAGACAGAGCGTGAACGGGGGAGGGGCAGAGAGAGAGGGAGACCCAGAATCGGAAACAGGCTCCAGGCTCCGAGCCATCAGCCCAGAGCCCGTCGCGGGGCTCGAACTCCCGGACCGCGAGATCGTGACCTGGCTGAAGTCGGATGCCCAACCGACGGCGCCACCCAGGCGCCCCTGATTATATGTTTCTAAGGGCCCTTTTCTTACTCTAATTGGCACTCTGCCTACTTGTCAAATTGTAGGGTCACATCAGGCTGAGATTGGGGATGCTGCTTTTTTAAGTTTATTTACTTTAAGTCATCTCTACACCCAACGTGGGGCTTGCAGTCATGACTCTGGGATCGAGAGTTGCGTGCTCTTCTCACTGAGCCAGCCAGGCACCCTGAGATTCACCTCTGTACGTCCTCCCGTGATGTCCTGAATATAGCGGAGGCTCAGATGACATTTGCTGAATAGCGTTCTTTTGCCCGTTGGATGTTGGGAGCCCTCGGTGGATGCCCTATTGACCCTGTGGGGAGACAAGGCCCTTTGGGCCCATAACCCTTCCCTTCCAAGACACCGTCCCAAGTAACACCCCGGGACGTTTGCCAGTGTTTCCCGTGCTGGTTCTTACAGATGACAGGGAAGACTTCAGGAGAGAAATCCTGGGAGTAATTGAGTCGTGATTGGCACCCCTGCACCTCTCCGAGCTGACAACCAGCGGGCATGGCAGCACATACCTCTTCCGAGTGGCATCTCATTTCTCGGAGGTGACTTTCCATTGCTTTACAGAGGCTGGCACGCAGCTTCGACGGAGCCCCTTGGGAGTCGCACCTGAGCCTGGTGCCTGACTGCGGCAGACAGCTGGTTAGTTAAGGCGAATTTTACAGTGGAATTGTGTTCTGCCTGGGAATTGGAAACTACTGCGGAAGGACAAATGCAAATGAGCTCCCCGGGCGGGGCAAGAGCTTGTTAAGAAGCAGCCTTGCCGCAAAACCCGAGGTCTCTCGGGTTTGTCTTCAATTACTGTTTTGGGAAAACGTTACGGGCCGTTTTCCAAAAGGCTTTTAGCGAGGACAGAGGCGGCTTTGGTTCAAGCTGAAGAGCGTGGGCTTTGGGGCGTGACTGTGGCATTGCTATTATAAGCAGGCCCAGGCCATCCGGCCCAAGGGCTGGCTCTGTCTCTTTCGCGCTCGGTAACCTTGGGCAAGTTGCTCGCAATCTCTGAGCCTCCGTCGCCTCATCTGTAAGCTATAAATAACAACACTTGCCTTGTTGGGATTAAAGGATAGAGAGATATAAAAACTCTAGCCCAGCACTTGGCATAGACTGAGCCTTTAATCAATGCTAGCAATTTCATCATCATTATTATTACTTAGTGACTATGAGATCTTGGGCAAGTCCCTTAACCCCGTGGTGCCCTTTTCTCCATCTCTTGAGGTAGTTGTGAGAATTAAGCGAAAGAAAGATACAGGAAGTGGTGGCACAGGATGGTCACCTTATGGGTGATCGCTGCACTGTGAATATTGTTATTCTAATTAGCTAGGTATCAGGAAGTCTGCTTCACTTACCTTAGGACAACAGGTACCAACTGGCTAGGACTCCCCGGGGAACAAAGTACCCCGAAAAAAAAAATCAGGAGAAAACAACGGAGACGCAGGGTTTCAGAGAAAAGATTTTCAAGTCAGATGGGTCTGGCTCACGGCTAATAAATGATTTGATCTCCTTTGAACTTGGTTCCCTTCCCTGAAAAAAAAAAAATGGGGATAGTCACAACATAACAGCATTTACACAGAGTCCTGGTGAGGATTCTGAAGACTGGAACTTGCCCAGTGCCAAGGAGAGACTCCCCATCACTGCCAGTCTTCGTGGAACAGAGCTGTGGTTACCGAGGGTGTGCGACTTCCTGCAGGATTCTGGGGAAGGGCAGGGAGAGGAAGAAGAGAAGGGCAGGGAAGGCAGAGGGGGGGTGGGGAGAATCAGAGAGGGAGGGGAGAGAAGTTTGGTTAACAAACACCTAAAGGAGATCCTAACTTGCAAGAGACAAACCCTGAGTGTGCACTGAGATGGCGTTTTACTGTCTTCGTGTCCCCTGCATGTGTCTCCCAGGACACCAAGCCCTGTACTCAGAAAGTCATCCATGGACACTTCTGGAATTAGAAGTTCCCCCAGTGAGAGTTTCTGTGTTTGCTCATGGCTTCAAGATTCTGGAACTCAAGACTGCGGAGGTGCAGTGCCCTTTTAAAAGTCTGCGTCTGGGGGACACTGAAATGCCAGTCGTCCTTCGCCATCTGTTCCTGTGGACCGAGAGGATCTCATGAAGCCTCGGGGGCAGTGGTTTGATTCTTCCCCAAAGAGGGTGGCGTGAACCCCAGAGCGGGTCTTTCGTGAGAGCAACAGTCAGCCTCATCCGAAGTTCACGAGCAAGGTGTCCCCACGGCCAGCAGCTTCCAGAAAGAGGAGCGCGTGTCACCGGGCACGTGCTGGCCACACCGCTCCCCTGCCAGCCGGCCACAAGGAGAGCTCGAGACCCCAGGACAGAGCGGGTCCTACATCATCATCTGTTCACTGGCCAGACTGCAATGAGAAGGAAGGGCTGTTTGTTTTCCTCCCAGAACAGGAATTCTCAGAAAATCGATTCTCCCTCATTGACAATGCATGCTAAGTGATTGAAAGGCCATTAAACCCATTAATGGGGTGCTCTTTAAATAAAATAAGTCCCTAAAAGGCATCTTAGACTTGGCAACGTCAGTAGAGCTGACGGTGTGCGGGGCCTGCCCAGGGACCATCAATATAACAGAACAAATATGGAGGGGGGTGTGGGGGCGGGCGGGCAGAGGATAAGGGAATCGGGAACAATGAATAACTTGGTGCATAAAGGACAAATGTTGCCAGACAGGCTTAATGGCTTTTATTTTATTTTTGACAGGATTTACAAAACGAGGAGGACGAAGGGAAGTTTGCATCTTGATTTCAGTTAAACATTTGGCACTGAGTCCCACCAAATTTCATGCGCAAAATTAATTCAAATTGTCTTGGATGGAAGCGTGGTCACATGGGTTGAAAATTGGCTGGCGTTCCTGGAACAGCAGGGAGAGGAAGGTGGCCCCCTGTGGCCGGCCTGGTGGTATGGCCTCATTTTCATTTCTGTCGGAAACTGGGGCTCCTCATTCTCTCGCCCCTCCCCCCCCAATACTACTACTAATAACGACAGCTAACATTAATTGATCACACACAATGTTCCAGACGCTTTCTCTTACTGAGACCCTTTGTTCTTTTCACTCCTTATGGTTTCCCTTTTTACTCTCCATCTTCCTTTTCCAAGCAGCTAGTCAAGCTGTGTTGATCGCCCCAGGGGATAAATGTGATTAGAATGTAGGGTATGCGTAGCGGAGAGAAAATCTTTGGGAGAAGCAAGAAGAGAGACGGGCTTCCACCCCCTGATCGGGAACCGATGCCCTTGAGAGACGCAGGTGGACAGAGGGGATGGCGGGTCTGAGCGCTTGGGGCCAGAGCTGCGTCTCTCGCCGCCCGCTGCCCCCGAGAGGAGTCTCTCGGGGACAGTCGCAGAGGCTGCCACCCTCGGCGAGGCTCAGAAGCAGAGAGGGGTCAGGTCCAGATGGACCATTTGTCCAGAACGTCGACCTCTCAGCAGCGACCTTCGGGGACGAAAGACGGTGAGTCAGTTGCCCGCCGTCTCTCCCGTCCTGCAGAGGTGAAGACTCAGAAAAAGAGTTGAGTTATAGGAAAATGTTTTCTGGCACACTTCAGACTGTGGAGGCACTGGCTCAGTTACTCCTCACAGAAATGCTGGAAAGTACAGAGCAAGAACCATGTGCAGACAGGATAAGTCGCGGAGCCAGAGAGGACCTTGGGCACAGGAACCTCCTCTACTGAGATTTTGCCCTCACTGAAGGGGCGGTAAGAACCCCCTGATTGAAGTCCAAGTTCCTGTTGCATGTAAGGCAAGGACCACTTAGAGACTATGGTGAGTGGGGACACATTTTTGGAAATAAATAGCCCAGCCAGGGAAAGCAGCAATACCCACAAAGCTCTAGTTTGTTTTATGGTGCTGCTATGAAAAGTTGGCTGACTTCCTCCCTTCCTTCCCTCCTTTCTCCCTCCCTTCCTCCCTCCCTTCCTCCCACCCTCCCTCCTCCCTCCTTTCTCCCTCCCTTCCCTCCTTCCTTCCTTCCTTCCTTCCTTCCTTCCTTCCTTCCTTCCCTCCTTCCTTTCTCCCTCCCTTCCCTCCTTCCTTCCTTCCTTCCTTCCCTCCCTCCTTTCTCCCTCCCTTCCCTCCCTCCTTCCTTCCTTCTTCTCCCTTCTTCCCTTCCTTCCCTCCCCGCTTTCTTCTTCCCTCCCTCCCTTTCTTCTTTCCTTCCTTCCTTCCCTCCTTCTCTCCTTCCTTCCTTCCTTTTTTCATTTATTCAATGAACATGTATATTGGGAGCCCGTTGTGTGCCAGCCACAAGCTTGAGTCAGGCCCAGTGTCTGCTTTGTGAGGACTGCTGCCTGGTGAGGGCACACACACAAATGGGCAATTTCTCTCAGGGCTGGTTTTCTTTTTAAATGCCATAAGCATATTCTCCTTCTTGATCCTTCTTCAATAGCACTGAACTTAATGTTTTCAATGTATTTGATTCAAAGTTTAATATTTGAATTTTTAAAGCCAATGAGCTAGATCAACATGTATTTGCTCAATTGACTTTTTTGACAAAGGTATGGAAGCAGTTCACTTGGAAAAGGATAGTTTTTTCCATAAATGATACTGAAACAACTGGATATTTATATGGAAAAAAAAGTGAATTGTGACCTTTGTCCCACATACACAAAAGATAATTGAAATGGCTAATAGACTTAAATAAAAAGCTGGAAATATAGAACATAGAAGAAAAGGAAAGAGAAAATCTTCATGATTTTGTCTTATCTAAGATTCCTTAGGACACAAAAAGCAATAATCATTGAAAAAGAGATAAATTTAATAACTTTGTAAGCCGACGGATGGTGTCTGTACTTACTGTGGTAGAACTGCAAAACATATCAAACCACAGACTCACTATGTTATACATATGAAACTAAAGAAACATTGTAAAAAAAAGATAAATTTGGCTTGATTAAAATGAAACATTTTTATTCTTTGAAAGATGCCATAAACAATTGAATATGCAAGCCAGATAAATGTTCCCAAAACAGTTGTCTCACCAAAAAAAACCAAAAACTGTATTCACAATGTAAAGAAAGACTCCTTACAGTAATTAAAAAAAAAAAAAATTCAGTTTAGAAAAATGGGCAAAAAATATGAACAGAAATTTCACAACAGAAAATGTGTGAAAGACTGAAAAGCTGCCCAACATTTCATCTCATCAGGGAAATAAAAATGAAAACCACAACGAGATATCACTACATGCCCAGAGGAACAGCTAAAATTTAAAAAGACCGACAATATCAAGTGTTGACGAGCTTGTGGAGCAACTGGAATGCTCATACCCTGTTAGGAGAACGTGAAATGGTTCAGTTGCTTCGGAGAGCAGTTTGGCAATTTCTTATACCGTTAACTATACTATTACCATTTAGTCAACAATTTCAATCTTAGGGAACTAACCAAGAGAAATCAAAACATATATCCCAGCAAAAATTTGCACTTACATGTTCCTCGTCGCTTTATTTATAATAGTTAAAAAGCAGAAACAACCCACATGGCCATCAACTGTTGAGTGGATAAGCAATTGCAGTATAGCCTTCCAATGGAATACAACTCAGCAATAAGGAGAAAAAAACTATGGAAGCATGAAACATGGATGAATCTCAGATACACTGTGCTGAGAGGAAGGAGCCAGATACCAAAGACTACATAATATATGATTTCTTTTCTACTTAATCATTGAGAAAGTAAACCTAACCTGTAGTGACAAACAAGGAGAACAGTGGCTTCTTAGGGTTGGGGTGAGGAGACTGCAATAGTGGACAAGAAAACTTTTAAGGGTGTTAGAAATAGTCTGTTTCTTTTCCTTTTTTCCATTATCCTGCTTGCACTTTATTCATTTTTAAATAATTAATTAATTAATTTTTACATTTACATCCAAGTTAGTTAGCATATGGTGCAACAAAGATTTCAGGAGTAGTTTTCTTAATGCCCCTTCCCCATTTAGCCCATCCTCCCTCCCACAACCCCTCCAGTAACCCTCTGTTCTCCATATATAAGAGTCTCTTATGTTTTGTCACCCTCCCTGTTTTTTATTATTTTTGCTTCCCTTCCCTTATGTTCATCTGTTTTGTACCTTAAAGTCCTCATATGAGTGAAGTCATATGATATGGTCTTTCTCTGACTGACTCATTGCACTTAGCATAATACCCTTATATAATGTCAATAGTGTTGCTATATTCATGGGGGTGCATGTGCCCCTTCAAAACAGCACACCTGTATCCCTTGGATAAATACCTAGTAGTGCAATTGCTGGGTCGTAGGGTAGTTCTATTTTTAAAGTTGTCTGTTTCTTGGGGCGCCTGGGTGGCGCAGTCGGTTAAGCGTCCGACTTCAGCCAGGTCACGATCTCGCGGTCCGTGAGTTCGAGCCCCGCGTCAGGCTCTGGGCTGATGGCTCGGAGCCTGGAGCCTGTTTCCGATTCTGTGTCTCCCTCTCTCTCTGCCCCTCCCCCGTTCATGCTCTGTCTCTCTGTCCCAAAAATAAATAAACGTTGAAAGAAAAAAATAAATAAAAAACGTTGAAAAATTAAAAAAATAAATAAATAAATAAATAAATAAATAAAGTTGTCTGTTTCTTAATTGGGGGGATTTTTGCATTTGTGGGTGTGTACATTTGTTAAAACTCATTGAACTGCATAATGTGGGGACATTCTATTATATGTAATTATATCTCGATGAAATAGATTTAAAATGAAGAATCAAACAAGTAAAATTAATCACAAGCATTTGAATAAACAATAGCCTTTATTTGTATCAAGTGTTCAAAATATACAAACCAACTTCTTAACCACATTCTCTCACACAATATTACATATGAGAAAGACCCCACATCTTGACCGTGTTCTCACTGCAGGCTAAGGCTCTGGAAAACAGCGATGCATTCACCACATAAGGAAGAAACAATAGGAGAGGAAGACCCCCCCTTGTGATGCTTTCAAGGAATCCTTCGATTCCTACTTAACTGAGTTTTTTCCTGCCCAGATACCCAGGAGAAGTAGGAAACTGGCTATTTATCTACACGGCACAACAAGTTCATAAATACTAAATTCGCTTCCTCCCGTCTCTTTCCAGGCTTTCCATGGTTGTGTAGAACGTGGAACAGATTGGCCTTCATTAGAGCCAGGAGAAGGGAAAGAAAATTGCCACTCTGGCTTAAGAGGAATATCTGACAAAAATACAGCTTTCTTTTATTGTCTGGCAAAGTGGCAAAGAGTTTAGAAGTAAACATACTATATATTTTGCTTTGAGCATTATATTTCATTGACAAATAGTGTAAGTTTTATAACACAGGCTGCTGACATCTGTTATAAACAAGGTTTTGGAATAGCTTTTGGGCACATTCCCCCTCACCAAAAGCTCGATGAAAATGCCTTCATGCTGTGGGCTGGGTGCCCATGGTGTGCTATAGAACACACAGAGACCACAAAACACTGCACACCAAGTGCTTCCTGGAGGAGGAGTCCTGAAGGTTGGGAAAGAGACGGAATTCATCTGGAAACTAAGCTACACCACCCTTGTGGAATTTGGTATGTTGGCAGGAGTGAGTTTTTTGTTTCTGTTTTCAAAGTCAATGGCCTCATGCGTGACTCCTGTTTCAGAGAACACGGGCAAACACCAAACTGTCTGTCTTCTTGGTATCTAAGTTTGTGAAGGAATTCTTCCCCTGTACGTTCCTTAAACAAAGGGTACCCCCTTCGCCTATGCTCCTGTCCGGACACAGGGGAGTAGACTTTGTTGGTGATTTGCGTGTGGTTCTGGATGGGGGCCGCCACGGATCAGTATTGGCCTTCACCTCTGCCTGTTTGGGGGACAGCCAATAGGCCCAGCTGGTGTGTGGACAATAGGATAAAAACACGGCCCTACGTAAGTATTTATTAATATATTGTGTGGGGAAGAGTGGAGGGGGAGAGCCTCCTTGCAGATCTGTTCTTCACCGGATATCCCCGTAAAGACAGGGGCACTATTGTTCTCCGATGAAACAATAGAAGCCTGAGAGATGCTCAGGGTCACTTTCTATTCACCGTCTGGGCAGGTGGAGCCGGATTACACCTGCCTTTGTTTTTCTTTGCACTGTCTTCAAAATATAGTCAGTTTCCAAAGATCTATCCTAGGTCCTTGTCTCTGCTCTCGATGCTTGGCAATCCCATTCACCCCACGGCCTCATCCTTCATGTGCGTCCACCCAGGGCCTGCTCTGGCCTGACACTGGGTCTGTGGAGGTGAATCTAACTCAAGGGGGGCCCTCTGGATGCTTGCAATCGTACAGGAAGCCACCCGTGGCCCCCTGATTAGGTAACTTGTTTATGACAGAGATGTGCTCAGAGTATAGACTGCAGGGATGGCGTGACAGGAGGTGTGATCCAGAGGGTCAGGGGAGTGTTCGTACGTGATGATCTTGAAAGACAAATGGGGTATTGGTCGGGGAGAAAGGGGCCAGAGAAGGGAAAAGAATTGCAGGTAGAAGGAGTATTATAAACAAAGGCATCAAATTGCCTTGGGGACTTGCAAGGATATTGGTTTGAATTAAATATTAATAGCGGGGCACCTGGGTGGCGCAGTCGGTTAAGCGTCCGACTTCAGCCAGGTCACGATCTCGCGGTCCGTGAGTTCGAGCCCCGCGTCAGGCTCTGGGCTGATGGCTCGGAGCCTGGAGCCTGCTTCGGATTCCGTGTCTCCCTCTCTCTCTGCTCCTCCCTAGCTCACGCTTGCACTCTCTCTCTGTGTCAAAAATAAATTAACTTAAAAAAAAGATTCTCTCTCTCTCTCTCTCTCTCTCTCTCTCTCCCCCTCTCCTCCTCTCCCCCACCCTCATGTGCTCTCTCTCTCATAAAAAATATAAAAGAAAAAAAAAAAAGAAAAGAAACTCTTTAAAAAACTCCCATAGAGCTGTTACTATGTGCAAAACACCATCCAGGCTTTTTTCTTACTCCTATCAATCCTTCAAAGCCCAGCCCAAATGATGTTTCCCCAACCAACCCTTTCCTGATCTCTCTTCACGGAAACAATCTCACTTTCCTCTGGACTCACTCACGTAGCATTTAAACTATGACATTTATTTCTTTACCTTGCAGTTTAGTTCATAAAGTATATTTGATACACTGCATTTGGCTGTGAGCCCTGGGACACTGATACAGGCAGATAGAGGCGTGTTTCCTATCGCCCTCTCGGCCCCCAGTACAATACCTTGCACGTGTTTGCCGCTAAAAAAATTTGCTCATCCTTGAATGAATGGATGAGTAGTGAATGGTCTCTTCAGGCACTATTATGGTTACTCACTACCACTTTTTCCTTCTTGAAACCACTAGGTTGTGATTTAAGATTCAAATCCCCTTTCTGGAATATAGCACTTCTTTTTTTTAATTTTTTTAATTTTTATTTTTAATGTTTATTTATTTTTGGGACAGAGAGAGACAGAGCATGAACGGGGGAGGGGCAGAGAGAGAGGGAGACACAGAATCGGAAACAGGCTCCAGGCTCCGAGCCATCAGCCCAGAGCCCGACGCGGGGCTCGAACTCACAGACGGCGAGATCGTGACCTGGCTGAAGTCGGACGCTTAACCGACTGCGCCACCCAGGCGCCCCCTTTTTTTTTTTTTAAACAGGAAAAGGTGCTCTTACCCATGTCCAGAGTCATCGTACACCTTTTAACTTCGTCCGGGTTAACTCTGTGAATTAAGTCGTTTTGGTCGTCCTTCATTTTCCTAAATTCACCTTCTTTCTATAACTCCATTCCTGGGAAAGTTCTTCCTTGTACTTTCCCGTCTTTCTGTCTGCTGGCTTCCAGGTTCCCCCTTGATTCTAGGTGAGCGTGTCTTTGTTGGAATCACCTCACTTCGGCTGATGAACCTCCTGGGTTTTGCCCGGAGAATGTCTAGATAGTCACTCTCCCAGTACACAGTGTTTCTCTCCTCCCACGTCATGTCTCTGAACCTGATTCCTTAAGTGTTCCAAGGTCTTCCCACATCTGCCCACACCTTCCACGCCTTCCAGAATTCACCTTACCTCCCCCTCCCCCCACCATGCTGCTCCCAAGGAGGTCTCTGCCATCTTGGTGACATGGACATCGTGTCCATTTCCAGCTGTCATTGTTTTGTCCCAGGAAAGCTTTAGCATGTCTGAAATCAACCTTCCCCCTCACATTCTGAGTGACCCTACGTTTTCCCATTCCATATGTCGTGAAAAGCACTTGACTTAATGTCTCACGTAGTAAGGTGTAGCTGTTTTCTCCTCAAATTCTCTTTTATCCCCTCAGAGAAACGATTCCCTTCAGCTCCCCCAGATAAATCAAAGCTCAGACTTTCATTTCATGGACATCAATATTAATTGAGCATACATTATGTGCCAAGCAATGCAAATAGTTTGGTGGGAAAGACAGATGTGCGGAGAGGACTCTGTGTTTAGTGCCCGGGGAACAGGGAGCAGGGGAGAGAGCTGTGTGCTGGAGAAACTGATGCCTGAGTGCAGTCGCCAAGAAGCTGGAGATCACCAGGTTCACTGCTCTGGATGGCAGAGACAGATGGGTAGTGGTGGGAGGGGAGGGAACATTCCAGGTAGAGTGGAGAGAATATAAGGCTGGTCTCGTTTATGAAGCCCTGTCTCTCAGCACTCCTGCTAACCCACCTTGGGTGTTTCACTTAGTGGACATCAGGAGTCCCCAGCTCTATTTTTTTTTTTTATTTTTTTTAATGTTTATTTTATTTTTGAGAGAGGGAGAGAGAAAGCATGAGTGGGGGAGGGGCAGAGAGAGAGGAAGACCCAGAATCTGAAGCAGGCTCCAGGCTCTGAGCTGTCAGCACAGAGCCCGACGCGGGGCTTGAACTCATGAACAGTGAGATCACGACCTGAGCTGAAGTCAGATACTTAACTGACTGAACCACCCAGGCGCCCCATCCCCAGCTTTATTTTAAGTGTCTTAAGAATAAAGATGCTTTCATTTCCCTGGGATTCCGTGAAATTGCTACAAGTGGCGGGCACTGTTCAGAAGGGCAGGTGCTGGGTGGGTGTTGGAGGGATGAGGGAGAGGTCTGCAGAGGTGGGCTCCTTTAAATGAAATGGAAGGTTTTGTCCCCGTGTGTAAAGATAGCTCCACTCGTGCCTTGAAATGAAGAGTGAACAGACGATCAATAGCTTCTAGCTTCTGGCCTGGGTGTGGTAACATCCAGGCCATTAATATGCTGTTGGGCCCTTTCCACAGACATTTGTTTCCCAAAGCTGTGCTGGCATTTCCCAGGTCCTTGGCTTCCTCTCCAACCGTTCGCACACCCTCGGGGAGGAAGGGCTCTCTCTCTCTCTATTTATGAACAAGGTAATGTGTGTCAAATTGCCTTGGCTTAACCAGGCGATTGTGCACCTTTAAAAGGTACGGGGAAATGTTTCTCTGCGGTCAGATTGGCCCATAATGCACATCTGTTCTCTTGACCAAACTCCAGCAATCTGCCCTCGCTTAGCTGCTAACTCCACAACCTGCTCCTGGCCGGCGGCCCGGGCCCAGCAGGACAGTCTCTGTGTGGCCAGCCGGCTGGGTTTCCGGCACTGGAGGGTGGCAATCAGGGGACTCCAAATTCATGGGTCCTCGCAACTTCAGGGCATCCCCAGGAAATCTACAAAGGGCTTAGGAGGGACCTGGAGGAAAAGGAGAGCAGTGAATGCGATTCGCCTATAGAGAAGCAATGGACACGGCCACAGGGAATTTTGAGTGGAAACTGAAACCAGTATCTGCTTGTTTTTTTCCTCCTAGAAGATGACCTACAAGGGGGTTGGATTCAATGAAAAGCCAGACACCTTTTTGCCCTTCCCTGAACTCTGGCTTTCCCCAAATTCCATGCATGGGTTCCGCACTGCGAATGACGCACAGCCACCACCGGGAACAGTGCAGGATTAAGCCCAGTCGCCTTCACAGAGGACTTCCTTTCCAAAGACCTCCATACCCAGCCCCTCACGACTTCTCATCGCCCCATGACCTCTGCCCCTTTCCTAGCCGTGGCCACCACTCGCCCGGATTACTGCACCCCGTTCGCCTTGCTTCTGCTCTTGCCCCACCGTGGACCACGATCAACACAGGCGCCAGAATTTGCCTCTTAAGATAAGGCGGGGGGCACCTGGGTGGCTCAGTCGGTTAAACGTCCGACTTCAGCTCAGGTCACGATCTCGCGGTCCGTGGGTTCGAGCCCCGCGTCGGGCTCTGGGCTGATGGCTCGGAGCCTGGAGCCTGTTTCCGATTCTGTGTCTCCCTCTCTCTCTGCCCCTCCCCCGTTCATGCTCTGTCTCTCTCTGTCCCAAAAATAAATAAAACGTTAAAAAAAATTAAAAAAATAAAAATAAAAAAATAAAAAAAAAAGATAAGGCAGATTGTTGGGTAGCTGGGTGGCTCAGTTGGTTAAACATCTGACTCTTGATTTCGGCTCAGGTCATGATCTCACGGGTTTGTGGGATCCAGCCCCTTGTCAGGCTCTGCACTGACAATGCAGAGCCTGCTTGGGATTTTCTCTCTCCCTCTCTCTCTCTCTCTGCCCCTCCCCTGCCTCTCTCAAAATAAATAAATAAACTTAAAAAAAATTAAGGCAGATCTTGTCACGTCTCGGTTCAAAGCTTTCCAGTGGCTTCCCCTCTGACACAGAATAAAAGTCAAGATCCTCATATTGGCCATCAGGACCCTCCCTTTATTTCCTCCCGACCTCAGTCGCTTTCTACCCCTCACTCACTCTGCTCCAGTCACGCTGCCCCTCTGTTGCTTTTGTTGGGTACTCCTCCCCCAGATGTCTTTGGTTCTTTGTTCGGCTGTCCCCTGAGGTCACTCCCTCACCATCTTCTGGGCCCTGCTCAAATATTGCCTTTTCCTCGGGGCTGGCTTGCCATCCGGGTTTGAGATTGCTCTCGTGACCACCCAGCACTTCTAGTTCTGCTTCTCTGTTAGTTTTCCCACAGTACTTAACGTCCTCTGACATAATAGAGACGCTACGTTTTGATTTTCTATTTATCCCTAACTTGAGTTTTGTCTGCTGGATCCCCAGTGCCCGGCACAATGCTGGGCATGTAGCTGGTGCTCAGTGGGGCATAGTGGAATGAATGGATGACCGACAGAGAATTGAACCAACGAGAGCAAGAGATGTAAGATTAAAACCTCAAAATCCGAAAAGATGGAAACAGTGAAGTCTTCTGAGAGCAAAAAGAGTGCCCTGGACTTAATCCTAGGCTATGAACAGTGATTAGTGCAGGAAATGACGTAGGAGAGTATTGGTCAGAGATGATAACGGTACTAAATTCAACATCCGGGTTGAGGATGTCATACATTGCTTCTTGCTCTATCAAGAAAGAAAACCCCTGGGAGACGCAGGCACGAGTTAGGAAAAGCAGAAGGGAAGAGCTAAGCATGAACATCCATGTGCGTTTTCACTTAATAAATACTTAATGATTATCTGCTCTGTGCACGTCACTGTGAAGAGGCTATGGAAGACCTCAAACAAATCGGGCACCTCCGTCTGGCCACACACACACACATACACACACGCTCACTTTCAGGGGCATAAGGCGAATGCGCATTTGCCAAAAACCCAGAGCAGGAGGTGTCAGAGATGGAAGTTACTGTGACTAGGGTCTGGAAGACTCTTTGGAGCAGGAGGCACTGGATCTGGGCCCGGGGGCTCTGCGTGAGCTAGAGCCAGAGTGTGGGAGGGTGGGTTCTGAGCTGAGGGACAAAATAGTGAAGTAAAGGGACCACGTCCGAGGAAAGGGACTCAGTCACATGTTAGCCCCATTCACATGGCAACCTGGCTCCGTTTCTCAGAGAAAAGTCATTTTCAAAGCTACCGCTGAGGAGGAGGTGACATAGAAGAAATTCGGCACCTTCCCCTCTCATGCTCTCATCCCAGGGCTTCAAAGCGTGATCTCCGGACGAGCAGCATCAGCGGTACTTAAGACGTTACTTCCGAGGTTAGAAGCGCAAATTCTCAGGTCCTGCCCCAGACCCACTGATTCAGAAACTCTGGGGGGCCCCTGGAGGTCCCAGCAATCCGTCTTCTAACAAGCACTTCAGGGGTGTTAAAATTTCTTTTTTAACGTTTATTTATTTTTGAGAGAGAGAGAGCCAGAGACAGCGCACGAGTGGAGGAGGGGCAGAGAGAGGAGACACAGAATCTGAAGGAGGCTCCAGGCTCCTAGCCGCCAGCACAGAGCCCGACGTGGGGCTCGGATCCACGGACCGCGAGATCACGACCAGAGCCGGACACTCAACCGACTGAGCCCCCCCGGGCGTCCCACAGGCACTTCAGGTGTTTTAGAGAACCGGTACCATGTATCTGAAGTGTTCAATTATTGGCAGCTACCACAATGATCAGTGTGGAGAGGGACCAGAGTTTCCATGTTTCTGAGTTTGCTGAGGAAACTCTCCTTCCAAGTTCCTACCCTTGGTCTTGCATCCTGAAAGTAGGGTCAAGACAATCCTCCCCTTTTATACTGTTTTATTGGGACAGTAACTTCTGTGAGCACTTGAGGCCACTTCATGTTGTTATAGGAGCTAAGAGGAAAATGTGAAAAATGCATAAGACCCAGTGTCCTGAAAGTCCAAGTTCTTTTCGATGGTGGGATTTTCGGAGAAGTCATTTCGTTCCATCTTTCACAAATCTTCAAAGCCCCTCCACTCTAAAGATAAAAGGAAAAGCACCTGGGATGTCCAATGTACATCTCCGATTATCAAAAATTAAGCAGTCTGAAAACATAAGTGTTGGGGAGGCTGAGGGCTAATGGGGCCTCTCCTACACAGCCAGGGGGAATACAGATTGACATTATCACTTTGGAAAACAATTTGGAACTGTCTAGAAAAGTTGAACATACATATATACCTGACAATCTAGAAATTTTATTCTTCTTACACCCCTGGAGAATCTCTTCACCTATGAACTTGAAGACCCATGCGAGAATGAAAATAGAAAACAAGACAAAATTGGACACAACCCAAATTTCCATCAACAGAAGGCTGGATAAATAAATGGTGCTCTTTACATATAATGGAACAGTCCATAGGAAGCACAACAAATAAATTGGCTACATGCAGCAGCTTGGCTGAATCTTAGGTAACATATTGAGTGAACAAAGCAGGTATTATAAGGCTACTTAAATGTTTATTTATTTACTTTGAAAGAGATTGAGAGAGAGAGTGATCATGAGTGGGAGAGGGGCAGAGGGAGAGGGAGAGAAAGAATCCCAAACAGGCTCCGCACTGTCAGGGCAGAGCCCAATGTGGGGCTTGAACTCACCAGCTGTGAGATCACGACCTGAGCTGAAACCAAGAGTCAGGCGCTTAACAGACTGAGCCACCCAAGGACCTCACAGAAGGCTACTTAAAGTGTGGTAATTCAGTTTAAAAGCTTCAAGAGCAAAACTAAATAATACCTTCTTTAGGATTATGTATATAACGCATATATGATTATATATGACATCTCCATCATACATACAATAAAATTAAAAAAAAATCAGGGCCGCCTGGGTGGCTCAGTCGGTTAAGCGTCCGACTTCGGCTCAGGTCATGATCTCGCGGTTCGTGAGTTCAAGCCCCGCGTCGGGCTCTGTGCTGACAGCTCAGAGCCTGGAACCTGTTTCAGATTCTGTGTCTCCCTCTCTCTCTCTGATCCAACCCGTTCATGCTCTGTCTCTCTGTGTCTCAAAAACAAATAAACGTTAAAAAAAATTTTTTTTTTTTTAAATCAAAGAAACGGTAAGCACAATTTTGGATAGAAAAGGAAAGTGGAGCACAGGTACATGCAACAATATTGATAATATTCTACTCCTTGAGCTGGGTGATAGATTCACCCGTATTTGTTTATTTATTTATTTTTTTTTAATGTTTATTTATTTTTGAGACAGAGACAGAGCATGAATGGGGGAGGATCAGAGAGAGAGGGAGACACAGAATCCGAAGCAGGCTCCGGTTTCCGACCTGTCAGCACAGAGCCTGATGCGGGGCCCTAACTCACAAATTGTGAGATCCAAAGTCGGACGCTTAACCGACTGAGCCACCCAGGCACCCTCAGGACTTCTTTTTTTTTTTAATTTTTAATTTTTAATTTTTAATTAAATTTAAATTTAAATTTTTTAAATTTTTTAAATTTTTAAATTTTTAAATTTAATTTTTAATTTTTAATGTTTATTTTTGAGAAAGAGTGAGACAAAGCATGAGTGAGGGAGGAGCAGAGAGAGAGGGAGACACAGAATCCAAAGGAGGCTCCAGGCTCTGAGCTGTCAGCACAAAGCCCGATGCAGGGCTCAAACTCACAGACTGTGAGATCATGACCTGAGCCAAAGTCAGATGCTTAGCCGACTGAGCCACCCAGGCGTCCCTTAAATCTATCGTTTTTTGAGAGCTTCCTGGATGCTAAGCCACCGAGCTAAGTACTTTCCACCTAATACCAATTTAATCCTTGCAAAATCTCTTCGATGTGGATAGTATTCCCATTTTACAGATGATGAACTGAGGCCGAGTGAGGCCAATAAACTCACCAAGGCTTAGCTAGCGAGTGGCAAGGCAAGGATTCCAGGACAGGCCTGACTCGTAATGCCTGCCTCTGACCAGAGGACAGGCCGGCCTGTCCCTCTAACTCAGGGGGCTCTGTGGGGTTGATGCTCCTCGATGTCGCTGCCAACTTCACTCACTTGTAGGCTCAGAGGGGCCGGCATGGGAGCAGGTGCTGAGGGTACAGCTTTGACCCCGGACCAGCTTCCCTGTGGGCATTTTGATGTCTGCAGCCTTGTGGGGCCAGGCCGTGGGGGTGCGGGGGTTAGTAAAACAAAGAATCTTCACTCCAGATTGGATCTTCCAATGCACCCAAACTGGGAACGCAGGGTGGTCATTTTGGAGAACGTGCAGGTCCTTGCTTTTCCACACTTGGGAGAAAGCTGTGCCTTCCTGCTGTTCTTCCTGTTCTCGTGTGAACCCTTGTGTGGAGACCACGCCACATGGGACGGGCACCCACACAGGCCAGTAGGAAGATAGGCAAGTGGCCTGAGGACTGGCTTCTGCAGGCGCTTGGATCACCTTACATTACAGCAGCTTAACCGGCGTCTCTGTCGTTAGAAATATGGGACAGCATTTAAGGCTCCCACGGGCCTCTTGTCTAGTTGATAAAATCTTCCCCTCTGTTTCCAGCAATGGATCCCTCCAACTTCTTAAAAGCCCAATCAGAGGCTTTGCCTTCACCAGGAGAGAGCCAGGGTGTGGGTAGGTTAACTGTGGGAATTTCTGCTGGCTTAAGCAGAGTGGTTTCTGGAACTCATTGGTTTGGGCTTTTTTTAAAAAAAGGCAAACTGACTCTGAGGTTAGTTCCCTTTCTAATTGATTAATCTCTTAGGCTTGGCAAGCACGTGTATCTAGACAGTGGGTAGGATTGGTTCTCCTGGAACAGAATTAATTTGCCGTTTGTGGTAGAGTGAAATTCAAGAGACTGTGGTGGGCAAGCCAATGTGTTTTGTCTTTCTTAGACGTACACCCAGGGCTTATGATTCTTGCACTAATCGTAGCTACAGTAGAGCAACTGGCTTGTTTATTTTAGATCGTTTATAGCCATCCCGCGTCTGTTGCCTGTTGCCTTAGAGAGGGAAGGAAAAGCCACCATTTGTAGAATGCTCCTTATGTTCTGGGCTTTTTATGCGAATTATTTAATTTCGTTCTCATGACATCTCTGGAGGAAAGCATTATAATCCCTATTTCACAGATGGGGAACCCAGCCGAGGATGTGTCATGTTCAAGTTTACAGTCAGTGGAGGAGCTGGGGTCTGAACTCAGGTCAGCTGGTCCCAAAACCTTCCACCAAGCACACTGCTTCCCAGGCCTCCCAGCTTGGGCCGAACCGGGCAAGAAAACGAGGACTGCGGCAATGGCTCTCCACACAGCGTGGTGACAACATGGCCGTGTTGGTTGGGAGGTTGATGGCAAGTGTTTCCGTTACTCCTTCATGTGGTGAATAATTTTCCCGTGGAGTGAGTGGGTCTCGCTTGTATTTTGTATCGCAATCTGATGCTCCTTTGGTATTCCTTGGAATATCAGACCCAACCCAACTCAACTGCTCACCTTCTCCACGTTGCAAGTTCCTCACTGATAAAACTGGGATAATAGTAGTATGTGCTTCTTAGTTGCTAGGAGTTAAGTAAGGCACCGCCATGATGTGTGTGAGTGGCAACTGAGGCTTAATAAAAGGGTGCTGTTATTGTGGCTAGCCCTGAAGGGCACACCTTTTTTTTTTTTTTTTTTTTTTTTTTTTTTTTTTTCAACGTTTATTTATTTTTGGGACAGAGAGAGACAGAGCATGAACGGGGGAGGGGCAGAGAGAGAGGGAGACACAGAATCGTTAACAGGCTCCAGGCTCTGAGCCATCAGCCCAGAGCCCGACGCGGGGCTCGAACTCACGGACCGCGAGATCGTGACCTGGCTGAAGTCGGACGCTTAACCGACTGCGCCACCCAGGCGCCCCTTTTTTTTTTTTAAAGTTTATTTGGAGAAAGACAGAGACAGCATGAGTGGGGGAGGGGCAGAGAGAGAGGGAGAGAGAGATAGAGAGAGGGAATCCCAAGCAGTCTCCGTGCTATCAGTGCAGAGCCCAATGCAGGGCTCACGAACTGGGAGATCATGACCTGAGCCGAAATCAAGAGTCAGATGCTTCACCGATTGAGCCACCCGGGCACCAGAAACAGCTCATCATGGTCTGGAGACCTTGAAATTCCTGAGTCTGTGTCACAGCATATTATTAATGAAACATGGCGCTAAGGTACTCTTCCTGTTTGGAAAGTGATGGCTGGCTTTGGATTTTACAGCTTGAGTTTGTTTGTTTGCTTTGTAGAGCGCGCAGCTTAGGAAAAGTATACTTTAAGCTCCTTACTCTTTGCAACAAATGCCTCTTTCATTCTCTTACCTGCTGCCAAATATTTACGCGGTATTGGATGCGTTCATTCACTTAGTCAGCAAATGCTGCGCCCCTAATTCATCTTCTTAGGGCCTCACACTTGTAGCCCATAGGTTCCTGTGCACCAGGAGGCCAAGTTCTAGTGCAGGGAGACATATACTTCCATGGGTCATCGTATCTCTCATATCAGCCCATATCACATATAGGAAATGTGCTGGAGCCCGGAGAGGAAGCAGCTGTATCTGTGTCTGGAGGAAACGAGGGGGACAAGGAAGACTTTGAGATGGAGGAAACAAGGGAGAGGAAGGGGAGGCACGTGACATTCTTTGTCCCAAGACTCAGGGGTGTGATAGGGTCAAAAGCAGGTTACATGTGAGGGAGACAGAAGACAAGCCAAGTAAGGCCAACAGTTCAGATTAGGAAGGAATTTCCAGGCCACGCCAAGGATCCGGGGCTTTATACGTACACACTCAGAAAACTTTACAGGGTTTTCACGGCGTCAGAGCATCAGATTTCCCTTGTAGAAGAAGCTGAGACTGGAGGCAGGGATACCCGTTGATAATACTCGCAGCTTGAGTTTTAACTCAGTCCTCAAAAGTACCCTACGAACTAGGTACTGCTATTACCACTCTGCTGAGTAAGAGGCTGAAATACAGAAAAGAAACTATCCCCACGGATACTACTGAAGGAGCCACTACTCCTGAGTGGACTACTGAGAAGGAGCCACTTGGATTTGAACCCTATCAGCATGACTCCAGAGTCTGCAGATATAAACACTAGACACTCATATCTGACTTGAAGTCTACTGTCTAAGAAACTATAATAGTCCTCACGAAAAACGATGAATACCGAACCTCTTGGGTAGCCCTGAGGCCGCAGGATAGGGGACCGTTGTCCACTGTATCAGAGGCTGTTATCCACCCGATATGCATTTTCTCTCTTAGAACTCTCAGTTTTTCTCTGAGTCCCTGCCGCCTGGAATAGGGATCATAATCGCTAGCTTTCCCTGCAGCTAGGTGTGACCGTGAGTCACGGCTTTGGCAAATGAAATATTTGGGAGTGCTGTATGACAGCTTCTAGAGAGTTTCCTAATGATTGGCGCATGTCCTTTGCCTCCTTCTTCCTATCCCTTCCACCATCCTGCTTTGGGGAATGTGCGTGTGGTGGCTACTCCCTTGGATCATGGTAGCAGGTGCCACTCCCTGGAAGGAGCATCGGTACCTGAAGTCTTGGTGAAGCGGAGCTGCCACACCAGCCGGGACCACCTTCCGGGGGATTTTCCCTGAGAGACAGATAAAGTTTTATTGTGCTTTAGGTAGTATCATTTCAGGTCTTTGTTACTTTCGGCCAAACCTAGTTCTTGCCAATACATCCCTCCCTTCCTCAAGGAAATATGATAAAATAGAAGGATGCCTATAGGTGAAGTCAACTCTGCACGTTGTAACACAAAAATCGCCGTTCGATGTGTTTTGCAGCAGTCTAAAAAATTCAAAATTTGTGTCAGCGTAGTCGATAAAAACAAAGAAAGCTATGATCAGTGGAAGAGGAAGACCTGATTTCCCAGTGTGCCAGGGTCAGGAGACACAAATGTGCCCGCATTCCATTGCATTAAGGCCCTACTCCCCACGCCACCTCAGAGGGAAAGGGTCACCTGCAGCAGGAACCCCTCCCCCCCGCCCCGTAATAACAGGATTATACATCCACACCCTTTGTAATGTGACATTGGCAATGCCTCTTGGTAAAATAGATGGAATATACATCCTCTTGTCATTCATTTTAGGGCTTGGCCATGCAACTTGTGTGGTCAATAGAATGTTGACAGTTGCAATACAGGTAAAGCCTTTAAATATGCTTGGGTGTTTCTGTTTGTTTCTTACACTTCTGCCATGTGAGGTGAGAAGGACACGTCCTTGAAGGAAATGCTCACGTATGAAAATACATGAACGATCCTTTAAGTCAGTACAAGGATGAGAAGATACCAACCCGGAAGCACCACGATCCAAAATTATGGCAGCGATCCCTTCTTTTTTTTTTTTTTTTTTTTTTTTGGTAGCAGCTTTATTCAGATATAATTCAATTCCATACAATTCATCCATTACATTTTTTTTAATGTTTCTTTTTGAGAGAGAGAGACAGACAGACAGAATGTGAGCAGGGGAGGGGCAGAGAGAGAGGGAGACATGGAATCCGAAGCAGGCTCCAGGCTGTCAGCACAGAGCCCGACACGGGGCTCGAACTCACGAACCGCAAGATCATAACGTGAGCTGACGTCAGACGCTTAACCAACTGAGCCACCCAGGTGCCCCACAATTCACCTATTTAAAGTCAACAATTCAATGGCTCTTTGTATCTTTATAGATTTGTGTAGACATCATCACGATCAATATTAGATTACTTTCATCAGCTCCCCAAGAAGCCCTTTAGCAGTTACCTCCTGCTCCCCAAATTCCAGTCCCCTTCTCCATCCTGAGGCCACCACTAAGATACCTTCCATCTCTGTGGATTTGAATATTCCAGACCTTTCATATAAATGGAATCATACATTATGTATTCTTCTGTGACTGGCTTCTTCCACTGGAAATGATGTTTTAAAGGTTCATCCATATTACAGCACGAATCATTACTTCATTCCTTTTTATTGACAAGTAATATTCCATTGTGTGGATATGCCACATTTTATTTATTCACTCATCACCTGATGAATTCAGTGGTACTTTTGTATAACCACAGGAACATGCAGAAGGAGAAAGAGCAGTGCAATGCGCTGATGACTTTATGGGACAAAAGCCTTTATTGTCATGTACTGGTCACATCCACAGAGTGTTACACACACAACAGTCCATTTCTCATTGCAAATAAGTATGTTGCTATGTGATTTAAAATACCAGTCTCTCTGAGACTTACTAACGGGAAACTGTCTCCAATGCAATCAACTTGCATTTATAAATGCAATGACATTTCTATGGAACCGAGGCCATGCTCTAGATGGGCGAATTTGCCAAGGTAAATGCCACCTTCAGTCTGGGTGGCCAGTTGGCCTTTCTTTTAGATACCTTTATTTTCCTGAACTAGGGCATTTACCCAGGTTCAAATATATTTTTCTATATTGCTCATGGTCGACCAAGGACTCTGTCATCTCAATGGCAATGAGGTCACTACATTGATCAACGGGTCCTGGAGGCCCAGCAGGCCAAAAATGAAACATATCAGACTAGAGCAATTTTCTCTGGAGCACTGACTAGAGACGGAGTGTCACCACCTCAGAAGTGTGCACTTTGAAGACAGGGCTATATTTTGTCCGAGTGCTTTGATTTAGTTTAGATCGAATAACAACTATTTTTTTTTTAATTTTTTTTTTCAACGTTTATTTTTATTTTTGGGACAGAGAGAGACAGAGCATGAACGGGGGAGGGGCAGAGAGAGAGGGCGACACAGAATCGGAAACAGGCTCCAGGCTCCGAGCCATCAGCCCAGAGCCCGACGCGGGGCTCGAACTCACGGACCGCGAGATCGTGACCTGGCTGAAGTCGGACGCTTAACCGACTGCGCCACCCAGGCGCCCCTAATAACAACTATTTTTAAAGAAGGGCAAGAGAATGCCACTGTACCAAAAATGCTCACAGTCTTGTAACTAGTAGATTGGTAAGTAAGACCTGGGGATCGAACCCACAGCAGAGTGATTATAGTTAACAATGCTGTGCTGTAAACTTTGAAGTTGCTAAGAGACTGGGTGGTAATTGTTCTTACCATAAAAAAGAAATAATAATTGTGTGACCTGATACAAATGTTAGCTAATGCTACGGTGGTAATCATATTGCAACATACAAATTAGCAAATCAACATGTTGTATACCTTAGTCTTAAACAACGTTCTATAACAATTGTATCTCAATAAGAGGATAAAACAATCTTTAATGAGGAAAAAAAAGGTATTCAGGGGAACACGGGTTTAGAAAGTTTAAAAAATATGACATGAAAAAAAAATACTCCATGGGCAGCAAACCCCAATGCCTATAGGACCAGACAGGAAGAGCCAGTCACATGGAAGGATTGGAAGCAACTATCTCTAGCTGGAGAATAGAGGTCAGCTACATTTTTAAATTATATGCTAACAACGTTAAACATGAATAATCAAAAGATGGGTAAAAATATACTTAGACATTATGAAATAACCCTGCAAAACAGATTATAAGGCCTGGTTGAGATCCAGAGGAACAAATCGGGGATTGATTTGCCATTCCTAACTTAGCCTGAATATATAAAGTCAAATGGACCTTATAGGATACTTTCTACACATATAGCAAAGAATGACTCTATGATATCTTATGGATTTCTGATCAATTTACTGGAGAGAATTTATACATAGAAGCTCATGGGATATGTTCCCGTTTGAGGACCATCATGGGAAGAGCATCTTTCCTGTGTTTGGTGCCTTTGCCGATTTGTGGCTGAACAGAAATCTTCCCCATTCCACCGCTCAAACAGCGACCTCAGGACTTTCTGTTCCGAATCCACCAAATGCAAAAGCGACCAGACAACATCGCCTCCGTTCCCCAAGGGCTGCTCGTTCAAGTGGCTGCCCTTGCCAACCCTGCCTGGGCCTCTGCAGGTCTGTCGCAGCTCCCCCTGCAGGTAGAGAGAGGAAAAGGGGGCCAGATTCCGCAGAGAGGAAGAGGGAGGAGCGGCCACCGCCGTGAGTAAATCTTCATTATCATAAAAAAGGGAACCACGGTTTCACTCTCCCCGTTTTTATGATGAAGTAAAATAAAATGGGAAAGAAGAGCGAGAGAAGAGATTGCTCAGTAAATGGCCTCAAACCCAGCACGTGTTTATTTAAGCGTCTCTGTGCAAACATAACCCTGGGTGTCCGTTAAATCAGCAGGCATGTCAGTTGGCACTTCTGGTTACAGACCATTTTACGGTCATACATCATTCATAGCCGTAAAAGCCATTTGCCCTCTGTCACCCAACCAATCAGGATCCAGCCAAGAGGAAGCGGAGCAGTAGCCTGGCAGTTTTCTCCAGGCTCCTCTGAATTTCCTCAACCTGGTTCAGCAGAATGTCACAGAAAATTAACTCTCCGGGGTTATTAGGGGCCCCTTCCCTTCCCCCACCCTGCTAAGAAGCAATGCGTGATTTCAGGCTAATGTTTACCCCAATCACAAGCAACACCTTGTGACGTCCGGGGTAAGAGAGCAGCGGGCATTGTACGCAGGCCCGGCACAACACCCGTCGCCTTGAACCACTCGAGTGAAGGTACGTGGCTGGGGCACGGCTCGCCATGCCTCTGCAGTTCACTCCTAATGCTCACTTTGAGCAGATTTGAAATTGATGTCAGCGTCTAAGCCACCCAGTGGGTAACCTTGATCCGCCCTTGCTTCCCTCTTGCGAGTTCACATTTTTTTCACTCCTCGCCTCCTCACTTCTGTTATCGACACAGAGATGCCTGCCAAAGCCTTATGACCGCCTCGGGCCTCGCAAACCATGCATCTTTCGGTTCTTCCCAAACGCCCGCCCCTCCGGGTTGGTACTTCGCTTAAAATGCCTCCCCACGTCTAAAGGGTCCTCCCTTTGTATTTATTACTTCTTCACTCTTTCCTGGTGCACGCCTTCATTTAAGAATGAGCCTCAACGGTCGTCACCACCGCAGTGGGCACCTGGACAGTCCCATCTGGTCGCCCCACTCCATCTCTGCCCGGGTATCCCGCGTGGCTTCTGGCCTCTCCAGTCGTAACAGGCTAGGATCAATTTTCCAGTGGCAGCTTGGAAATAATAGCGCAAAACGTATATTAATACAGAAATATATTGTGAAACTGTCCTTAAACAAACAAATGAGCCACTTTAAAATATTACTGCTATAAATGACCATGACAGTCGCACAGCACATATAATAAAAATAACTGCTGAGGAGAAGCTGCTGAATTACTATAGTAATAAACCAGATGTGATTATTATCATTTAACACGGTCATTGAATACCATGAATCCCTGAAGCCATTAAAATATTTATGATTAAACATTTGCTATTCCTTATAACAGAACGTATAGTTGGGTACTAAAAAACTGTTAAAGTATTATTTCAGCTAATATATTCCAGTTCTATAATGGAGGTCAACCAACATTGCCTGAATTCTTTAAAAGAGGGATGAGCAGGTGCCTCTCCGTATCTGGACATATTTCAGGATGTCTATGCTGGTATTATATACTCTCAGGGTCCTGGGGAGGGTGTATCAACTCCACGCTACTAAGGTAAAAAAATATGTTCCTATTCTTTATGCTCATGAACAGATGTGGGCTTGGGGGCTGTTCTGGTCATTCTTCTAGCAAGAAAGCAGATGTAGCAGATGCTTTCAAAGTCCCCTGCTCATATCCCCGTGGCATCTGTCTTGAACATTCCCCAGCAAGCGTACCTCCACCAAAGGGTGTCCATTCGGCCAGCCAGAGCCTGCAGTGCCAGGGCATTAACCCCTCCCCTGGAGCAAAGGTTGGCCCTGGCGGATAGGGTTGGGGAATAAATATCTCGGCCAGATTTATGGACGTCCCTCTTTTTCAAACTCTGTCTTTTGGCTGTGCTCTTGACCTTCGTTGCCCTCCTGATGATTGTTTTCAGTTATAATTTTAGTTCGGTTACATACAAATTGGGTTTGTTGGGCTGAACAGAAATGTTACAAGCGGTGTCTTCTCAAATTTAACTAGAGACACTTCGGCCCCTCTGGAAGGCCAGTCTTCCAGAGTGTTTGCTGCTCCCCTCCCTTCCTGTTTCTCGGCAGTTCCAGCTTCATCAGAGGATGAGGGTTGCTGCCAGGAAGGGAACTCATCCATCCACGGCACGTCCTGGTGATGGCTCAGGAGTGGAGAGCTCCATGCTGGAAGAGCTGAATGAGAATTCTTCGTCACTATCGCTTGAGGCTGACCTGAGTGTTTTAATTATTCATGCTACCAGAATTGGCTATTTCTTGTTAAATGGCTACCAACAGCAATCACCTTTCTTTATATCTTTAGAGACAAATATTTTCCAAGAAATAAGATGCTTGAGTTGTCTGAACCCTGCCAATGGACAATGTGGTAAGAAACAAAAATGTGGGATTTTTGGAAAGAGGTCTGTTCCTTACCTGGTGTGTGCATACACACACACACACACACACACACACACACACACACACACATATACATGCATATATATATATATATACGCATATATATATGCATATATATATATATATATATACGGGCATGTATATATATGCACACACACACACATATATATATATATATATATGGCACATTATATAATTCTTTCACACTTTCTAGCTTGCTAGCAGCTTAATTTTCTCATATGTGAAAGGACCATAGCAACCATATAAATTGGTAAAATGTATATAAAGCGTTTATATACACTACCATGTGAGTAATAGGTAATTAATAAACATTAACTTATTAAATGATGAATGAATGATGAATTTACCTACTATGAAGCTCTTCCACAGCATCACGGTGACAGCTCAGTTCTTGGCAGAGATATTACCTATTGGGAACCCATTTGATTCCCAGCATGTCTCTCTCTAGCTTCCCATCATATGGTTTGGGCAGTGCTATATATCTCTGTCATGTGGGTTCCATATTTGTCCTTACACTCCCAAGTTATATTTGTATAGGTCCATCCCGTTCTTGCTGTGGTTTCACATTTGTAGGTTTAATAACCTGGGCAGCTGTCTGATGTATGTACAGGAAAACTCACAAAACCTCAGAGTGGAATAAAAAACATTTTCGAAGACCCCTGCTGGCTCAGTCAACCCTAATGAGCTATTAGATCATGAGAGACTCTTTGCCATCAATTAGTCATTAGATCAGCAACCATTCATTGATGACAGGGCTCTCCTACTTAAAGGGATAGTACTGTTAGAATGCAAAGGAACCATTGCGGGTGTCTCTGAAACTCTCAAAAAAAAAAAAAAAAAGTAGCACCATGGGGTCGTTTCAAGTCTCAGTTACTCCAGAACCTAAAACGAGGCTCATCTAGTATGGCTGCTTAAATTTTTCAGGTCACCTTGACTTAGTAAAGATTTCCAATGAAAGAAGAATAAAGGCTTATTATAGTTTATATGTAGCCATGTAGCCCAGGGAGGGTAGAACGGGCTTAAAGGCTCTTGTCCATGTGTTGTGTGAGTATCGTTGGCTTGCTCATCATTTCTGTGACTTTCTAGGGCCTCACGTTCTTGGGGGTCTTTTCCTCCAATACCTTGTTCCTGCTGACCTCTGGACCTGTCTTGGACCTCAAGGCTGCTCTCTTCTCTGGCCTGTGGCCACCAAGACACCTGAAGGCCTGCAATTAGTACTCATATCATGCACTCGTAAGGACCTATGGTGACAATTCCACGTGTGTGCATGCGTGTGCTCGCAAATGTTACCTGGTAATCCAGCCTGGCCGATAAGTAACTGCTAACTAAGAATTGATGTTGGACATCATTTCGGGTAATAGTCGCTCCTCGTAACTGCACCAGGGTAGATGTCTTTGCCGGCTTTCCTCCTAAACATCTCCCGTCGGCTCTTCTTTCTCCCTCAACATACTCTTTCTCTCTCTCTAATTCTCAGGCTGCTCCCAGAACCTCAAAATCCCTCCAGTGTTACTAGGCAGAACCATTCACCACTGTCTCGGACCCAATCTGAAGGCAGTCGATTGGCCCATATAAGTATTTGCTAAAACGAAGACGGTTCTCTCCCCTGAGATGAGTTCTGCCGCAGCTCAACTAACAGGTGACTTTCCCCAAATATTTGTGTTTTTTTTAAAAATTTTTTTAATGTTTATTTATTTTTGAGAGAGAGAGAGAGAGAGGGAGAGCATGAGCGGGGGAGGGGCAGAGAGACAGGGAGACACAGAATCCGAAGCAGGCTCCAGGCTCCGAGCTGTCAGCACAGAGCCTGCCGCGGGGCTCAAACTCACGAACTGGAAGATCATGACCTGAACCGAAGTCGGACACTCAACCGACTGAACCACCCAGGCGCCCCTTTCCCCAAATATTTGTAACATTTGTGTAAGTAATCAAAGATCATGTGCACCAGCGCTTGACATGTTTTCAGGAATTGCGTTGGAGAACTCCACTACCCACACTGCACCCACCATGACATAGCACTTCCTGGAATGAACCAGGATCTCTTGTGGGCGGGTCTTGTCTGATGGTAGGTGAAGCCAAAGTTTGTCTCTGTTGGAATGCATTCCTGAAATTATAATGAGCAAATATGATTCCCAGTGAATAAATATGCACTTAAAAATGCTTCCTGGCTATCTTTAAGTGAAAGTAAACGGTATTACCTTTTAAACTAGTAAGAACACTTTGGAGGAGCATTCTTCCAGGGCACCTAGGTGGCTCAGTCGGTAGGGCATTCGACTTCGGCTCAGGTCATACTCTCAGTTTGTGGGTTCAAGCCCCGTGGTAGGCTCCGTGCTAACAGCTCAGAGCTTGGAGCCTGCTCTGGATTCTGTGTCTTCTTCTCTCTATGCCCCTCCCCCGCTCGTGCACCGGCGAGCTCTCTCTCTCTCTCTCAAAAATAAACAAAAAATTAAAAAAAAACAATGAATGAAAAGAGGAGCATTCTTTGGCTGGGAATATCCAAGACTCAATGGGGAGGCTGAGGGCCCTTTTGAAGTGAGCGGAACTGAGTCGTCAAATCCTTTCTGCAACGACAGAAACTGATGTTGGATAAAGACTCAATTACTAGTCATGTTTACTTCAGAAAGCCTGTTAATTTTAGTTCATTTATCTTCAAATTTACTTTAATGTTCTATAGACCACATTGTTGTTTAGTTCTTTCTGTAAAAGAAGAACTAGAACTACAGAGTAAAGCTTGTGTTATTTATTTATTTATTCATTCATTCATTCATTCATGAATGTTTATTTTTGAGACAGAGAGAGAGAGTGAGAGACTGCAAGCAGGGGAGGGTCAGGGAGAGGGAGACAGAGGGTCCAAAGGAGGCTCCGTGCCGACAGCAGAGAGCCCAATGTGGGGCCCGAAGTCATGAACCATGAGATCATGACCTGAGCCAAAGTCCGACGCTCAACTGACTAAGCCACCCAGGTGCCCCAAAGCTTGTGTCTTTTTAAAGGTGAAATGGGGGCGCCTGGGTGGCGCAGTCGGTTAAGCGTCCGACTTCAGCCAGGTCACGATCTCGCGGTCCATGAGTTCGAGCCCCGCGTCAAGCTCTGGGCTGATGGCTCGGAGCCTGGAGCCTGTTTCCGATTCTGTGCCTCCCTCTCTCTCTGCCCCTCCCCCGTTCATGCTCTCTCTCTCTCTGTCCCAAAAATAAATAAAAATGTTGAAAAAAAAAATTTAAAGGTGAAATGGTTCTCTGATATTAGTTTTTGGGGGAATCCTGGGATGATACCAAGCAATAATGACATTAATCACCTTCTGATTTTTTTTAACCAAATTTTTACTTTATGCGGGGAGCCATGCAGAGCCCTATTGGACATTATCTCACTTTTTCTCGTAGCTCCCCCATGAGGCAGGGTGTGTATTACATCCTATTTTATACTGGAGGAAACTGATCTCATTTCACCTACATCTTACTTTTTCCAGAGGCTTCCCTAGCTTCCCCTATTACCATGCTTGTCACATTTTACTATAAATGTTTGTCTGTCTCTTGGCCCCAACAGATCAGCGTGGGCAAGAATCACATCTGTGTTGTTACCTAATTCAGTGTGCCTAATTCAGTGCCTTGCATATGTTAGGTGCCTAGTAAGTATTTGCCTACTGGCTGGCTGGAACAACGAATCAGCATAGAGAGGAAGAGTAACTCACTCAAGGCCATTGGTAGAAAGTGGAACCAAGACTCAGATCCATGGCCCCTGGACCGTGGAGCCCAAGCTCTTAAATGTCATGTAGCAATTTCCTCCATCCCATGCCCAACCCCAACACAAAAACAACATGTTGATTTGAACAATAATATCTTTCTTGCTGCCAAGGCACACACTCTTAGTCTTTGTGGACACGTGAGCTCATTAGCAAAGCATCTTTTGTCACTGGGGAAAGGCACAATTCGTCCCTGAGTCTACCCCCTGCATGGTGTGCTGTGAAAGAGCCCCTCATCCTTGGTGTGCCCAGAAGCACCCTAGCCGAACCTTCTCCAGATCACGGTCAAAGCTCTGAAATCTGTTTAAGACTCCAAAGTCTGGCCTTGGGAAAGTCTTAATGGTCCAAATACAAAGGGGTGGAGTGGGGTGAGATGATGCAGAATTGAGGGTGGTGGGGGTTGTGCAGAATTTCTTTTCTTAAATGAAAAGCCCAAATAAAATAAATAAATGAAAACATAAATCACAGTGTCTTCTCCGGGCTCCTGGCTGGAGGAAAACAAATTAGAAAGGGCTTGAATGAAAGGAGTATTGAAGAAGCTTGACTTGAATTAAGTGGTTATATATTTTAAAAGCACTTTTGTTGGGTCCTGTAAAAATAGCAAATAAAAAGGTAGTAATATCCCCTGACTCTGTGAGGCAAATACCAGTAATAAAGTAAAGTAAGCTTGGGTATGTGTATATGTGTGTGTATGTGGGTGGGGTGGGGGGGCTGCAGAATTTAAGAGTATAAACTTGAGTAGAAGGGAAAAAAGTAAAGCATTTGGGTTAGAAACACTTTCATTTTCCCTTAATAATTAATGACGAGGTGCTATGGTTTCACATAGATACCGTGTGTCTTTCTAACGCCATTCACTTTCCTCTTAAAATGGCCCTAAATGAAATTTAAAGACATAACTTGATTTTTTTTTTCTTTGACAGGCAAGCTACAAGAGTTATTTCAGGGCTATCGAATGGTTATAATTTAGGATCCATTTTACAATCCCTCCATACGTAGGCAGAGAAGACTTTCACAATGAAAACTGTAGCAAGCACCAACCACAGCCAACCTGCAGTTCCTTTTTGACCTGCCGTGTCGTTATTAATTGAAAAGTTAACATCGACTGGACAGCATAGATATTTTTACAAATCTATAGAGGCTTGAGCCGCGAGTTGCACAAAAACGGTCATGGAGGAAAATAACACAGAAGAAGTTGCCAGGAAAGAGCTAAATGAACTTTCTCCTTGTTAAGAAATGTTTAGGTCCTTTTGTTTGTAAATGGCAGGTGGGTGGTACAATTCCAGTGTAATTTCAGAAAGCCATCTTCTGAATGTAATAAACATGTCTGCAATAATAGGATTCAGAAAATCGCAAAATGCATTCCAGAAACCCTTTGATTGTGCATACAGAACAGAGGATTTAGCTATAATTGGCTATAACACAGTTATGGACGGCAAATGACACACGGCGGAGCTGGGTGATGTAGCAGCTCTGATTAGCGACGGTAAGGTTCAGCTGAACATCGCGAATAAAACAGCAAGTGCATGGTGACACAGCACCTGCCCTCCCTCCCTTCCTCTCACCCACCTTCCCTCCCTCCCTTCTTCCCTCTCTTCCCGCCTCACTCCCTTCCTTCCTCACTTTCTCCCTTTCTGTTTAATTGAAGCCTCATAACTTAGACTAGAGAACTTAGTTTGTTATTACCCGACGAATCACATGTCAGCCAAGCCTTCATTTTCTTCAGAGAGTCACAGTTGTGTGGAAAGGGGAAGTAGGAGCCCATGGGGAATTGACTTTTTGGAGAACTGGATGTAATTTGAATCAAGAATTATAATAGGAAATAAACCATTACAATAAACAAGGAAACATGTACACAATTACTTTCACGGCGTAATTTTATTCACTCTAGTTGAGAAAATAAAGAGATAATACTGACCGTAGCACCTGGGTATTTAATGCAAACTGTAAAATCTATTATATTAAACAAAGTCAAAAGCAATGTGAAAGATCTTGAATCTATTCAAGGCATGCACCTCATTACAGACTTAGCAAATTAAAACACAAATAGGATTAGAAAAGAATAATGTAACAATCTCCCACCACGGTCCCTAGAGCATTAAGTCATAAATTGGGTTTGCATTAAATTGTGCCTGCAGTATTGAATTCAGGGAAAGAGCTGTAGGCTGGAGATAAACCATGCTGGGCTACTCACCAACTTTGGCAAAGCTATGTGTTTTCTGAGACGTGTAGTAAATTTGTTAGACTATAGCAGGTCTACAAAAAATGAGCACTTCGTATCTTAATTAAAAAAACGGCAATGTCACGCCATATGTGGCTTGCAGAGATATAAATGCAGACAAAAATCCACACGTGAAACAGAGCTCTGTTACCCAGGTAAGTTTAAAGCCATTTCACTAAATGCACTGCTTAATACTAGAGACAGGGTTCGTGCGTTTTAACTCTCCACACCGAGTTTTTGATCAAGGTTGTTTTGTTTTAATTTTTGTTTGCAAAGGAAGGAAGAAGTGGAGAAAGCGAACCAGCCTCTTTAGAGAACACATGCGGGCTTGTAGACTATTCAAAGGAGTACTCTCTTTCCATGTGACGATTAGACCTTAACTATTCTGGCTGATCTATAGAAAAATACATGTGATTTATTTTGAAAAAGCAAGTGAATGTACTTAAATTAATTTTTAAATGATGCAGGTTTTTGAAAGACACTGTCCACTACAAAGCTTGTTCCTTCCGTTAGGGGTTTTACTCTCTTTGATCTGCGTCCTAATCCTTTGTATGAGGGAGACTAATCAGGAAAAGAGGAAGCTGTTCAGCGTATTGTATGGCCTCATGTGAATTCCCATCTGTTGCCTCTTTGCAAACGGGCAGGCCAAATGCAAAAAGCCGATGGTTGGTCCTGTTTCCTCAGGGCCACTCTCAGGTACAGGACTCTCTTTTATTTTCTCTGACTTCCTAAGGCTGCTATGAGAATTCCAGAAAATAGGGAGTGTGACTTCCCGTGCTCAATGGTGTGCGGGAACTTGTCCGTACTTGAGAGGATTGTTTCTAGACCTTCCTGTTAGGGGGAAGTCCACGTATCTCCTGGACAATTCCTTTTCCCTTCCGTGTCTCTGGGCTCGCATTCTCCCTTCCAGGAGTGCTCTGACCTCCAGCTGCTCTGACCTCCAGGCGAAGGGTTTCTACATCACACTTAGTAGCAGACAGTCTGTTTCAACTGGCATTGTATAGTTTTAAAAGCTTATTTGAAAGTCTAAATGGCTCCCATTTTGGCTTTAGTAAGACAAATATGGGCAAAAACACGCAGTGCCCCTTAAGTATGATGGATACTCAGGACCCGCTGAAGTTTCCCGTAGCCAAAGTCTGGCTCATCATCAGGGCAATTTTTCTGCTGCGTTATTTATGTGGTGGTTTTTCTTCTAATTATGGCTCATGATGGCTGTTAGTGTTGAGCAGTAAGAGGGCTAACTGCATTGTACTGCCATTTAACTCCGGCCCATAAAACGGGTGATAAAGCTGAGGGCTTAAAACCAAAACAAAACCCCCCAAAACGTAACTTTCTGTGACAAGCTCACATCCGCTTCTGCCATCCCGAAGCTGGAAACCTTCACGGAGGAAGCACACGGAGGTGGGTGACTTCTGAGGCCTGGGAACCTCACGTTTCACTCAGGCTTCACCCTTAAGTAATCCTTTATTGTAGACAAAACAACCCCCGACCTCGGATATAATTAACACATGCCAGGTTTAATCAGAACCAGTGCGCTTGTTGTTTGGAAACTAATGAAAGCAAATAGATGTTACTTAACACCATAAATAATGAAAGGTCCTTTGTTGTTCTCAATTTTGATTACTATTTTTTGATGGTAAGACACGTGCTACTTGGTGCGTGCATAAACAAAGAAGATAAATGGCCGGGATGAGAATGAGTTGTCCATAATCTGATTAAAGCGATAGGGCTGGCTCCTAGGCCAATCGCACAGGGCTTAATGATTGGGTTGTTGTTCTTAATATGTCTCGTGTTCACTCTTAAAGAAATCAAGAAAAATGTTAAGAGGTTGCTGATATTTTACCGGTGGCGTTGGGTTGTCTGTCGGAGATTCTGACAGGAAAAGAACATTCTCTGTGCCTGGAACACAATGTCCAGCCACGTATACTAATTTGCCCAAATGATATTAGGAAGGCATTCAAGACCTAAATCTGCCCCAATTCATTCACTGTGCCGGCACACACAGCCATCGGGGATAAGGCAAGGACAGGCTTGGTTTTACGGAGGCTACGAGGCGATAACATAGCTGCAAAACGCCACTAACCTTCTGTGTGGTTATTTCCTTTTTCTTCTGGACAGAACACTTCTGGATTTCAGTAAAATGTCTACTAGTGTTTGCAAGGGAAGTGCACTATTTAAAAGCTTGTGGCTACTCCAGCCTCTTGGGATATTAGGGAGCAAACGTACAGTGATGGTTGAGTTCTGTAAGAGCCCACGTTGGTGGACTGTGATGATTTCCATCCCTTCATTTAGCATGAGTTCTATGGTCTTGTGTGTGAATGCACATTTGTGTGTGTGTGTGTGTGTGTGTGTGCACATTCACACATACCATAACTCATAACCGAGTGGTCCTGCAAATTTAAGTCGGTCTGAGAGAGAGGTCCCACTAAGTGCACTGCCTACCAGATACGATCATGGTGGAGTCTGGAGGTGTCCTAATACATTTCACTTATTTTTTATTGACTTTATTTTATGTTATCTCATTTTTTCAAGTGGGCTTCATGCCCAACGCGAAGCCCAATCGTGGGGCTTGAACTCAACAACCTTGAGATCAAGACCTTAGCTGACATCAAGAGTCGAATGCTTGGGGCGCCTGGATGGCTCAGTCGGTTAAACATCTGACTCTTGATTTCGGCTCAGGTCATGATCTCACAGTTACGAGATGGAGCTTCATGCCCAGCGCGGAGCCTGCTTAGGATTCTCTCTCTGCCCCTCCCCCATGAGTACTCTCGCGCTCTCTCTCTCTCTCTCTCTCTCTCTCAAAGAAAACTAAATTTTAAAAAAAGAGCCCAATGCTTAACCAACTGAGCCACCCAGGCACCCCCATTTTAGGATTGCCCTAATGCCATTCAGCCATTAAGTTCTTTGTTGCCTTTGAAACTCCAAACTGGACAACTGGATTTCGAATGAACAGGAATTGGGATATTCTGCCTATTTTAAACCAGCAACGCAAATAAATATTCTAATTTCAATTCATCAAATATATGTTGAGAGCCCACTGCTGCACTGGTGTCCCATTTTACAGATGAGAAAGCTCAGGCTCAGAGAGGTTAAACAACTCCCCCAGGGGGCGCCTGGGTGGCGCAGTCGGTTGAGCATCCGACTTCAGCCAGGTCATGATTTTGCGGTCTGTGAGTTCGAGCCCCGCGTCAGGCTCTGGGCTGATGGCTCAGAGCCTGGAGCCTGCTTCCGATTCTGCGTCTCCCTCTCTCTCTGCCCCTCCCCCGTTCATGCTCTCTCTCTCTCTGTCCCAAAAATAAATAAAAAAAAAAAAGTTGAAAAAAAAAATTAAAAAAAAAAAAAAACTTTAAATAAACAACTCCCCCAAGACCCCTAGCTGCGTGGTCAAGTTAGTAGCTTGGTCTCAGCTTTGAACAGAATCTAGCTCTCAGCTCTAGTTTCTTTCTACCGCCTTGTGTATCTCCATCAGCAGTTAAATCCCCCGTGTTTCGACGAGTTTTAACTGTCTCTGGTCTCTTTTTTTGAGGGGGTCTATGAATCCGATGGAAATAGTCGGCTGGCCCCGTCCTACGTAGGGAGAAGCAGCAGCTGACAAAGGCCTCAGCGACTTGCTTTCTGCACCGCGGTGGTTGGAGTGTGTGTTCATGGCACTTCTCGGTTTCCCTGGCGGATCTGCATCCTCTTCCCCTCACAGACCAGCCTTTGGTTCAATGGCCTCCCAAACCCCACAGACTAAGGTTGGCCTCCCAGGGACACAGGAAAGGACACGGGGGTGGAAAGAAGAGAGGCAGCCAGAACGCGCTAATCCTCGGCCTGTCCGTTCCAGCCCTGTCCTTCTCCTGCCCGTCCCCCGTGGTAGGGCCACGTGGTCACACACTGGGACCCCCGCCCAAGGGCAGGGAGAGGAAATAAAAGGAGATGAAACAAAAGCACAGCTGTGCTGTTTATTAGGCCTTTGGTTTAAAAAAAAATGATGGAGAACGAGGTTGGAACTAAGCTGCTCTCTTAGAAAATGCTGGCGGGGATTTTAGTGGTGGGTTTTTGGCATCCGAATGTATTAGCTAATGTATTTGAATACAATGAGCTATGCAGTGCGGTGGGGTGGAGAGGGCCTGAGGCTAACCAGCAGGTCTTAGTAACCTTGGGAAAGCCACCTCACGTCTCTGGGTCTCAGTTTCCTCTTCTGCACCAGGTACACAGTGAGCCAGACCATCTGAGGAGAGCAGCGAAGACTAGGGCAAGTCGCCTAGTCACTCTGTTCACGCACGAACTATGTGACCAGGGGTCAGTGACTCAACCTCTCTGAGGCTTAGTTTCCCCCTTTTGTGATACGGGGATAAGACATCTACCTCGGAGAGCTAAGAGTTTAGCCTGGCTAGTGCACAGACAGCTTCCGGAGAAGGTATTTTCCCCAGATCTGAAGGAAGGTCTGGTGAGTGGGATACTTTGAAGGCAAGTGCGGGAGGAAGCTGATCCATGAAGTACAGGCTGGGAGAGGCCTGACCTTGAGGTGGGCGGTGGGGCTCTGAGCCACCCTTCTGAAGGGAGGACAAAATAAAGTACCTGTTGGTAGCAGGACAGAAAACAGGACGCGTGGATGCCAAGCTTTGTTGGAACATGGCCTTGGGGTGGAAAAGAGAAATCTTGGAACACTCCCGCCTCCTTGCCTAGTGCTTTCCGTTTCTTAACTCTTTATTTTTAATGAAGATGGGAAGGTTTAGGGCTTTGACAGTTCCATTTATTTCTACCATTTTCATCTAAAACAATACAATGAACAGCAATTATTTCCACGCGGGGTTTCAAATGCAGCTGGATAAATGTCAGTATTAATTAAACATGTTCTGCGTCCTCTGGGTTGTCGCTTCTGTTTTGGACTGTCTGTATTTCTCTGTCTCTCCCACCAGCTACCAAACCAGTCCTCTCTCCTTTTTCCTTCTTGTCCTCCTTTTTCATCCTCACAGTGGGCACAGGAAAACACCAACTAAGGACCCAGCTGAACTGAAGGGGCTGAACCCATGAGGAGGAACCCCACGCATGAAAACGCCCATAGGAGTAAATTCTCCCCAGGAGAGCACATGGAGGGTCCCAGTGAAGGAGAGATGACACCTTCCATTCTCGAGCTCACTAAGGCCTCCAGGCTACCAGCTGGGGTACCCAGCTGTTCCTCCAGATATGGAAGCTGGCCTGTCCCTATCAGTGCCAAGCAGGGCACAGAAGATCTTGCCCCCGAGCAAGGGGAATTTAATGACTCCCCCACTTAAATCCTTCCCAGGGTTCCTCCTCAGGTATCACTCACCCAGTATAGCTGGGGCTCTGTGGACACACCGTGTCCCCACCAAGGAAGCAGGAGTTGTCTGTGCATAATCATGGTCAAACACTGATACGTGTTTGGGATTAGCTTCTACGGGATGTTTTTTGTGTTTTGGGTTTTTTTTTTTTTGGTATGGGTTTTTTTGTAGATTTGTATCAAATCTATGTCCAAAATGAATATGGATCTCTTTTATAAGTAAACACAATAAAAAAAATAGAGTGACAGAAGAAGAAAGGAGAAGGGAAATTACCAAAAAGGAGCAGAGATGTTCGATAATTCCAGACGTCTAAGATGAGATCATTAGAACAGCTAAGCTCTGAGCTGAGGCAAAAAGAAAAATCTGGGGTTACATAGCGTGTATCATCTGAAAAAAAAAATCACATCTTTTTTTTTCTTTTGCTGAACCACTGCTTTCCCAGAACAAACTCAGAGGAGAATTTATTACCTGGGTCCTTGTATAAGTGCTTGCTGGATGGGCAGTTGAACAAAGCCTTCAAAAAGAGTCTTACAGAAAGACAGAGTGTGATGTGGGATACTACCCCTTTCTGAAAGGATGGCAGAATTCGGATTATGGAGGCCGACCCGATATTTGGACAGTACCTTTTATTTACTTATTTATTTATTAAAAAAAAATTTTTTTTTAAGTTTATTTATTTTGAGAGGGAGAGAGACAGACAGAGAGAAAATGGGGTAGGGGAAGAGAGAGAGAGAGAGAGAGAGAAAGAGAGAATCCCAAGTAAGCTCTGCACTGTCAGCACAGAGCCCGATGTGGGGCTTGAACTCATGAACCGTGAGATCATGACCTGACCTGAAGTCAGCCGCTCAGCCAACTGAGCCACCCAGGCGCCCCTGGACACTACCTTTTAGATTGGATTTAACACTGCCTTTTAAAAAATAATCACTTTTGGAGCACCTGGGTGGCTCAGTCAGTTGAGCATCTGACTCTTGATTTGGGCACAGGTCGTGATCTCATAGTTCATGGGATTGAGCCCTGTGTTGGGAGTCTGTGCTGACAGCACAGGGCCTGCTCGGGATTCTCTCTTCCTCTCTCTCTGCCCCTCCCCTGCTCTCTCTCTGTAAACAAACTTAAAAAAAAATCACTTTTTAGATAAATTTTTCTTGTATCAAAAATAATGCATGTTCGTGTTCAATGTAGCAAATTTAGGAAATGCAGATTTTAAAAAAGAGAGAAATCTCTAACCCCACGACTCATTTAACCACTACTAACATTTCGCGTTGTCTTTGGTCTTCTTGTCTGTGCATATCTATGGCACGCACATCCATTTTACAGAGATAAGAAATTACTACGCATAATGTCTTGTTAAGCATTTTTAAATTTACCAATGCAAATGTTTCCCATTCAATAAATCTCTCTATAATATCACTTTGAATTCTTGCAATACTGTGTTGATATTTATACCGTAGAATACAGCAGGGAGATGTTATTACAACGTGTTTAGCCAATTGCCCGCATGCTAGATAGTTGGGTTTCTGATATTTCACTTTTATGAACAATTCTGTAGTGAATGACTTGTGCTAACGTGACTAGCTGTGTTTCAGGGAGGGCGGGTCTAGTCCATTCAAAACAGTGCCCCAGAGGTTAACAAACTGTCCAATCACTTGGAGGCATAATGTGCATTGGCTACACTTTTCCAGGCAGGAAGGAGGAAATACTATTGGAGCACACAGTCTTGATATAAAGCGTATTTTCTGGGCTGCTTATTGAGAGCAGTAAAATTCTTTTTTTTTTTTTTTTTAAAACCTCTTTCCCAATTCACAGGCGAGTTTTATCAACGTTTATTTATTTTTGGGGGGACAGAGAGAGACAGAGCATGAATGGGGGAGGGGCAGAGAGAGAGGGAGACACAGAATCTGAAACAGGCTCCAGGCTCTGAGCCGTCAGCACAGAGCCTGACGCGGGGCTCGAACTCACGGACCGCAAGATCGTGACCTGGCTGAAGTCGGACGCTTAACCGACTGCGCCACCCAGGCGCCCCTAGAGAGCAGTAAAATTCTTCATTTCTGTCCTTGCATCCTGCAGCCTCGAGGCAGGAAAGACGTAGAAAAGGTAGATGTGGGGATCACTGTGGAAGCAGACAGGAAGGAGTTCACCTCAGCCGCTGAGGGTCTGCCTCTATCGATGGTCCCACATAGACACGGAATGCATTCAGATACTCTTGCTTGTAGGTAGTGTGTTTGTTCCCGGTCCCCAAAAGGTGTGGGGCATATGGAGGTAGCTCTCCCTGTCTGTGGTTTTTTGAAAGACTCGAAGATGGTTCACCATCTAGACACCAAAGATTGAACTCTTCTCCAGAGAGCCACCCAAACACCTGCCCTCTCATTCCGTCGAGTTTTCCCCATGCAGGGTAATTCCTAGTTAAGCTCAGACAGACGAGGATTCATAATATGTTTGAACGCCAATAAGGAAGGATTTTTCTGGATAATGTGGTTTAGAAGCAAACACAACTACAAAACGTCCCCAAACATGTCTTTATGCATTTGCACACGACCAACAACTTCACTCTAAGTGCACATAGGTAGACGTAAATATTTAATCGTTACGAATCTGAATTTATTGTAATCCTGTTCCCAGTGCTATTCTTTTTCCTTAAGTGTTTTTTTTATTTTCTGCATTGCACTTCAACCCCAGAGGACACACTTTTGAGAAAATACTCCATTAAAGACATTGTTGGAGCGACTTTGATTATTCATTAGTGTGCTTTCAAGTGGACCTGAATGGAAATGCTTTTTGCTAAAGTAAAAATACATCCGTTTCTGTGATCTAATTGTACAATTGGTTAGAATCTCTATCTATCAGTTCAAAGGGAAACTCGGTTTCAATGAATTTGTTTTTAATAAAAATGTGTTATCTATGATAAATATATTTCACTTTGTTCAAATGGATTTGATTGGGAAAACATATTGAACACAAGTACTGGTAGAGCTTAATTTCATTGCTTGGAGAAAACGTATTGAATGCTGGTTTGAATTAAATTCTATTTGTTTTAATAAAAGTGTATTGGCCTGAGTGTACATATATTTGTTTTAGTGGCAGTGCATTGGATCCAATAAAACTATATTGGCTTCACTGCTTATGTCTCCTTTTCAGCGAAAATGGATTGAATGGGAAAACGAAATAGGCATGAAGCAGCCAGCCCCTAGGTCTCTGCTTGGCGTGGGGATCCACATAACTGAGAGGGAGTGGGTTTCCATAGACTTTATATCAAAAGATGCTTTTCAATTTAAATACCTTTTACTATCGAGGACCCAGATGTGAAACTGAATTGCCACCATAAAGAGTGTAATTTTCTGAAGCAGCCCTTTCCATGGGCAAGTTGTGCGGCTGCCCAGGACACCGGGAGGAAGAAATCCCATGAAAGCCAACAGAAGGTTTGTCAACGTCCCTTAAGCTTTATGTGGCCTCATTGGTTCCAATAAGATGCTGTCTACCAGGCATTCCTAAATCCCTTAAATAAGCAGAAAAGAGATCGTGAGTGCTCCCTGAGGATGGTCCTGGCCCATCAGCACTGAAATGGGTCTGACTTTGAACTGATTAAAAGGGGGAAGAGTTGAAACGAGTGTTATCCCGAGACGTGCGTCAGAATTACCAGACTTCCTGTGGATCATAGACCCTCAGAGAGGAGTCAGCTCTCCAGAGGGAGTTGACACTCGTACTGCTATCTAAAAAATGGCAGCCTAAGCAAAGAGCCATGATCACGTTGTATAGCTGTGTGGGACTCCCGGTGCCCTGGCTTACAGATACTCCTGTGCATGGGTGCCCTGTCCCAAAGCTGGAGTTAAGATAATGAGGATTAATAATGATATTGGTTGTTATTCTCATGTGCCCGTCTGTTAAGGGACTATGTGCTCTGAATTGTTTCTCCCCCAGACGATGAACTTGACCTGACTCCTCTACCCAGTTTCATTTAGCCTTGATGAGAAATAAATGCAAATACCACTTTCATTAACACCTTTGTTCCTACTAAATGTGCTAACAAGCTCTAGACTTCCACCTTCCCACTAATAAGTGGTAATTTTCAGCTAGTACCATTAGCAAGGAACTCTCAGCCCTTGGTGTATAGTTGCTCATTTTTTTGAATGCCTGGATTCTTATAAGACCCTACAAAGAGAAGAAAATCGATTCGCGGATTTTTCCCCCCTCTGTGGCAATATCCCCAATTACAGACGGAAAATCAAGAATAAAATGGGATTTGTAATAAATAAATTTGCCGTGCTGTCCTTGGAGATGCGGGATCACTATCCTGCCGAGGGGAAGGGGATTAACAACTAGTTCCCTTGGTCAGAAAGTAGTATTGATCCATCACATTGTGGAAATCTGATACAGAACTGAGTCTACTTGTTTCAGAAAGGAGATAACAACCTACAACTTAACTCACTGTCCTAAAAATGGAGTTTTCAGGTGATTAGGGTATTTCTAGGATCAAACCACAGGGATGCAGAAACTCATAATACCTTGGAAGGGATCACTGCAAGAGTTTGGGGATAGCTGTGAAAAGAGACCGAATATATCTGGGAGCTGAAAGCTCCCAGTGTAGATTTGTAGGCTCTCCCTGACCACAGGCTTACAAAACACTACATCTATTGAGGGAACCAACTAGAAACAGGCATTCCTTTTAGGGAGACCAGTAAGGTAAAGGCTGCCCTTATCCTTCCCAAGACGAATGAGAAAAAATCACCCTCTGAAATTAACTGGGAGATGATTTGGGGGAGCTTCAGAAGGTGAGTGGGAAGTGGGATAAAGAGGCAGCCAGTAAAGGATAGGTTATTATGCCAGGTACCATTGTGGTCAACTGGAGATTGATCTGCTGTAGAAACCTGGGAATCAATATACAACCTGTGCCTTAGAGTTATGCCACTCAAAAGGCGAGGGAATTGAGGTATTTATATACCAATGCCACTGTAAACAGCAACTCCCAACCTCGTTGGCTGAGAGCTGCTCCCGGGGAGCATTAATCCTCAGGTGCACCTAGCCTGCCAGGTGAGCAGGCAGTGGCTCTGACCACCAGAAAAAGCTTCAAGGCCAAGAATTCAGTTGGAAGTCGTCAAGTTGCAGGTGAGGGCAGGGCACTGACAAGATCTGCTATCCCCATGAAGCCCATTTTACAGGTGAGTAAACCGAGATGTATGTAAAGGCTAAGTAGTCTTCCCAGGGACACACAGCTAACACGTGGCACAGGCAGAATGCAAATCTAGCTTCTGTTCCACTTGAGAGTCAATGACGTACCCACTTAGCCACACTGCCTTGGCCACGCTGTCCAGCTGAAGAAGCGGGCACGCCTCCCAAAGTTTAAATACCGTGTCTCGAGGGTTTTATACTCTCTCAGGGCTGGGGGCTGAGGATTGCAGGCAGGAGAGGGAAACTGGAAGTGTTATACTGCCTGAGCTTCTGTCTCGAGGAGTGCCCAGATAGCCATCTCTCTTTGGCTGAACGGAATCTGAGTATCTAAGAATCTGTTTACTAACTGGAAGCTAAGCTCCCCTTGTCCTCTGATATATCTTTGCTTAGTAGGGAATCGCAAATAACTATATGATCATGTGCTCCCGGGTGCTTTCCACGGAGCCAAGGGGCTGTCTCTCAATTTCACTGGCCCCCGACTCGTTCCCTCTCATGCTCAGACTTTTTCCAACCGGCCTTTCCACTTCGGCTGCATTTGCTAGCTGCTAGCTGCTTTGCAAAGTAAGTTATGATGGCTTTGTGCTATAAAATAAAACGGCAATCCTCACAGCTGTTTTGATTCCATTTAATGAAATGGTGGTGACATCTGAATGTCACCGCTGCAGAGAGGCGGACGGGTTGTTGCGGTTGCCGAGAGTGGAAAGATCGGTATTATTCCCCGGGCTAATATCTCATACAACAATTCTGCAGTTATTATTGTTCTCTGTCAGTCGAGGTTGTCGCTGTGCCCCTCTTACTAGAGAAGGACTTCAAAAGGATAGCGACAGACCTCTAGCTATTTTTTGTTACCTGTGAATACAATCGGACAGCCAGGGTGGAGGGGAGGCATGCGGTATTGTCAGTGGGAAGAACATTCGACTTAACAGTTCCTGCCATTCAAGATTCAAAAAAGTATGGTGTTCAGGGAAGCCAATAGCGTCTGCGTCATCCCATCGGAAAGTGCCAGAAAGATCTTTGGTTTCTCCTTCGTCACACATAAAGCGGAGAGAGAGAGCGGTGCTGGGAAATATCAGACGGCAAACACGGAGGCAAGTCAAGAAGAAGCCAGTCTCGTCCTCAATCAATTATGCGAGAGTATTATCAAATCAATAAATTCACAGTGCGAGTGCTCGCGGCAGATGGACGAACACTTGTCGGCTATCTGGAGCCGCGAGAGAGTCAGATTTATTTGCAAAGCTTGTTTGTCTCATTTCTCCTGCCTGGTGCTGGAAGGCAGAGCATGCATCTGTGATTTTTCAAATGCAAGAGCTCTCCAGCTATTTTATAGCGTGGGAGACTGGGCTCTCTGCAAGCTGAACTCTCCAGACTTCTGGCTTTTGCGCCTCAGAAGGAGGACAAAAGGGGGCAGGTTTAGCAAGGGGTCTCTCTCTCTCCACGCCCGGGGTTGTCAGCACCGGCAACTGGCCTCCCACACTTGGCTGTGACCAGGAGGGTTTGCTCCACTCGGACCTCAGGGATGGGTTTACGGGGAGGGAAGAGGAAGCTTCTGCTGCAGGTGTAGCCCGAGTCAGGACGGTGTGCCCTCTAGTACGCAGGGGTGTTACCAGTGGCCCCTGCCAGCGCTGTCACGCCTTCCAGCCACCGAGGGTTCTGGCATACTTAATGCTCAGAGAACTCAAGATGAGCTCTTGGCTGAGCTAATCAGGGAGGAAAGGGGCATATCTCGTGAGTCGGAATTGGTAACTTCACAGGCAGCTGCCATCCAGAAAGCATTTTTCAGGTTCCTTCTTATGGGAGGAATCATCTTTCCCATTTTGTATATTGGGACAAGTGTGCTCTTGAAGTCGAGCAAGAGTCCATGAACATTCTAGGTCTGAATCCGCAGCCTCCTGACCACGTGCATGACCAAGAAGCCTCATTAGACAAATTTTAAGCACCTTAGGGCAGAGTGAGTCACACATCTCCAGGACTGGTGGAGGAGGGGCAGAGTCCGGGCCCTGTGCCTCAGTGTGTTCATTCATTCCTTCATCTGTTCAGTTGGTCAGTCAGCAAACATCAGTGGGGCCAGTGGTTCTCAAAGCCCACCACTGACCACCTGGATCAGACTTTCCGGGTGATTCTATTGTACACTCAGTGTTGAATCACTATGCCACATGCTGGGGACACATAATGTGGACAACACAGTCCCTGTCTTCACAGTCCAGGGTGATGACATTCAACAAAGGCCATGATCGAAGTAAGCTTAGGCTTACTTAGGGGCAGAGAGAAGCAGCCCCAAATGAAGGTAGGGCAAGGAGATGAGAAGGAGAGGATACTGAGCTACCTTCAAAGAAGAAGCAGGAATAATTGCACATTAACCAAAGGACAGGAAACGCAGATCGTGCAAAATCTGGGCATATCTCCAAGGAGAGGCAATGTTGCCGTGGACGTATATAAGGCAAGTCAGAGGGAGAGGGTGGCGGACAGAATGAGAGGTGAGTGGGGGCCCCAGGAGGAGTGCACTAGCCTGGGGAGTTCAGCTCCGATTTTATATGGAAACTCTGCGAAGGGACTGATCGGATCAAATTTCAGTTTCAGAAAGGGTATTCCGACAGCTGAAGTGGAAAATAAATAGGAGGGGGTGATGAATGGGAACAGAATGAGCAAACCAAAATCATTAAACTTTGCCACTTTTTCCAACTAAGGTTCATAGATGAATCTTGAAGAAAAAAGATAGATGGTGAAATTTTCTTGAAAAACATTTGCCCGTCAAACTCCTATTGGTTGTTTTAGGGAAACACTTTTTAAAAAATCGAAGAACTGGGTTTGAAACGGAAGCATTTTGGCTCCAAATGTATCTTTCATGACATATATATTTGCCTATTTGATTTCTCTCAACAAATCGCTTCTGGCTTGAGCTTTTTTGGGTGATGATGTTTAATGAGCCTCGCTGTCCCCTACCTTCTAGCTGGAATGATAGTACTTTGCAGGGTTAATTAAGAATGCAGCTTCCGGGGTCAGAGAAATCCGATTGAAACCCCAGCTCTGATTCCAACTAGCTGTGTGATCTTGAGAAATTTCCTTAACCCCTCTGTGCAGACTCTTCATCTGTAAAGTAGGATGACAATGGCATCTCCCTTCTAGGGTTCCAAAAAAAAAAAAAAAGGACTTAGAAAATGTGATGAACCACCACAAAGTAACTCCTACGGCTATTTTATTCCACTCTGGCATGATCTAGCAACTTTTTTTTTTTTTTAAACAAAAAGGGAAAGAAACTTGTCATTGTGTGGGTCAGTCTCTCCCACCAGTCATGACCTCTGTGCCGAAGAACGGCATTAACCTGATGATTTCTGCTCCAAGCTCCTGAACCAAAACCCCATCTGCGAAACGACCCGCGTCTGCTCCCGCAACTCTTGCTTGTTCTGGTGAAGGCAGAGGAGAATTTGGCTCCTTGCTTATGATATCTACAGTAACCCATCAGCTGCTGAGCTGAAGAATGTGTTCGGCGCTCCCCTTTCCCCTTTAATGTGCCATTAAATCAAATACTCTATTAGCGGAATTAGTTCATTCAGGGGCTGCACTGAAACGTCCTGCGAATTGTGTGATGTCTCTCGCAAATGGCCCTGCACCCTAGGGTCTACTTCAGCAGTTTATATCCTGCGGAGGAGGGCCGAGCTGCCCAAGGATCGGACTGCCTTCCTCTAAATGAAATATTATGACTTCCACAAAGGATAATTATTTCGATCATTTTGCCATGTGCAAACCTGGTGAATTCCAAACACCGGCGATCAGGCTCTGGCCCAAAGACTGCTGTCCTCACACCTGCAACCCGGGATCTACCTCGCCCATGGACTTGCCACCCTCTCAGCTTCTCTGCCCTGTCCAGGCCCACTCCAGACGCCGGTGCCGCAACATATACGATATTGCTGAGAGTTTAAACACGGAGAAATTCTCTTCCCCAAAGAATTGCACGGGAACGAAGAGTGTCTCCACATCTGTATTCCCTAGTAGCTGTGGGTTGAAACTCAGCATCCATGTGTCTATTCTCTCTTATTCACACTTGTCAGCCAGTGAATGTGTAGGCAGGTGACGATAAGGGCTGTGCCTCTGTCAGGATAATCTCATGCTCTGGAGATGAGCGAGGACCTCAAGCACACGACGCCGCGTTCAGCTTGGCCATGTTGAGCCTCGGAGTGACTCTTCATTTGCAGGTGCTCCTGGGGCGGTCTGGCTACTTCTCCTTTACTTTGAGCTGCATTTAGCCAATGTACATTTCGTCTGCTATGCTCTTTTCCCCTAATGTAGGAAGTCAACGTGTTAGGGAAGTGTTTGTTCCTGCAAGAGATAAACCTTCGAATGACGTACTGGTAAACGTTTAACCTTTTCCAGTGAGGGGAAAGCCTGATTTATAGTATTTGCCGGTTCCCCTGGTGTAAATACTGCCACTACGGCTCATTTCAAGCTACCCACACACATTACTGAACGCACGGGTTGGAAGAGGTATTTGTAACACCCCCACTACGTAGCATTTCCACAAAATAACCTCAAGAGCAGTATGTAATAGTTTAGTAGGGTAAAATTATTACGTTGGGATGAGTTATGAGTATCTATTACCTTTAAAAAATGTCACATATTTAGTTGTATGTTTATAAAATTTAACTTTTTTTTTTTTAATTTTTTTTTCAACGTTTTTATTTATTTTTGGGACAGAGAGAGACAGAGCATGAACGGGGGAGGGGCAGAGAGAGAGGGAGACACAGAATCTGAAACAGGCTCCAGGCTCCGAGCCATCAGCCCAGAGCCTGATGCGGGGCTCGAACTCACGGACTGCGAGATCGTGACCTGGCTGAAGTCGGACGCTTAACCGACTGCGCCACCCAGGCGCCCCTAAAATTTAACTTTTAATGATGACTGTATCGAACAGTCGACTCGCAAAGCTCCTCAAAATTAAATGATTGACTTTCACACAGCCCAAATAAGCCAGTTCTAGCACATCACTGGATTTGAGCGCATAAAATGATATTTCTCATTTACAACCCAGTCCCGTGTGAATATTTGGCACTGGCTCTCCATATGGTGATTCAGGGGCCTGGGATCTCTCCATCTTGAATCTCTCTTACCCCCTGGGGACCTCAGAGCCCTTCAGTTCCAACCAGGAGCTAGGGAAAGAACACATGGGTAGTTTTCGTGGGCCGACTTGGAAATGGTTGATATCATTTTTGACCACGTTCCATTGGCTAGAAGTCTGTCAAATGGCCACAACTAACTTCAAGGGAGGCTGGGAAATCGAATCTAGCTGGGTGCCCAAGAAGGAAAGGAAAGAGGGTTGCTGGCGGGCAGCAACAGAGCACTCTGACAGGGCACTCAGATTACTCTGATTACTCTTCCCCTGGCTTCTGTCAGGAAACAGGTAGACCAAGTAGATGGAAAAGAGCATCTGGCCTTCCTTCCCTTATTAAGCGTTGAAGAGTTTAAAGGGCATGGACAGCGAAATAAATTGTTATGAAGTTAGCGATTAATAAATAGAATTATGCCCATGTAAGAACTAGGTTATATGTTACTCACCATTATAATGATATGAGAGTGATACCAGCTGGGTCAGGATGTTGTGGCAATTGTAAGAGCGGGTTTTTCAAAACTCAGTGGCCCATCTGTCCATCCATCCATCCATCCATCCATCCATCTATTCATCCATCCATTCATCTAATACACCTTTATGCAGGCCCTGTGCTAGCATCTGGGGATACAGAGATACTCAGGAGGCACACACAGTCCAGTGAGGAAGAAAAAATTGGACATGTCCAGGTCAAGATATGCGCTCTAATCAAGGAGAAAATAGATACAAATCTGGGGAGTTAGAAGGCTTCCTGAGAAGGAGGTATCTGATGTAGATTCAGATAGATGCATCGGTAGAATTTTCTATGCATAGAAGGGGGAAAGAGATTCTAGGCAAGGGGAACAGCTTATACAAAGATCCAGAGGAATGGAAGAACATGGTTTGTTCCAGAAATGGCAAGAAACTCAGTGTGGCAAGAAGTGGGGCTGAAAAGATGGGTTTATATGAAATTGTGGTGAGCCTGACATGGCCGATGGGGGAGTTTGGAATTTACCTGGAGGCCCCTGCTTCTCAAAACAGGAGACGAGCATCTCCAGGGGGTACCCGGTGGTCTGCCAGGAGGCATGTGAGTGGATGAAAATTTTCTTTAGTGCCTCCCTTCCTGGTAAGCAATTCAAACTCATTCTTGAGAAGTCCTGGCAAAGGTTTCTTTCCATCCTGGTGTTGCGGGGCTGGGGGGTGGGCGATGTCTAGTCTCAAACCAATCCCGCGATCACTGGAGTGTGATGCTTCGCTTGGCTTGGGCTGAGTCATATGCTGTACTCCTGAGCCTTGGTGGCTGGGTGGGGTGCCTACCCAAAGCGCAAGGGCTTTGAGGAGAGGAGAGCAGCCACGTCTCCTCCGAGGAAAATCCAGGTGTGGGAGAGGAGATGGTGGAATGCTTGTCAGGTAGGCTATCAGCAGCTGACCTACATAGGTCGAAACAAGCAGCTGGGCGACCGGTGTCCCTGGAGCTGCCATTTGTCACAGAGCGCAAGTCAGGTATGAGAGACAGAAAAAACATTCCTTTGCTTTTCGGTTCGGTTCTTAAACAATGGGAGGACCAAAAGAATCAGAAAAGGGTTGCTTTTACTAGATAGAAACAGGTGGGAAGCCGGGAGGCCGACTCCTTCATCTCCAGCCTTTGAAATATCAACAAAGGCCCCATCCTGCTTCCCCTCAGGCTCCTGGTCTGGGTGGCTCCTGGGCAAAGCCATTGGCTTCATTGTGGTCACTGTCATTGTGTCAAGTCATGAACCCACAGGCCCGAGTCAGGAAGGCCCTGCCACAAAGCAGATAAGCCCGGCTGGGAAGTGAGTGCCCCACGCCTCGCATCCTGCCTAACAAATGGCTTCGGGGGAACCACAAAGCCCAGAGCAGACCCTGCCGGGCTGCTTGTGGGAAAGCACCCCCAGCCAAGGCAAGATCACGGTCTACAGACCCTGAGCCCCACGAGGGAAGTATCATTGATGAGACTTGTGTGTTGCGGATGTGGTAGAAAGAGCCAGACTTTGAAAGCGGACCAGCCAGGTTGAGATTCCACTCGTGGACTCATCACCTCTGAGTCCCAAGGCAAGGGACTTTACTCCCGAGTCAGTTCCCTTATAGGTGTGTGGGATGACAGTGCCTACCCTTCAGGGTTGTAAAGATCCGATAAGATAGCCACAAAGCACCTGCCGGGAGGGGATGGGACAAAGCAGGGGCTCGGGAAATGTCAATCTGTTGAACAGTAATGGTGCACACGTGTGAAGACGTTACTCTGTCCCAGAGTCTTTCCTCACATTATCTCATTTAATTCCCCCACCGGAGGAGGTGAGTCGTATTGTTATTCTGCCTTTATGGGTGATGAATGGGATCAGGCTCTTGCCTTGGGTTACATGGCTAGTAAGTAGGGCACTGGGTTTGACCTCAGGCAGCTGGGGGTCCAAGGAGGCCAAGAGAAAATGTCTTCTCCACAATGACAGAAGCAGCTGGTGATGACCCCTGGAAAAGCGACCAGGTCTGCCGCCTGGCCACCATTTGGTGCCTACAGCAGCCGCTCCTCAGTGAGTTGAACTAGCTGCAAGTCAAGCTTTGAGTTTCTTTTTTTTTTTTTTTCAACGTTTATTTATTTTTTGGGACAGAGAGAGACAGAGCATGAACGGGGGAGGGGCAGAGAGAGAGGAAGACACAGAATCGGAAACAGGCTCCAGGCTCTGAGCCATCAGCCCAGAGCCTGACACGGGGCTCGAACTCACGGACCATGAGATCGTGACCTGGCTGAAGTCGGACGCTCAACCGACTGCACCACCCAGGCACCCCAAGCTTTGAGTTTCTGGCGGCTTCGAGCTGTCCCAGCTGAGTGGCATACAGGAGGTAAAGGGAGAACATAAATGGCGCACGGCACCCATTAAAAATTTACAGCCACCATCTAATTTTAGAGCCTTTGTTTTTCAGTAGAAAAAGCCTACCGTGCATGCCACCGAATGACGACACCAACAAGAATGGTGTCATCAGAAAGGGCCCTCTGTAAGTGTGATGCTGTGAAAATGTCCAGTGGGGAACCTTCTTCGTATTAAATTACCCCCCTGCCTTCCCTTCATTTTAGATGAGGAGTTCTCTGAATTTATACTGGGAAATGCTGAAGGCTGGGCTAGGAGAATGCTGGAAAATTGCCGTGAAGGCATTGACTTCAGGATCTTCTGTGTATTTTCAGCTGGAGTGGGAATACCAGATTGTGACATAACCCAGCTGGTCAGCAGCCCCCCGCCCTCCCAACCTATATGAGTGAAAACAGAAGAGGCAGCAAAGAGTGGCAAACCGACTGTCAGCAACCAGACTGGCAACTTCTTGCCATTGGAGTGATAAATTGCTGCACTGGCTGAACTAACAATTGTAATGATAATAGCAGTTAACATTTACGCAGCATATACTATACTCCAGTAACATATTCTTTTAAGGTCACAATGTATCTTTATCATGACATTGTCATGGTATGTCTGTAATAAAAGCCATACTAGCTACCATTTACTGAATAATTACAGTGCTTACTTTACCTCCATTATCACATGAATCTTCAAAACTTCAACATAGTGCCTTGATGCTTTTATCCTTCCCGTTGTACAGATAATAAAACAGGTTTCGGTAGTTGGTAAGCAGCCTCGCTGGTTTACAAACTCCTATGTGTCTCAGCTGAGGGCTGGAGGTCTTACCCACCGCGCATATTGTCTCTCAGAGAAGCCCGCGGGTGATGGCAAGGACAGGGGGTACTGACTGAGACGCAAGATGGGATAAGAGGATGAAGGCATTTCTGTGATTGCCCAGAGACAGCAAGACCAGGAAGGGACTACGGTTGCTGTGCACAGGACGCGTGGGGCGGCTCTCTTCCTTGTGCCTGGCAAGACATGGGCTTTGCTCTAGTATACCGATCCGTATAACTTGTCATCCACGCTCAGATACTTGGTGAACGGCAGCACCATTCATAACAGGGGTAAACTGGGACCATCCCTGGCAAAACGGGACACGTGTCACTCTGCTTCGCTTGCTACCTTGCAAACCGATGTGAGAAGACCAGCACATTACAGGTGAGTTTCATCGTGAAACTTTGCTATCCCTCGGCGTATCGGGAGAACCCTGCGACTGAGAGCGTGACCTTGCAGGGTACAGCCAGGAGAACCCAGCCACACATATCAGGCCCTTAACTATTGACTGCCCTTTTTTTTTCCTTCTTCTTAATCCTTTAAGGCTTGATGCCTTATCTTGATACGGGATCATTTCTTCTACATCTACCAAGTTTTACAGATTTGCCTTCTGAAATCTATGAGGCTTTTGTGAGCTTCCTCTTTTAATAAAATGAGGGATGGGGCGCCTGGGTGGCACAGTCGGTTGAGCGTCCGACTTCAGCCAGGTCACGATCTCGCGGTCCGGGAGTTCGAGCCCCGCGTTGGGCTCTGGGCTGACGGCTCAGAGCCTGGAGCCTGTTTCCGATTCTGTGTCTCCCTCTCTCTCTGCCCCTCCCCCGTTCATGCTCTGTCTCTCTCTGTCCCAAAAATAAATAAAATAAAATAAAATAAAATAAAATAAAATAAAATAAAATAAAATGAGGGATAATTAAGTAGCCTGTTGTGTACAGCTGCAGCCTGCCCTCTCGGTGAGATTCGCATATATTTCTGGGAACACACGTACATATATAGATAGAATATTTACTTACCTGGGAGTTATTTACTTGTCTTCAGAATACCGATGGTAAAAATGTGTTTCTATCATCGGGTCACTAGGACTTCCTTAGTGCTGCCTGAGAACCTGAAGTTTCTATTTCTATCTATTTTTAAAATTTTAAAATTTTTAAAATTTTTAAATTTAAAATTTTTTTAAATTTTTAAAATTTTTAAATTTAAAATTTTTTAAAATTTTTAAAATTTTTAAATTTAAAATTTTTTTAAATTTTTAAAATTTTTAAATTTAAAATTTTTTAAAATTTTTAAAATTTTTAAATTTAAAATTTTTTTAAATTTTTAAAATTTTTAAATTTAAAATTTTTTTAAATTTTTAAAATTTTTAAATTTAAAATTTTTTTAAATTTTTAAAATTTTTAAATTTAAAATTTTTTTAAATTTTTAAAATTTTTAAATTTAAAATTTTTTTAAATTTTTAAAATTTTTACATTTAAAAATTTTTTAAATTTTTAAAATTTTTACATTTAAAAATTTTTTAAATTTTTAAAATTTTTAAAATTCATTTTAAATTTTGAAAAATAATACACAAATATGGTATTCGAAAAGATTCGAATAGAGAAGAGGCAATGGGTAAAATGTGAAAAATTCTCCTTTATAGAACCCATCTTCCAATAAGGTCTCCTTTCCACCCACCCCACTCCACCCTCGCAATATAATAATTTAGAGTTTATCACTACCATTCTTTTTCTAACTATGTATAATCTATAGCTTAGTGTGCAAAAAAAAAAAAAAAATCTAATAACATTTTTTGAAAGTGGCTCCAGGAGCGCCGGGTGGCTCAGTCGGTTAAGGGTCCGACTTCGGCTCAGGTCATGATCTCGCAGTTTGTGAGTTCGAGCCCCGCATCAGGCTTTGTGCTGACAGCTCAGAGCCTGGAGCCTGCTTCTCATTCTGTGTCCCCTTCTCTCTCTGCCTCTCCAATGCTCACGCTCTGTGTCTCTCAGTCTCTCAAAAATAAACATTAAGAAATTAAAGAAAAAGAAAATGCCTCTTTTTATACAAATTCTATAGTCTATGAAGAGAGGGGTGCCAGAGTGGCTCAGTCAGTCAGTTAAGCATCTCACGATTTTGGCTGATGTTGTGATCTTCTGGTTCATGAGTTCGAGCCCCTCATCGGGCTCTGCACGGACAGTGTGGAGCCTGGTTGGGATTCTCTGTGTCCCTCTCTCTCTGCCTTTCTCACTTTCTCTCTCTCTCTTTCTCTCTCTCTCTCTCTGTCTCTGTCAAAAAATAAATAAATGAACTTAAAAAAAAGAATATACAGTAAAACCTTGGTTTGCGAGCATAAATTCATTCCAGAAACATGCTTGTAATCCAAAGCACTTGTATATCAAAGTGAATTTCCCCATAACAAATAATGGAAACTTAGAAGATTCATTCCACAACCCAAAAATATTCATATAAAATGATTATGATACTGTAGTATAATATAAAATAATAAAGAAAATACAAAATATAAAGAAAAATAAACAAATTAACCAGCACTTACCTTTGAAAACCTTCGTGGCTGGTGTGAGGGAAACAAGAGAGAGGAGGGTTATTGTGTAGGACGACTTTCACTATCACTAATGGAATCACTGCTGTCTGTTGACTCAATGGAATCTTTCTTTTCATGCAACTTTAACAAGGAACCTATCCAATGACCTAGAATGAAGCAAAGCATCCCTAAGCTTACTCTTGTATGGAAAAGCAAACGACTGTCCATAGGTGCCCTGAAGTGACAAAAAATACACTAGTGCCTGTTGTGGGCACCTTCCAACATTTGGAAAAATCACTGATTTCTGCTAAACACCATGGCCTGAGGCCGAGCATCCCAGCATGAGAGACGATCACCCACAATCCCATGGCGACAGAGAGAGAAGAACCATCGGCTCAGTGTGATCATGTGACATTCGGCGTCACGGACTGCTCGTAATGCAAGACATCACTCGCTTATCAAGTTAGAATTTATGAGAAATGTTTGCTCATTTTGCAGAACCCTTGCAGAACAAGTTACTTGCAATCCAAGGTTTTACTGTAGTCTACGTCTGCACGATACTGCAAAGTTGCTTCTCTGAGCTCTCAGCTTCGCTCTGGCTCATGTGTTGAACGTGACTTTTGACCTGCTAAAGTTGTCTCCGGGTCACTTTTGGAATGAAGGAAAGGGCCTGGGGTTTCGGCATCTGACCTGGGTTTGCATCCCAACAGGATCACCATGATTTGGGCAGACTGTGTAGTGTTTGTCCCTTCCCTGGCTTCAAAGGCCAGGAGCCTGAAGCCATGCTACCTGGGTTCAAATCCCCACTTCGCCACTCCCTCGGCGGTTAGCTTTCGAAAAGCCACTTGACCTCTCAGTGTTTTAGTTCCCTCATTTGTGAAATGGGGATAATGACAGTATTTACCTCTTAGCGTTGTTGTAAGGACTAAATAAGTTAACTCGCTCCCTGATACACAGTGAGTGCTCAGTTAACATCAGCTATTATTTATTACACTCCTAGGCATATAGAATTCCGTTATGAGTCTACAGGCAGGTAATAAATATTCTGCCTGAAGATCACAGATGAGGGCAATCAAATCATTACAAGCTAAGAAGACAGTGACAGTCTTAAAGATCCTTGCAGAAGATGTTATCACCAAGGTCTGCACAAAATTCTGCTCTGACTCAAAATACAGTCTCCTCAACCCCACCTACTGTCTCATTCGCTACCCCATAGATTCATGCTTTAAACTGCAGAGTTGCCCTCATCCCCAACTCTTTCCTTCTGGTCCCACTGGCCCCACCTGGTCAAGGCCACGTGACCTCACACCCCTGCCACTGTCTTTCCTGCATTCTTCACCTGGCAGTTAGGTGAGGTCCCATTGTCATTTGGAGCACAAAACATCCACAGAGGAAACTTCACCCTTATCAGCTCCCCTGTTGATTACACTGACATCCAAAATCCTTTGTCAGGGTTATTGTCAAACCCTTCCCTCGAGCTAGCCTCCTCACCAGCCTTAAACGTGTCTTTCATAATCTCTCCTTTGAGCCAACTCATTCAAGTTTCTAACAGATGAGAAAGCTGAGTGTTGGTGAAGACAAATGATATGCAAGCTCACCCAACCGGGATGGAGAGCTCGTGAACATAGAGTCCACTCTTGGCGTTGGGAACTACCTTTTCCCAGCTTCCGTTAGCCCAAGCTACACATTTCCGGGTCTGTCCTCTGCTCCCACTCTCACCCCTATCCTTTCTCTCTAGCACAGCAATCGGTGAAAATAAAATGTGAGTGGATCCTCCCCAGGGTGGCAAACCTTAATCACCGGAGCACAGACACCTGGGGCCCTCTAGAGCCTGGAATCAGCATTGCTGCAGATACATGGTTTAGAAGGTATTCTAATAAACCTGGTTAGAACTCTGCCCAGGGACCAAGTCCAGTTGGGTCAATGGCTCCCTATCTGGCCAGTGTTAACCTGACTTTGTTGAATTGCATTTCTTCCTTCTGTTTTTCTAGAATCCTGACCATAGAACCACAGCTGTGTGCTCACAGGAAATTTAAGTATTTTAAAAGCACAGAGTTGTGGTGCATTGGGAGGTTTTCGGGTCGGGCCATAACCAGACTTCCCAGTCCTAAATAAATGCGTCCACTGCTTCTGGCTCCCTCACTTAATTTCTGCACATTGGCTGATTTCCGGAGCTTAACTCCCTGACAGTCAGGAGGAAGGAGGCCAAAGGAAACCTTTTAATTTATAGTAAGCAGAAATCAGTTTTATGTGGGTTTTTTTTTTTTTTTAGCTCATTTAAAATGCCAAGGCTCACTTGAAACAATAAAGTCTTGTACAGTTTTCCCTTATAAGAAATTTCCCAGGTTATTTACCAAAATCCTAGAAAAATACATTGTTGTTAATATACCACAATTCCCACGAGAAAGAAATATTTACAAAATTTGCTTTGGGCAGTGATGCTACGAGAATATTAAAAAGTATTGACTTTATCACCAAGCGAATCCTTTCTCAATTTTTTTTTATTAACATCACAATAGGTTTGAAAAGCTAGAGCAGTAGGAGAAAACACCTTTGTTTTAAACAAGAACTACCTTTCTCAGCAAGAATAGAATTAGTAGCGTGGAAAATCAGGTTCATTTCAATTTCACTAATAATATCTGAAATGAAATAACGTTACAAATCTCCCCTCCAACCTTGTAGTTAGACACCTAGAGTATTTATTTATTTCCCCTCCGGAGAAAATAAGGGTGGATGTTACCTTTAAACTACATACCCATTTAATTAATGCATGCAAGGAAAATGGTTCTGCCTGCATTTAAATTAAGGCCCGAGCCTGTAGAATTTAAGGGATCTGACCTTAAAAATGAAGAAAATATTATTGTAATTACTCCATTTGCTAAAAACAAATGATGTGGCATTTGAATTTAAGACTTCTATCAAAAGCAGCTGAGGGTCTAATCAGTTCACACCTTTCCATTTTAATGGAGTTGGGGTTGAGCCATTGCATTTACAATTATCCAGGCTGACTTCATCCCTTTGAAATGACTTAAAAAGATTAGCATTCATGGATTATTTATTAGCTCCTCGTGAATGTATTTCCAAGAATGGAAACAACATATTGCATCAAAGTCTAGTTCCCAAGTTTAACTCTTTTAATTAACAGCACGACTGCACGGTGTTGTAAAAGGCGTCTGAAGTCACAGGACATTTTGTCAGGCTTTTTGCTCCACGTGTGTCTTTAGGAGCAGTCTTTGTTCCTCCCAACCTCGGAGAGAAGGCCAATCCCAGTCCTGGCGGCCGTCCGTGATGCCCTGTAAACACCGCGGTGCAGAAAGCAGGCTGCTTGGAGAGGCTGCAGCTCGGGGCCTGCCGCAGCTATCGCTGATACGGAGTGCCTGTCTCGGGCTCAGCAGAGAACTCGGTGACACGGTGGCACTGGCAGTTTAACCCAAACACACTTTCTGCCTAGATAACGAAAATGTCACCCACGAGTCCCTGACAGCAATCCCAAAGGAGCGCCAGGTTTGAGGCGGTGCTGGCCGCACGCGGCCTATCTGCCATCTGAAGGCCTTCATCGTCTGCTTGGCTGAGGGGCTCACCTCCGCGTGGGCAGAAAGTCCACACACGCTGTGCCAGACCTCCTCCGCAGGCAGGCTCGGGACAGCCAACCCTGCAGGCCAAGCCAGGCCCTCTAGTTAAAGCTGACAAATGTATTGGAGGCGGGCTTTCTGAGGGTACTAAGGTTCTTCAAAGAGAAAGCGGAATGAGAGAAAAATCAACAACTGTTCTGGAGGGCTGGATCCTACAAGAATCTCCCCTGGAAAAGCAGGGGAGATGAAAGCAACGAAAGAGGGACAGTCATGGCAAGCCTGGGATTTGTCTGAGGAAATCCTGATTCTTGGTGGCGGTTTGACCTGTGTATGCTTTACATGTAGGGGCTGTGACTGAATGTATTTTGCTATGTTTTTTTTTTTTCTTTAACCTAATGATAGAACTGATAGATATAACCTTGTGCTGTCCTTCTAGAAAATCTGATATTGCAAAATTTACAAACTGTACAAATGACGGCTGGTTCCTTGTTTTGCAAATCTTGTTTTAAAGAACCCTTCTGGAAAGTTCCATTGGTACGGTGACACCCCTATGACAGCCAAACTATAATTTGACTTATGAAAAGTTTATTTACGCGAAGAGGCATCTCTAACATACAAAATAAGACCCATCTGTAACTTTTCCCCCGGAGACCACATTGGAGACATCCGATAGAACAGCACCATTATATATGTATCCTGTCTTGGTGAAAAAACATCTGAGAACAATGTTAAAGCAAATTTAAATTTAAATGACAATTTGCCTTTACTGAGATAAAAATAGATCCACAGAATTTAAAATACAGAACTGAGATAACAGGGTCACAAAAATTATAATTCTTATTATAATTTTTACTTACTAAGTGCAAGGAATAAAAATTGGAATGACCACAAAGAAGTCTTGAGGATAAGAATCGCTATTTGGGAGAAAATAAGAACCAACCCAGAACTCATGAGAAAAATGTCCTAGCTGGCTTGATTTGTTTATTTGCTCATGGAGAGCTCAGCGATCCTGTCATGCATTCATTCACTTCGTCACGCATTCATTCATTTATTCATTGTCATTCATTCATTCATTCCCTTCCAGGGTTCACTGTGAGTAGACGCTGTGTCTGGGAATACACAAAGGTAGGAAGTATGGGCTCTGCCCTCAAAGCGCTTCTACTCTAATGAGAGAGAGAAAACAGGTCCACATAGAGCTATTCTACAAAGCAGGATATGACAAATGCACAAGGCATGTGTCCTGAGGCATGGCATCCTACTGGGAGGTATTGAGCTGACTTTGGGCAGTAGGGAGTGAGTGGCGACAAGGAAAATCCCCAGGACGCTTTGGTAGAGAAAGTCCAGTGAAGCCTGTGAAAGGATCTGTATCTATGAGTGTGGAACAAGGAGAAGGGCTTCTGTGTCTGCCTGCCTTGCCGAGTGAGAAAATGACTCAGCTCTCCTCCCGGTTTCTGCTGACTCTCCGTCCTTGGGCAAGACATCTATGGGCTTTGGGCTATTTTCATAAAATGTAGTTACCCTGACAAGTTGCGTTCTGGACAGAATTTCAATATATATCATTATAGAGAAAAATGATAAATGTAGAAATATCAGAAGAAAAAAATTAGAAAATATCACCTGTAATCCTGATACTCACTATTAATATTGTGCGAGGTGTTCCTCTAGGCTTCTGTTTATGTATCTATCTCTGTGTATTTTTTTTTTATTGTGGTAAAAACCATATAACATTGCATTTATCATCTTAACCATTTTTAGGTGTGCAGTTCGTATATGCACATCAACAGATCTGTAGAACTTTCTCATCTTACAAAGCTGAAACTCTACGCCCACGGAACTCTAATTTCCACTTGCCCTTCCTTGCCTCCCCCCAGCCCTTTGTACTTTCTGCTTCTCTGATTTTTGACTACTCTGGATACGTCACATGAATGGAATCACACAGCCTTTGTCCTTCTGCGTCTGGCTTCTTTTGCCTAGCATGTTTTCAAGGTTCATCCGTGTTGTAGCATGTGACAAGAGTCCCTTCCTTTTTTAAGGCTGCACAGTATTTCGCTAGACGTGTATGCTACATTTTCTGTATTCACCTGTCGGTGGGTATCTGGGTTGCTTCCGGCTCTGGCCTATTGTGAATAATGCCTGGAACATGGATGTACAAATCTCTCTTCGAGATCCTGCTTTCAGTTCTTTTGGGGATACACCTAGAAGTGGGATGGTTGGATCATACGGTAGTTTTATTTTCAATGTTTTGAGGAACCGCCATACCGTTTTCCCTAGCGGCTGCACCACTTTGCATTCCCACCAACAGAGCTCGAGTGTTCTAATTTCTCCACATCCTTGCCAACGCTTATTTTCTGTTCTTTTGATAGCGGCCATCTCAATGGGTGTGAGGTGATATCTCATGGTGGCTTGGGTTTGCTTTTCTCTAACCTAGAGTGATTCCTATAGTGGAAGAGGAAGTAACTTTGGCAGGGAGAACCAGGCTTTGGAGCCAAAATTTGGGATTGGAGTCCTTGCCATAGCTATGATGTTGGCTCATGTTCAACACAGCCTCACCACCATCTCACTTCTCTCGGCCATACAATCGAAGACTAATAACCACCCTACCTCTCTCTTCCATGTCACCACTGAGGAGCTTCGAGTTCATCTTTAAGGATAACAAAGCTATTAACTTTGTTCCAAAGAGCCATTCATGTGTAAACACAAGGTACTATGGGCAACTTGTCAAGATCTCCTTAAGGTCTCCAGAACAAGGCAGGACCCTGAAGTGTCATCATAGTAAACATTAGCAGCGATTCACGCCAAATCCTACAGTGACATCGATCTTAAAATCTAAACTACACTGAACCGAGCACTTATCACTTTATCTACACTGTGAGTCCGACCATATGTCTCTGCTATTCCCCCTTCAACGACTGGAAACAAATTCAGAGTTTTGAGTTGCAACTGTTTCCTTCTTGAAGCTGCTAAGACAATAACGGATTAAATAAGATGAACCAAGCAGCCATACTTCTTGTAAAGTTATCCCCAGAGATAAATGTACAATGTTGTTTCGGAGGCTGTGGTGGTGTCTGCAGTGTAACTAAGGTTGACAGACTGCCTGCATGTGGGTGGCTGTCTCCTTTCCAGCTGTGACCAACTGAATTATATCACCTGTCCCGTTTGATGTATTAGGATATGCCCAAGCTCAAGATGCATGTTGCTGCAATAGGGAAATTAATGTCCACCACTGGAGGCAATTAATAATGATTAGGAGCAAAACAGCGGGGTTAAATCTGTGCATTTAACAGAGTGTTCATACACTTTTATACTATATTTCAGTCTTGTTGCTCAAAGGGGGAAAAAAAACCCTTTTGGGGGACTAGAACAATCTTATCTTAATTAACATGTAAACCTATATGAAATGTCAAAGTCGCTTCAATGAGACATGTTTATTCATTATTTACTTAATCCTTGCTTCCTGGGGTTAGAAAAAAAAATACTGCACAAACAGTAGTAGACTAAGGAGAGAAATGTTCAGACTCACTTGAGTACTTAGTTGAACTCCCGGACTTTGTGAACAGCTGCATTTGACTCATTGATGGGGGTGAGGAATTCTCACCTCTTTTATTTTATGATCCTGCAGTTAATATACTTAAAAAAAAAAAGGCAGCAAATTGGCACACCATAGATTTGCAATGGTTGGTTTAGTGCAACTCTATAAAATCTGCATGTAAAATACTTAGCGGTGGGTAACGGTAACTGATTTCCTTTTGGTGACTAACGCGTGGATATAAATTTCAATATTAGAAATTTAAACTGAACAAGGGATTTTGCCTGAAAAATGCAGAAAACATTGAAAGCAAGTTAGGTATAAATCTATAAGACAGAGGAGCCTAAACAGTATTGATGTATTTGAACACGCATGCACCTCTGACTAGGCATTTATGTCACCATGTATTAGTGGAAAGCATACACAACACAAATATTCATTGATCAGATATTTTATTAGGAAATTTCATTAAATAGATTAAAATGTAATTGGCCACCAGCTGGACTTTATAGCTCCAAGAAGATTATATATTTAAGTGATACTGCAATTCTTATTAATTAAAAACTATGAGATAGAGGTCTTAGAAAACTTTAAAGCCCTATTTTATTTTAATGGAATCTACAAGTAGAGACTCCAAAATGATTCCTTCGTCGTGAACTCGCAATGGTGACATTGGTGTCATTGAAGTTCTGTCTGCAACCTGAGCTCATGAGGCAGTCCAGGTCTCAGGGGGATGGCTCCTCCTTGAATTCTTCCTTCAGTTGTGTCCCCAAGAGTATGTCAGCCTGCATGATCTCGAAAGAGACTCAATTAAAATGAAAAAAATTCACTCAGTCATCAGTCTTTCGGCTAACTTAACCCAGATATCCAGATAGTGGATGTAACTAAATATTTGATTGAATTTTAACAGCAGATGCAAATACGTGGCACCATTTTTTTCCGGGTGGACATTTAACATCTTGTGATGCAATGTCTACCCAGTAGTTTAGTTTCAACCATTCATTTATTTGTTTATTAAATAGCCTTCGTGTCCTGACTGCTGTTACTTGTCTATTTGCCTCAAAATCTCACCAGGGCTGAGCATGGCTAAGTTTCGAGACCGGATAAGCCTGCTCATTTTTTCAACGAGCTGTATCACTTTGACTACATTATTTTTTTTTATTACTTTTAGGAATTTGTTCATTCATCGGGTATTTTTTGAGTACTAGCTGTATGTAAAGCACTCTGCTGGACGATCAATCACAGACATGGCAAACAAAACCACAAGGAGACCTCTCTGAAACTTACCAGCATTGGCTAAGTGTGGACTTTGTGCTGAGCATTCTCCATTCATGGAGAGTAAAACGATAGGGTAGGGCATTATTCCTATTTACATTTGGACATTGAGCCTTGGGGAGATGATTCTGACCTGTCCAAGGTCACACGGTGGTGATAGCAGAGCTGGGATTCCAACCTTGGCCTTCTGTTCTCAGGGTCCTGGGGTCTTGCCTTCACACAACAGCAGTCTCTTAAGGAACCAGCTGACCCAATAGTAGATCAAGGGGTTATGTTCATGCAGCTCTTCTCTGCCAAAGATCAGTTTCTCAGTCAGTAATTCCTGGAAAGTCACAAATTAATTGAGTCTGCCCCAATTGTCAGATAATGCTGGTGCTTAAGGTGCAGCTGCCCCACCGTGTCACCACAAGTAGAAGACAGTGTTTGACCTCCACAGTGGCCCTAGCCTCTCCCCTTAACCCACTGCTCTCACTTCTCAGCTTCCCATTGGGTCCTCAGCTTCCCGAACAGTCATGGCCTCTTCGCTGCTGGCAACAGGTTGGGCAATTCTTTTACAGCTTGAGGAACTTGAGCTGTCCACTCGGCTCGCTGTTCTGTCCTCTTCCTTAGTTCTGGTGCCTCCTGGAGGCATGGATGACAGTCATCACACACCAGCCTGGCTCTAGCGAAGCCACCTGATGTGGCAGCTTCCTGCCCCTCTGCCCTTCCCCACCTTGCCAAAGAGGAAGGAATGGGTGACCCAAGAAGAGAAATGCACTAGTTCTTACACTTGGGGTGCATCACAATCTTCTGGGGACCTACTAAAAACATAGGTAACCGAACTCTTCTCCGAGCCTCAGAAATCTGTACAAGTGTGTTTTAGCACATTTCCCAGGCGATGAAGATGTATACCAAAACAAAATGAGATCCTAGATGAATGTGCATAGCACAGAGCCTGGCTACCTTAGAGTTGCCACTCAGTGGTATATTATCTATTGCTGCATGACAAATTACTTCAAAACCTGGCAGCTGGAACAAGAAGCATTTATTACCTCACACTTCCTGTGTGTCAGAAAGCCAAGAGTGGCCTAGTTGTATGCCTTTACCTCAAGGTCTCTCGTGAGGTGCCCTCAAGGACTACGGTTGGCCAAAGAATTTCAAGACTCAACTTGTGCGAAAGGCTTTGCTTCCAAGCTCGTTCATGGTTGTCAGCTGGCCCCAGATCCTTGCAGGCTATTGCACAGAAGGCACCACAACATCACGTGGATCTCTCCATAGGGCCAACCACAATATGGCAGCTTACTTTCACCAGGGTGAGTATTAAAAAAGAGAGAGAGCTCAAGACAGAAGTCATAGTCTTCCTAATATTCAGAGTAACATCTTATCAATGCTGTCATATTCCATGTTTTGGAAGAGAGTCCACACTTAAGGTAGTACACAAAGCCAAGAATGCTAGAAGGCAGGGGTTATTGGGGGCCATCTTAAAGCCTACCCACCAAAGGTGGCCAGTTTCTCTTCAGTTTGGGGAGTTAGAGCCAGTCAGTGGGACTCACCAGTGGAAATATTTTTCAGAGTTATTGGAAAGAAGATGTCAACCAGTAATCTGGAGTACTGGTATCAGTTACATCCTATAAACATTAGTTACAGTGGCCTTGGCATCATCAGTTCATCCATCCATCCATCCATCCAATCAAATAATCACTTATTGTTCACGGTCTTTTGTGCTAGGTACTGCTCTGGACACTGGAGGCACAACAGTGAAAAACTTAGGTACAGAGCCCACCTTCAGTGGATTCAACAGTTTATTTGAAGGTGTAAACAAGGAAACAGGCAACCACATGAGGAGACAGAAGCTCTGACACACCCTGCTAGAGTGTGATGGCAGTCCACTGTAGAGGCTGTCTGCTCAAGTTCATGAGCTGGTCAGGGAAGGCTTCCAGGAGGAGGTGACACTTAGGCTGAGACATGAGAACAAGAAAAGTTTTGTCAAGTGGAGAGCAGTCTATGCAGGAATGAGAGCAATGAGAGACGCATGAATTTTTCCAGATTTCAGGTGGAGGTCAGAGTAAGTCTTCCTCAAGTGAGGTAAGTGAAGGTAAGGATAGGCCCCTAGGGTAATAACATTTCCAAAAGTATAATGGAACTTGAATAAGGCAAACAGGCCAAAAAAGAAGCTTATTTTTCATCTCCTTAGTCTCTTAACTAGAAAGTTTACTCAATTTCCATTGAGTGTGGGGGCGCCTGGGTGGCGCAGTCGGTTAAGCGTCCGACCTCAGCCAGATCACGATCTCGCGGTCCGGGAGTTCGAGCCCCGTGTCGGGCTCTGGGCTGATGGCTCAGAGCCTGGAACCTGTTTCCGATTCTGTGTCTCCCTCTCTCTCTCTGCCCCTCCCCCGTTCATGCTCTGTCTCTGTCCCAAAAATAAATAAACGTTGAAAAAAAAATTAAAAAAAAAAATTTCCATTGAGTGTGATCATTAATATATTTTAATTCAATATACTGTTTTTATCTTATTTTGTGATCCTGGTAGAATTTCATAAGGATAATTTGGGTTATCATGTGCTAATCAGAAGTTCTTATCAGCAATTTCATGTCTTTGATTAATAAAAGTGGCAATGAGAATTAATTAATTAACACAGTTTGCTTTTCCTCAATTCCTTTAACTATTTTATATTTTATTTTATCTTACCATAAGGCTCTGCCTCTGTAAGTGGTCGTAAAACCTCAGTGATCTGGGGCAGGATATAAGTAAACACATACATAAAATTCTTACTACATATATTAATAATCACACTCAGGGGAAATGGACTAAACTTTCTAGTTAAGAGACTAAGGCCATCAAATCAGGGTTGAATTAAAAGAGAACATACAACAGCATCAAAAAAAACAACAACCAAAAACCAAAACCACAAGTTGTGTTTATAATTAATTTCCATAAAATATAAGAAAATGGAAACTTGAAAACAAAAGAGAGAAAAAAATATGATAGGTATATCATTGTGAGATGGGTTTGACTGCAAGTAACAGAAAACTCCAAATGACAGTGGCTTAAACAAGACAGAAATTTATTTTTTCTGTGTCTGTGGCACTCCCTCCTGTCAGAAACTTAGACTTTTTTGATCCCATGGTTCCATATTGGGCTGATTTAAGCAGTAGGTCCAATGATAGTATCTGCATTCCAAGACGGAGGATGAAGGAAGGATGGAGAAGAAGACATGGAATATCCTGTGTTACATCTTAAGGTAGATTCTTGGAAGCTGCCAAACAACCCATTTGTTTTTATCTCATTGACCAGATCTTAGTCATATGGCCACACCTAGCTGCAAGGGAGCCTGGGGAATGTAGTCTTTACTCAGACGACCAAGTCTCCAGCTAAAAGTGTGAGAAAGGAAGAATCATATCACGAAAGACAGAGTTGCAGGAACCACTCTGTCACAACAGGCACATAGTAACCAAAAGAAAACTAGCATAAAATAATATCAGATAAAACAGACGGACCTTAGGTGAAAGGCATTACTGTCGATAATGAACATCAGTACATATTTTTAAAAAGATTTCACTAGGAACTTGTACGTACTTAGCGATGAATCTTCAAAATGTGTAAAACAAGAATTGACAGATTCTAAGAAGAAATGACAAATAGGCCATCACCGAGGGAGACATTCAGTGGTTGATAAATCAAGCAGAGAAAAAAAAAGTCACAGAAAATTGGACATCACAAGATTATTCTGATGGATATACATAAATAGTATTTCTAACAATGCGAGAATAGAGATTATTTTCAAGCACACAGAAAACAATGATGCAAGTTGGCCATATTATAAGCCCAAATCAAGTGTTGACAAATTTCAGATAATTGGTATGTGTCATTTACTGACATTTACTGACAACAATGAAATTAAATTTTAACTAGGTTACAAAAAGATGATTTCTAAAAGCCCACTTGTTTTGAACATTTAAAGCATATGTTTTTTTTTTTTAATTTTTTTTCAACGTTTTTATTTATTTTTTGGGACAGAGAGAGACAGAGCATGAACGGGGGAGGGGCAGAGAGAGAGGGAGACAAAGAATCGGAAACAGGCTCCAGGCTCCGAGCCATCAGCCCAGAGCCTGACGCGGGGCTCGAACTCACGGACCGTGAGATCGTGACCTGGCTGAAGTCGGACGCTTAACCGACTGCACCATCCAGGCGCCCCTAAAGCATATGTTTTAAAGGACCCATGGTTACTCATGGTTTGTGGTGAAAATGAGAAGATGCTTAATATGAAAAATGAAAAAGAAAAATATTATCAACGAAATTTGTGGAATGAAGAACTAGTATCTAGAATATACAAAGAACTCTTAAATCGCAACAGCAAAAATCAAAACTAATCAATTAGAACATGGGCAAATGACATGAAGAATGGTATGTTACTGAAAAAGATATGCAGATGGAAAATAAGCACATGAAAACATGTTTAACATCATTAATCTAGGGAAATGCACATTAAAACTACGATGAGCTATCACTCCTATGAGAACAGCTAAAAAAAAAAAAATAGTGACAACACCAAATACTGGTAAGGATGCAGAGAAACTCGATCACTCATACGTTGCCGGTAGGAATGTAAAATGTCCAACCACTCTGAAAAACAGTTTGGCAATTTCTTAAAAAACTAAACCTGCAACTATCACATAACCCAACAATTGCACTCCTGGGGACTTATCCCGGAGAAATGAAAACTTATGTTCACAGCAGCTTCATTGGTAATAGCCAAAAACTGGAAACAAACAAAGTATCTTTTTTTTCCCAATTTTTTAAGAAGTTTATTTTTGAGAGGGAGCATGCGAGCAGGGAAGGGTCAGAGAGAAAGGGGCACTGTCAGTGCAGAGCCCAATGCGGGGAGCAAACTCACGAACTGTGAGATCACGATCTGAGCTGAAATCAAGTCAGGTGCTCAACCAACTGAGCCACCCAGGCGCCCCCAAATATCTTCCATTGGGTGAATGGTGGAATATATTGTGGTACATCCATATAATGGAATAGTATTCAGCAATAAAAAAGAACATGTTTTGATTATTGGTACATCCAATAGTCTAGATACATCTTCAGAGAATTATGCTAAGTGAAAAAAGCCAATTCCCAAAAGTTACATACTGTGTGATTCCATTTATATAACATTCTTCAGAGAACAGAGTTAAACACACGAACAAGAGATTAGTTGTTGGCAGGAGTTGAGGAGGGGATGGGCGCAGGAAGGAAACTAGAGTGGCCATGGGAAGGGCGACACGAGCGGTCCCTGCAGTGATGGAAATGTTCTGTGCCTTGGCTGTGTCAATGCTGATATCCTGGTTGTGATCTCCTGCTGTAGTTTTGTAAGATGTTACCACCCACTGGGAATACTGGACAAAGGATACAGGTGCTCTCGCTGTATTCTTTCTTTTTTTTTTTTTTTAATTTTTTTTTCAACGTTTATTTATTTTTGGGACAGAGAGAGACAGAGCATGAATGGGGGAGGCGCAGAGAGAGAGGGAGACACAGATTCGGAAGCAGGCTCCAGGCTCTGAGCCATCAGCCCAGAGCCTGACGCGGGGCTCGAACTCACGGACCACGAGATGGTGATCTGGCTGAAGTCAGACGCTTAACCGACTGCGCCACCCAGGCGCCCCACGCTGTATTATTTCTTACAGCTGCATGTGACTCCATAACCATCTCAAAATAAAAGTTTTAATTTTTTTTTTTAAATCTCGTGGGATGCAGCGAAAGTGGTACTTTCACAGAGACCAACACGTACTAAAAAGAAGAAAGGCTTAAAATTAATGATATAATCAATTAGAAAAATGACAGCACAATGAACTCAAAGTAGAAGAAAGGAAGTATTAAAGGACGGAAGTTGATGAAATAAGAATGACAAAAATACTGTGGGGAGGGCTGACCAAGCTGAAAAGTGATTCTCCGCAAAGACTAACAATGTGGACAAACCTCTGGCAAGATTCATCTCGAAAAGAGAGAGGTGCCAATTGCCAATATCAAGGAGAAAAAGGAACAAGCTATAGGTGCAGCAGACTCTAAGAATATTTCAGACAATTCTTTACTGATACATTTGGAAATATAGATAAAGTGGGCACATTTCTAGAAAAATATAATTGACCAAAGTACTTTTTTTTTAATGTTTATTTATTTTTGAGAGGGAGAGAGACAGAGTGTGAGCAGGGGAGGGGCAAAGAGAGAGGGAGACACAGAATCTGAAGCAGGCTCCAGGCTCTGAGCTGTCAGCACAGAGCCCGACGCGGGGCTCGAACTCACAAACAGTGAAATCATGACCTGAGCTGAAGTCGGATGCTTAACCGACTGAGCCACCCAGGCGCCCCCAGAGTACTTTTGATAAAGGAGGAAATCTAGTTGAATAACCATTAAAATATTTTCACATGGAAAACTCCAGGTCTACCAAACTTACAAGACATAAGTCATATGTGATTGTTATGTTACACAAGCTTTTCTCAAAACATTAAAAACAAAGGAAGGAAGGAAGGAAGGAAGGAAGGAAGGAAGGAAGGAAGAAAGAAGAAAATGGGCACCTGGGTGGCTTATTCAGTTGGGGGACTCTTGATTTCTGTTCAGGTCGTGATCTCACGATTGTGGGATTGAGCACCTCTTCAGACTCCAAGCTGCACTTAGAGCCTACTTGAGATCCTCTCTCCTTCCCCCCAGATCTCTGTCTCTCTCTCTCTCTCTCAAAAAAAAAAAAAAAGAAAAGAAGAAAGAAAGAAAGAAAGAAAGAAAGAAAGAAAGAAAGAGGGAAAGACTTTAAGTAATTTATTGAGGCTGGTATAATCTTGATATCAAATCTAGATAAAGACAGATCATGTGCTCTAAATACTAAATAAAATAAAAGTAAAACAAATTTTTTTAACAAATAAGAGATCAAGCAGAGTTTACTCCAGAAATTCACCATTGGTTCAATATTAGGAAAAATTCTCACTTTACCACATCAAGAAATTAAAGGAGAAAAACTACATGCGCATCGTAATAGGTATGGAATTCAGTAAAATTCTCAAATTTGCTCATCATAAGGATCCTATAAAAATTATTGCATGCCAGCTACAGATGACATGTGTAAGGATGCTCATAGAAGCAAAGACTGGAAAGAACCCAGATGGCCATAAACAAGAGATTGGATGAACACACTGTGGAAATTTGCAGCAAGGAATACAGCAGCGAAAGCGCATAAATTATGGGCACGACAAAGCAAGGGTGAGTCTCACGGACGTAATGTTGAACAAAAAGAGAAAATGGAGGCAAATCTAAAACTACATGCTTTCGGGGATATATAGAAAACTTTAGGTGAAACAGAGAGTGATTAACACAAAACACACAACAGTATTACCTCAGGGCAGTCGGGGAAGAGGCACCTTTGAAGGTGGCTTCTTTTGAAAACCAGACTAAAAGGGAAGTACAAGGAAGAGCACATAATGTTCTGTGGGCTTTTCCTACTTATTTTCAGTCTCAGATTTGTGGGCCAGCATTATTTCTATCTATAACAGCTACTATTTAATCCATCATTTTAGTGGGCACTTACTATGTGCCAGGCGGTAGGCAAAATGTATCATAGGCATTAGCTCGGCTTCCTTCTCCCTCATGAGGCACCTTCCGCAATTTCTCTCCTTTTCCAGATGTGGGAACTGGTCACATGGTTAGGATCGACTAGAACCAGGGTTGGGATCTGAAGCTGTTGGTCCACATGCTGTATCGCCTATGAGTTCAGAAAATAGAACTGCCACTTTTTTTTTAGAGAGAGAGAGAGAGAGGAAGAGAGAGAGAGAGAGAGCAGGAAAGGGGCAGGGAAAGAGGGAGAGAGAGAATCCCAAGCAGGCTCAAAGCACAGCGTGGAGCTCAACGCAGGGATCGATCTCACAACCATGAGATCATGACCTGAGCCGAAATCAAGAACTGGACACTTAACCACCCTGGCTGAGCCACCCTGGCTCCCCTAGAACTGCCACTTTTAAGGACTTGATTTGGGTAAAGCAAATGGCACTTGAAATACTATCCAATGCTCAGGAATGGGGATGTTAGCCCTTTTCTAGGGGACAGCAAATTCAATGCAGTAGAAAAACCACTTTATACCAAGCTTTTACTGAGTGTAGTATCACCTTTGATTGGCCCAGATGTGCATCGGCATTCGTGGAAGGTCATGGAGAGCTGTAACTCTACGCCCTGCTGTATTTCTTTAAAATTACCCTAAAGAAGCTACAGGACTTACAGACCGAAGGCATGTTTTGTTTACAATCTCACACTAGCCTAAATCAACCATAACTAAAACTGTTCTCAGAGTTCCAAAGTAACCTCTTACTAACATGATCTGTAATTCTGATTAATTTCTATTGCTCTCAGCGGGTGTGAGTTCCCATGTTTTCTTCCTGAACAGGAGCCGAACTGCTCATTTGTTTGAGGTGCTCCTCTGAGAGAGGAAGAGGTTGGGCATCTAGACTCAAGTTAATTTCCTTTTGCTCTTGTTATTATAACCACAAATGGGTAAATAAATGGATTACCTTTGCAGGTACCTAGCCTAATTCATTTCAGCCCATTTTCTCAAATTCAGTGCAGAGTAGACTGAGCCGAGGGCTCGGTGGCTTTGGATTTGTCCTCATGATAAGGATGGCTGTCATCTATTCTGCACCTACCAGGTTCAGGGTCTGGAGACGCTCCATATTCAGCATTTCATTAATAACGTATTAATAACGTATTAATTATGTTACGTAATTAACGTATTAATAACGTTCCTTCATCTGTGCCGAAGATGAAGAACTTGGGACTCTGCGAAGTGAGTCACGTTGATCAAGGCCACAAAGTTAGAAAGGAGCGAGCTGGGATTTGAACCCAAATCAGGCAAAGCTTCTCCTCTCACTTACAAGCTGCCTAGATGGGGATGGTCTTTTTGATTGGTTGAGACTAACGAGTCGACTAAAAGAACATCACACCCTAGTCTTGAGTTTTGGATCTCTCTTCTGTGTGCACTCTCTCCACGATATGGAAAACAAAGAGTTGATCTCATTCCAACACAAACACATTTCTGACCCTGAAGGCAAGGTGGTGTTTCTGTCTTTCGTTATCACTGGTAAAGAAAAAAAGAATTGCTACTAACTTGGAGGAAGTCTGTAATTCAAAGTTGATATATGCTAAATGTGAAATGGTTACTTTAAGACAATTTAATGTTTTCATTTGAAAGATGATGGAGGCATGGGATCATTTCAATATCTTCATGGTATCATCAGCTCTATAGCCGGACAAATAAATAGATAGACTTATAATATCACCATTCAAATGATTAAAAAGAAATAAAATGGTGCCAGATGTTTATTTGGAATAACCCACAGAACACATTGAAAACAATTCCTATTTCTGCAACTGGAAATTGGAATTGATCATTACTGGGCATTAAATGCGCGTATGTTTTTCTGAAGTTCCTAAATCTATTTAATTTCTGTGTTGACAGAGATATTAGACAGCTGTTTCAAAATCTGTCTCTCTTTCCTGAGCTATGCATAAGAAATCTTTATGTTAAACCACGAAATGTCAATGAGAGCTCTTCAGTGTACTAATCAGCCTGCGAGTGGAATGTGTGTGGCTGGAAGCAATAACCTTAACTTACGTTCTCAATAGTCTTGATTGCCCCACATGCACCCCCTGAAGACATGGCTGTTGAAGGCACCAACTCCAAAGTGCAGCCTGCGTTGCCAGCTCTGACGATGAGAGTCAGGGACAATGAGTTAGCAGAAGAGACGTGTTCTCCGCAAATGGCTTGGTCAGTGACTCCCTGCGTACCCCAGGGGACCGGTCCTGAAGCCTCTGCCTCTCTTACCCTCTGGCCACCTCAGTCCCATCCACCCTCCTCCAGGGGGCCTACCATGGGCACCAGATACAAGAAAGAGGAGAGCCAGCTTCGTTCCTCAGAGTTCTTTAAGGGCAGGCTGGTGGGTGAACTCGATAATTGACATCACTCCAACATCACTTAGCTTGTTTGAAAACATTTCACAGCCCAAACAAAATCTCATACACCATCGTGCTCTTTGTAGTGTCATTTGTGAAAACAAAAAGTATTAAGTTGAGATGTCTTCGAATAAGGAAACGGTTACATGAATTATGCTAAAATGGTTACGAGAATTACGCTAAATTCACACAGTGGATTATAGCAGACCCACTGAAAACACTTTACCACAATCAGAAGGTCAAATAAAAAAGAACCCCCCCCCCCCCCTCTATTCATGAGCTTGGTGAATCTTCCAAAACAAAGTTTAGTCTTTTGTCTCTTAAGATTAGAATTCTGACTTTGTCAGCACACCCAGAGGTGATCTGTTTCTCGGGAATGGACACGCTAACCATATTTTTGACATGGAGGCATTAAAGCACAATGCCAATATATCATTTCAAATTCAGAAATCTGTTACATGCCCTGAAATACTTGGATGGGCAAAATAGATGGGCACAATCAGCACATTCTACTCCTAGCAATAAGCTACATGGGAAATAATCTCCTGTTCGCCACAGGCATTTACCTGCCACCGTTGTCTGAGTGTTTATAGTGTGCCAGGTACTCTACCAAGACTTATCAGTATCTCATTTAATGAGATCATGTTTGCAAAGCACTTAGCACGTGCCTCCCCCCACGCTAAGTGCTCCATATTTGTTAGCTGCTGTTGTTTCTATTGCCACTTTTCCTTCTCAACTTATCACGATATCCAGTTGACATTCTCCCCTTTCTGCAAATCAGAAAACGAAGACAAAGGAATTCAGTCGCTGCCCAAGCTAGCTGGTAAGTGGCAGAATCACAACGAGAAATACAATTGTCAGAGGAGCTGGAACACCCAGTCACCAAGGTCTTTGGCAGAGCCCTGGGGGAGCACAGTCAGAAGGTTGTGCTGTGAGTATAGAATCACAACAAAGGGAGTTAGAAGAATTAAACCTTTAGTAGCATCAGGCCAAAACAACTTGATATGTTCACCTCCTGGTAGGATGATCCGGCATTTGAGACCCACTGGCTGAGACTTCCTTTCCCCTGAATAAGAAAGAGAAGCTAATATATACTGAGAATTGGTGTGACAGCCTTCATTTAATTTTCATCAAAACATCATGAAGCAGTTAGGGAACTTTCCCCAAGATGCCACCGCTGATATGCTGTAGAGCCTGGACTCCAACTCTGGACCATCCCACTCCAAAGCCCAGTCTTTAACCCTGAACTCTGTCACCTACCAACACAGAGACGTAGGTGTGGCTAGTCCCGTTTTTCAGAGGAGGAAAGTGACGAACAACTTAAATCACATGCCCCCAAGGCATTTGGTCTGTGACTAAATGACAGAGAAGAAATACGAAGTTTGTTTGAGTACAAATTACATTGTATTAGCTTGCTCAGGTCGCCATAACAAAATGCCACACAGCCTGCATGGCTTAAACAACAGGAATGTATTTTCTTACAGTTCTGGAGGCTAGAAGTCCAAGATCAAGATGTCAGCAGGTGTGGCTCCTCCTGAGACCTCTTTCTTTGGCTTGCAGGTGGCCACCTCTTTGCTGTGTCTTCACATGGTCATTCCTCTACTGTGTCTCTCTCCATGTGGTCCAAATTTCCTCTTTTTTATAAGGACACATTCATACTAGATTAGGGCCAACCTTAAGCACCTCATTTTAACTTAATCACACCTTTAAAGACCTTTTCTCTGAATATGATCACATACAATGGGCACGAGGGGTTAGGACTTCGACATACGAATTTTGGGAGGACAGAATTCAATCCGTAGCATGCATCTTCTTAACCCGGAAACAATACTGCTGCCCATAAAGGGATTGTTTTATATTTTTGATAGTTTTTACAAATGCCATTTTCAGGCCATATAGTCATGCTGGAAAACTGTTTTCTTATTTCTGATGATGAACCGGAGGATGGCCTGCTTGCTGTTAGCTCCTTTGTTCGTTCATTCATTTAGAAATAGAATGCCAATTGGCAAAAGGGAAAACGATTAACTAGAACTCATGGAATTTCAAAATGACTCACCAAATCCTCTTGCTTGGGGCACTCTATAACATGTATTTCGCTATCCAACCAGAGCTTAAATCAAATAGCGAAATTATTGAAATCAAGGCAGTATGAAGGATATCCAGAAGTATAAACCCCTGCAAGGAACTTAAAATTTAGTTGAGGAGACAAAAGCATAAATATATGAGACATTAATAACAACTCATGACAGTAATACAAGTAATGCCACAAGGCAAAATAGGATGAATTGTAGAATATAGAAGCCAGAAAGTAGATGCTGTGAATACAGAGAAAGGCCAGTGACTGAGAAGGGTGATCCAGGAAGGTTTCCTGGAAGAAGAGGAAGTTATCATGTTGAGTAAGTCAGAAGCGAATTCCCTCGGAAGCATCCCTTGGGGATATCAGCACCCGACTCTCCGCATCTCACAGGTGCTGTGAGATTCAACACATGTTCAACGAAGCCATGTATCTGGGCGCGGCTGACAGGAGATGGGAACCCGAAGAGGGAGGAAATGGCTGGATAAGTGTTGGGCAGAGCCTGCAGGGGACGGGGAAAAGAAAAGAAATTCCCAGAACACCCGTAGTGGCCAGAATGAATCTGCACGAATCTGGAAATTCAGAGCAAGAAACACCTTTCCCCTGGCTTGGCTCAGAGGCACTACGGTGGCGTTTGGGGCAAGTCAGCCGGAAAGGGAAGCAAGACACAGCTGCAGTTCAGATTGTGGTGATGAAGAGATGCGCAGGAATCCAAGGTCAGAGAAAAGGCCCGAACTGGCTGCTTGCCTCCTTCACCTTCCAGGAGAGCTAGAAGAGAAGGGGACTGAAAAGATTCCTGGAAGCTTCTGTGCAAGGTAGAGGAAAACAAGAGAGACAGCATATGGTATGAATGCTCCTTACCGGGGAGGAACAGGTGCCCAGCCAGCCAGCCCTCCGGCTGTTGGCTGAAATGGAACCCAGGACCACGTTCGCAAGTCATTTAGTCCTTGAGTTTCATCAGCAGATACATTGGCTTTGTTCTGGAGGCCAGCAAAAAGAAAAAAAAAAATGTGTCAGGAAAGTTGGAGGAACTTTCTTGCTATTTCGCTTAGCAGACCAAGGTCAAGTACACGATTCATTCTCTTCAAGAAGGGAGTAGTGTGACAGGGAGGGCGGCAGATGGTGACGAATCGCAGGGAGCTACCTGGGGTGTAGCACTTAATATGCTCTGGCGTCCGGCTACCTGGGTTCAAACCCCTGTCCTCCACTGACCAGCTGGGTGACGTTGAGCAAGTTAATGGAATCTCTCCGTGCCTCAGTTTCCTCATCTGTAAAATGGGATTAATAACGAAGCCTCTCTCATGGGGTTATTTCAAGGATTAATTAAGAGAACATATGTCTGATATTTAGGTAACACTGAAGAACCGTTAGCATGAATATTAGTACATGTGAGAGTGGCGGGACATTCTGGGAGTGTGAATGGGGCGTGGTTGGGGGGGTGAATTAGAGCAGATGCAAAGAGAGCACAGGGAGAATTTAAAGAGAGAAAAGATGATGGCTCCTAAGGTCATGAACAGACAAATCAGATTGCTAACCAAACACAAACAAACAAACAAAAACACTCCAAACAAAACAAAAACAAAACAAAGTATCTCGATGCAACGCCTAACAGGAAAAATGTTTCAGGCATGGGAGAAGTGGATGTAGGAGAAGCCGTATTTGACTTTTGGCCCCTGGGAGACTGTCACCAGGATGAGGAGGTGGCCCGAGCCTGGCAACATCCAGAGCCTTGAGGAGAGGCAGGACCAAGTGCTTCCTGGTCCAGGGAAGGTGGCTGAGGAGTGAGTGAAGTCAAAGGTGAAGGCAAAATTTTGAGGAAGGCATGGGAGAGAAGAAGGGAAAATGGTTGCAGAGGTGCTAAGCAAAGAGCGAATGGTGAGAGCACTTTGGGAGGGGACATCAACAGAGAAAGGGAGAAGGCGTTGAGATGAGGCCAGCGTTGCTGGGAAGGGCAGGTGGCTTGCCTTAGAAGACACAGCACCTTGGCTTGAAGTCCGTGGACAAGTCGCCTGGCCTCGTCAATAAAGTGGGGATCACAGAGCTATCCTCAACACCTCACAGGATTGTTGCTGTGTAGGATAAATACACGTCTACGAAAATTTTCTGTCGATGCCACGGAATCTCTCCATTAATAAGATTTGCACTTGACAAATGTCCGTTTTCCCTTGTAAAATGTCAGAGATGTTTAGGCAAAACCCCAAGGTTATTTAGTCATCAGATAATACACCAATGACAGAAATTAATTTTATAGGTACTGTGAAAACCCCCGCTTTGTTGGTCACGACACGCAGCAATGCAGCGAACAGGGGTGAGTCCGTGGAAAACCGTGGTGACGGTGGGCAGTGATAGAGGTTGAGTCGTGAAGCTTCCTTCACACGTGTCCGTAATTAGCTTATGTCACCACAGGGGCTGTGAACAGAAGCCCCTATACATCACACGGGCCATGAGATAACAAGGTCAATGGTGGGCACTTCATTCCCCCAGTGTAAAAGAGAGGAGTGCATGGCAAATCGGTTTGTGGATGTACTCAACACCGTCTCCATACAGTATGGTTTTCACTGAGAACGGGTCTGCTCAGAGGCTGGCTCGCTGTGGCTGTGCCTTGCTGGCTGTGACCCAAGAGCTGGGATCAGGGAGTCTTTCCAATGCCTCCTCCAAGATGGTGGAAGGGATGGCTTTGCGGGGGCAACGAGGTTGCAAAGGAAGACGGAGAACGTGTCCTATTCTCTGACCTTGGGCTGAAATCCGTGATAACTTGTCTCCAAGAAGAATTTCGGTCTCTAAGAGGGTTTGGCTTAGCCTCCTTTCACATTTACAGTAAAGATCCGGGATGAACTCAAAAGGCTCACGCAGCTGGGAATTACACAGAGACCAGAAAGGTATGGATCACGCAGGGGAGGCCTCCCTGCCTCACTCTGTAGATCTGGTGCTGGGCCGCTGTCCTTCTCCTTGGCTTGCTGTGGGCTGCTTTGCGGGGCTCAGCAACAGGCGGGCCACCGCCATTCCCGTGGTGCTGGAAATACTCCTCAATGTTAAAATCAGGGCGTGTATACACAAGGAATACCATTCAGGCTTAAAAAGGAAAAAACATTCTGACACGTCCCACACCACAGACGGACCTGAATACATTATATACTACGTGAAATGAACCCGACACACAAGAACATACACTGTATAACTCTACTTATGTAAGGTGCCTCAAGCAGTCACATTCGTAGTGACAGGAAGTAGGGCAGAAGTTGCAAGGGGCCTGGGGAGGGGTGATAAAGAGCTGATGATCAATGGGTAGAGTTTCTGTTTGGGGAGATGAAAAATTTCTGGAGACGGTGGTGGTTGCACAACACTGTGAATGGACCTCGTGCTGCTGAATTGTACACGTAGAAATGGCTAAAATGACAAAATTTATGTTATGTATATTTACCCGCAATTTTTTAAAGCATGGTTTCAAAACAAACAAACAACCAAACAATAAAACCCAGGGGCACCTGGGTGGCTCAGTCGGTTAAGCGTCCGACTTCAACTCAGGTCACGATCTCGCAGTCTGTGAGTTCGAGCCCCGCGTCGGGCTCTGGGCTGATGGCTTAGAGCCTGGAGCCTGCTTCCGATTCTGTGTCTCCCTCTCTCTCTGCCCCTCCCCCGTTCACGCTCTGTCTCTCTCTGTCTCAAAAATAAATAAACGTTAAAACAAAACAAACCAAAACAAAAAAAACCCCAAACAATAAAAATTAGAGGGGCCTCCACATGTCATAAGGAACTCGCTCTGATAAACCCAACGCATAGACATTGTCAATGTGTTGTTCCATGACGCTTCAATTTACATCTCCTCTCCGATATATGAGATTTTTCACAATTCCCGAATATACGAGAAGGTTGGGACAAGTCAAGAATAAACATTTTTGGATGGGTTGTGCTTTTGCATTTGGACACATAAAAGCACATTCTGCAGAGGTTGGTCGGCTCTTCCAATATTTTAAGCAATTTACAGGTAGTGTTAAGTACTTGGTTAAAATCCTTCTAATGTGTGCGATAATCATTTTAGCTGTTAGAGCATAATGTGAGTTCAGACATACAGTTATACTAAAATCTTTCCCACTCGCCTGCCTCTCGCACAGATTACAGAGGGAATGTGTTATAGACAATAAAATCTAAGGGGAAAAAATTGCCATCCCGTTTCACCTCTGCCGTTAAACCCAACGATGGCGGCCATTGCCGTGTAAAAGGAAAACCAACAAGTTTACAGTTCCTCATTTCCCATGGTAAACAGATTGCTTATTTTAATTTTGAAAATAAAGCGATGGAGGCTATGTAGGTCTGTAAATAAGAGTGTGCATCTCAATTTTCTGCAAATGCTTAAGTGGTTTACATCTGTTTCCTCCCAGTTGTATTTCTCAAACATGAATTTCCATTTTAAAAAGAGTCGTAAAATCACTACTGTTTCTCTGTGGATCTATTAGCAATAAAATAGCCTACAGAGGTTTGCACAGCCATGGAAAATGTACAGTGATAATAGGTTGTCCTGCTGTTACATGGCTTATGCAAACTTTACATTTATCACGGCAGAACCATCTATCCGCGGGGTTGTAGCACAGCAAACAACGGAATAAAAAAGACCAGGAGAAGGAAGATGAGACGGAAATCTCTATGTACACATCATTAATCAGACAAGATGAATTCTCAAACTTGGAAGCGTGTTTCCTCAAAGCCAACTGCGAGAAGGAGCAGGAGGGAGAGAATGTGTCGGGAATGTGTCACAATCTGCAACGGACAATCTTCTGTAAAAATTATCTGCAACAATAGAAGCATTAGCTTCTCTCGTTGGCGTGTTGTGTAGTTCACGTCTCTTGTACTTTTTTTTTTTTTTTTTTTTTTTTAAGAGCAAAGCCAGATCATCTATTGAAAACTTTGAGTACAGGGGCGCCCGGGTGGCTCAGTCGGTTGAGCGTCTGACTTCAGCTCAGGTCATGATCTTGCGGTTCGTGAGTTCGAGCCCCGTGTCGGATCTGTGCTGACAGCTCAGGGCCTGGAGCCTGCTTCGGATTCTCTGTCTCCCTCTCTCTCTGCCCCTCCCCCGCTCATGCTCTGTCTCTCTCTCTCTCTCTCTCTGTCAAAAATAAATAAAACATTTTTTAAAAAATTTTTAAAAAAAGAAAACTTTTAGTACAGCAGACAATGCAATTATTCTTTCACTATTTTAAGGAAAAGGCCTCAAAATAACCCATTGCTTTCTCACACACCAGTTCTCCCTAACCCTCCTCCACCTTCCCTGCCCTGTCTAGAAAGCAGATGGGCGACACAGGGCACTTTATTCGGCCCCTGAAATTCTGTCCCGTAAGTGAGACTGAGACGTTCAGACCCCTCTGATCCCACTTTGTAGCCCAGTGAAATGCTACCACATACCAAGAAGGTGTTTGTTTTTCTAAACCTAAATTAATTCACTAAGGTCTGGGATGATGGCAGGAAGCAGGTTTCAAAATGGCTCCATCCTAAACAGGACACGCGCATTCGTGAGGTGTGCCCCGTGCCTCATCTGGAAGCCCCGGGTGTTTCTCAGTCTTCTGAGTTGCCCTGTTTCCCTGAAATAGAAAAGAAATCAATAAAATGTGCCGATGCGGTTTAGCCTGCTTGGCGTCTCAAAGCCTGTTCTGTTCGGTGGGGTCTTTTTTCCTTTTTTAAAAGGGTTTGTTTTCTTCTATTAATGTGATAGAGGCATTCGAGACATATTCTTGAGCCTTTAAGAGGGAAGATGGGAAGGACACCTTTCAATTAACCTTTTGGTGAGTGACCACTTACCATACTCATTGCCGGAAGTCCCACCGTGCAGGAAACGACCAGGGTGGGGATGGGTGGAAGGAACCCCCGTAAGAGAGGGAAGTGAGAGGTGGGGGGCACAGCTCGTATGCCCAACAGCCCAATAGTTGCTGCCACGCCTGTGCTGTGCTTCTTTTATTCAGGGTGAAGCCTGTTCTTTTTAATCAATTCATATCCATCAATGCCTGGAAGGACGGGGGTGGGCTTTTAGGTAGATGTCCCGAAATCATCAGGTCATTTCAAACAATTGAGTGGGAAAAAAGCCAACTACCAGCGTCAACCCATCCGTAAATCAGGCAACTGGTTATTGAGACACGATCATTTTTTACCTTGGTTCGACAGCATCTACACATCACCTAAGTGTACCATTGTGTGTCCGTGGGGGTGGGTATTTATTTGCAATCTAGATCTGATGTTCTTATACTGAGTTGCGCCATGATCTCCCAGGAAGCGGTGAAGCAGCCTCTGACTACTGAAGCTGAACTTCAGGAGTCTCTGAATCTGAACTTGAATTGCACTGCTCTCCAGTCGATCCTCACTTTGTACTGTCAGTCATCTTTCCCTGGAGGCTTTGTCTTACCTCCTCTATCGTTAGTTCTCTGTGGGCAGAAGTCTGATACTTCTCATAATAGAGTCCCCTAGGTCTGGCAAAGCTTGTATGGTGACTGTATAACCATAGAGGTTGTCCCTGCCCTGTGTGGTGTAGACGAAGCAGAGATGCAGTGTGAAGTCTCAATAAAGACCACCCGCCCCACATCCGCTCCTGATACCTTGGAGAGGAATTGGATGCACAGTGGTCAGCAATGGTTTCCGGAATAGTCTCCAGATTTGGTGGGGAGCTGGAGGTGGGTCATATTGGCTACTCTTCCATAAACAGAGACCCAGAATTCATTAACAACACCGCCACGACTGTTGTTAGGTTGAATTGAGACCCAGAATTCCTTGGCAATTCTGGGAGGCATCCATTAGACCCCTTTGGGTGGTTCCACAGTGGCTGCTGGTGTCCATTTCTCCTGGATCTCTTTGGTGACCCCTCCTGGGAAATCCTGGGAAAACAGTGTTTCAGATAATGTCCTGGGTCCTGCAGATCATTGACAACTGGATCAAGGCCGGATAATAGCAGCAGTGCCAGTAGTAACAGGAATTGCTGTAGCTATTTGGAGCCTTCTATGGGCCAGGTGGCACGAACTAAGACCCAGACAGATTCACTGGCTTGTCCAAGGCACCAGTCCTAAGTTTCGGAATTGGGGATACAATTCCATGCCTTCAGGCCCTGGGCCATGCTTCTTCTCCAGTCCTAGCGTCTTCATGGTGTCCTATGTTTGCTGAGAGCAAAGGAATCGGTTTTTGCTTCCAGCCGTAAGAGTGAAGAGCCCATGCACGGGGCGCTCCTGTCGGGCTCCTCCTGAGTACTTTTCTCTCTGGTTCTCACATCCCCACGCCTCTCCTCTTTCCGCACTTCCCCATCCCACTATACATCTTTTACACAGCAGGACAGGGTAATTCGCTGCATGCTAGGCAGTAACTACATAGTAATAACAATAATTCTTGGTACTTAGAGCTCCTCATCCGAGGATGTCACCCAAGCTTAAAGAAATTTAAATATATCTGCTCACAGCCGCGTGGTGGGGGTGGTCTGGGTCTCGTTTGCAGGCCTGGCGACGTGCACACATAGAAGAAGGAGGAAACACCCGGTCCTTCCTAATGAAGCCTTCCTTACAGACGCGGGGCTAAAAAAGGGAACCAGAGAGGGGATGGGCCAGACACACCATCAGGGCCTCTTGTTTCTCTGAAGTTCCCTTGGGTTTGGAGCTTGGCAAGTTCACCGGACTCTGGTTTTGAGGCATCCTGTTCACCTGCTGAGAAAGGGCTGTTCACCTGCTGAGCCTTTATCATGAAATTAGCCACCAGTGTGAGTATTCTTCCAGAAATTGTCCCCAAGGCAAGCACCACTGGGCTATGGCTGGGTCTGATGACTGTTCCCTGTCCTTATCTACCTGCAGTCCCCTTTCCATCTGCCCCCCGGGGGGGCGGTGTCTTATTCCTGTTCTGAGGGCAAATTCACCCACTGGCTTCCCTGGCAATATCCGAGCCCAAGGTCTGGGGCAGCCTTCCCCCCAAGCGCAGCCTGGGAGGCGGTGGGGGTGGGGGGGGTCTCTTACCTAAGAGTCAAAGGTCCCAGAACCTCATTTCCTACTCCCACCTTCTAGCTGCCCCTTCCTTGGCGGAGTTGAGCCTCTGGGCTTGCTTCTCACCTACCTGGCCCTGTAGGTCGTACCACTCTGCTTGTTTAATCTAAAGTCTGCCCCTTTTAGGGGCGCCTGGATGGCTCAGTCGGTTAAGCGCCCGACTTCAGCTCAGGTCATGATCTCACGGTTCGTGGGTTCAATCCCCATGTCGGACTCTGTGCTGACAGCTCAGAGCCTGGAGCCTGCTTCGGATTCTGCGTCTCCCTCTCTCGCTGCCCCTCCCCCCGCCCCGAAAAATAAATAAACACTAAAATAAATACATAAATACATAAAGTCTGCCCCTTTTGACCACACTGATCTGTCAGCACCCGCACCCCGATATGACACAGGGGAGAGGTAGATCTTTGGAAATTAAGTTCACCAGCTGGGGAAACACTCTTGTATCTTGGATGAAAAGGGTCTGGTTTTCAGACACGCTGCAGAAGAGGATCATCTTGGAGCACAGAGCACATGTCTGCTTCCCTGACCACACCAACACTGTCGAAGGATGTCCCCCTTCCATGCAAATGACCGTTGTGGACGCAGAAAGATTTGTGGAGGAGTAGCCGGCATGGACAGGCATTGTCCTCACTCTCAAGGAGCACGTCGTCAGAGAGGGAAGACACGACACCAGCACGCACAGATACAATGACATCTCGATTTTCGGGTATGCTCCAAATCTTGATTCCAGGCATGTACCAAGCTCTGAGACCAAAAGGTGGTTCTCCCCTCAGACTCAGTCACGGTGAGAAATCCAGAAGAAAGAGGAGCAATTTAGTCCAGGTAGATGAGAAGCATTTCCACAGTAAAATCATTGGAGCTTTTCCTTCTGACTCAAAGCAAATCCATTTGTCAAATACACCATAAATATACATTTGCACTATTTATTACCTCTGCCTATAAAAGAAAATTGTATTAGGTGATTGTGCTGAAAATGTGTCAAAAATATAATTTGCATCTCTTTTATGTGGGTGTTTTTGTGTGTCTTTGCTATATTTCAATTTGCTAATATACATATATATCTCTGTAGAGACATATATAAATGCTGTTTAGTTCTTCTGATCTTTGTTTTTATTTTCTTGGTATAAAAATTTCAATATAATTTGTGATTCTAAAAATATTGCTTTCGAAAAATATGGTACGGAGTCTTCATTGCCTTAATTCCCATAATCCACTGCAATAAAACATTTACTAAAAGTATATTAAAGAGAATGTCCTGAAGGATTTGCTTCTCTTTGACAAACTGTCACTGGAGGATTGGGCAGAGTGCTTTCTGTGTTGTCCTGAATTTCCTAGAAGCTATCTCCCTTCAGTTAGGCAGATTCCCCCAAGCTTTCCCTTCACCCCCTAGATGGGTAGACTCATCTCCCCTCTTAGCAACTCTACAAACCACAGGGAACTGGGGTTTCAGCTATTAGAAGCTCAGGCTTTACTCTGCAGGTGTCATGCATTTGGAAAGGACGTATGTTCGTCTGCATTGTTTTTATTCACAGCCTCTGAAAGCGTCTTCACGGTTTCAGAAAAGACTTCTGCAATTACGTCTCCTGCCGGTTCCCCTCAACCATCTTGGGAAGCAGGTCAACACCCCCTTATGTTAGGGAACAAGGGATAAAGCCCAAGGGGAGATGATGTTGCTTTAGGGTCACACAGAAAATCATTAAAAGATTAAGACTCGGGTCTCCCAAGTCTCAAATGTTCTGCTTTGCTGTTAAAAATGTCACCTTAGCTTCTTTTCCTCATCTACAAGCCACATCCACATCATTTCTCCACAACGAGACAACAGCTAGGGCCAAGAGAGGCCACTGTCCCTTCTGTCCTGTTCTGAACTCTGGAAAGAGATCCTCTGTCAGAGTGCCCCTGGGAACTTGGCCTCACAGAGTGGCTAGGCAGACAGAGGCTGCTAAGGACTGAACCACGTTGTCACTGTCGCCCACCCCCACCCCGCATCTCGTTTATATGTTGAAGTCCTAACCCCCAATGTGACTGTATCCGGAGATAGGGCTTTTAGGAGGTAATTAAGGTTAATTGGGGTCATAAAGATGGGGTATCATCTGATAGGACTGGTGGTCTTAAGAGGAGAGAGAGACACATCTTTCTCTATGTGCACACACTGAGGCAAGGCCATGTGAGGACACAGTGAGAAGGTAAGCCAGGAAGAGAGCTCTCACCCGTAACCGACCCTGCCAGACCTTGACCTAGGTCTTCCAGCCCCCAGAACTATGAGAAATAAATGTCTGCTGCTTAAGCCATCCTATGTATGATATTTTGTCATGGCAACCCAATCAGACTAAGACAGAGACCCTAAGGCTTGATTTTCAATTCATCTCTTGGGGTCTATGTGGCATAGGCAGGGCCTAGAGGCTGCTCAGAGTCTGGCTGGGCAAAGTTTGCCAGAGAGGGTCTCCGGGGATGAAGTCACCCTATAGCAAGGGCTGCAGAACGGATCCCTGAGTCAGAGCTGGGGGCTGCAGCAGAGCCCCGACCCAGCAGAAGCACACGACTGGGAGCGTCACCAACCAGACTTCAGCCGCCACCGTCTACGGAACAAGCAGGTCCCAGGTGAACACGTGAGGCTGAAGATCTCATGCCCAAGAATCTCTAATCTGCGCCCTGCTCGGTGTGACCTTGTTTTCTCCGCATATTCTAACACCCCCAGAGGGAAAGAAGGTGGTGCAGGAGGGGGGTTGATCTCTGAAAGATAAAATATTTTTAGCAAAAAGAGTCTTGACGTCCCCTAAAAGGACCGTTATGTCAGCTGGACTGTATGTAAACAGGACTGGGCAGTTCGTTTATTTTCCCCTCCTACTGCTGGGGACTCAGGAGGGAGGCCAGTTTAGTCACAGGCAAATAAAGGTGTAACCTAAGTTGTCATTGAACTTGAATTTGTGCCCCACTCCAGAGGAAACTGGAGAGTGTGCCTCTTCCCTGGGAGAGGTGGGGCTGGGGACGAGGCCAACTACTGTCATGTTCCATGAAAGTGAGCATCTTGGGAGTTTGCACAAATGAGGCCTGCCCCGTCCCACCCTTTATTCTGACTCCCACGCGCTTACGATACGTAGGCTGTGCTGTGCTGTGGATACGTTAGACGAGATTTGCAGTAATTCTCATATATTTGTGTCTTCCCAGCTACGTTGTAAATTCTCCTGAGCAGAGACACAAAAGGGTGCCAAGCGCAGGCTTTCGATAAATATCGACCAACTAAGCAGCGATGTCGCTGCCCCTCCCCGATGGGACCTGAGTGTGTCTGGAGATTTTGCAGCCTGTTTCACACTCCGAGCTGAGGACTCCTGGGCTGGGCACCAGTCCCGACATTAGCTATGGGAACGTCAGCTTCCATTTTAGGACCCCAGAGCCCATGTCTGTAAAACAGCATGGGTTGAGCTAGGTCCCCATCAAGATTCCCTCTGAGGTCCCAGCTGTACGAGAGCGTGAGATCTCTTATTTCATCTTTTCTTGTCTTTCCAGCCAAAGGGCCATCTTTATGTAGCTTCGTGTCACTCCAACTCTGCAAAGAAGGTGCTATTATTGCTATCACCATTTTGCTGATGAAGAAACTGAGACACAGGGTACAGCCTGCCCAAGGAAACAGGGCTAGCAAGGATCAGAACCGGATCACATGCAGACAGAGGGTCCTACCTGAGCCACCACACGGTGCTGCCTCCAGCACTGGGAATTATTAGCCAGTAGGTTGGCTTTGGACCAGACAGGAACCCGTACTTCCTGAGTTTGGAAGCCTCCAAAGAAGCTCCTGCAGCCAAGACCCAGTGTCACTCCTGCATGCATTTTCCCTCCACCCCCAAAGACTATTTTCTAACCTTGTCGTTTCACAAGCATTGATTGAATGCCTGCCATGTGCCGGGCTGTCTTGGGACTTGGACGGGGATCTGGAGTGAGGGCCATTAAAGGGGCAAGATCAGGGGACACTGTCTGCAGGTGGTCAGTTTCTAAGGCGTTTTTAAGGACTCATATTCAAATGTATCGTGCTCATTCTAGGACACCTAGTTCTATCATCTCATAGAATGCTGGAGGAATTATGGGGCGCCTGGGTGGCTCAGTCGGTTGAGCGTCCAACTTTGGCTCAGGTCATGATCTCGCCGTCTGTGAGTTCGAGCCCCGCGTCGGGCTCTGTGCCGACGGCTCAGAGCCTGGAGCCTGTTTCGGATTCTGTGTCTCCCTCTCTCTCTGCCCCTCCCCCGCTCATGCTCTGTATCTCTCTCTCTGTCAAAAATAAATAAACATAAAAAAAAAATTAAAAAAAAAAGAATGCTGGAGGAATTCTCCATGGGGCTATTGGTTGAGTGAGCCCCAACAGAGCCCTAAGTGGGCCCATCTTACCCTGTGATTTATGATCTTTCTGATCTTTAACTGGGTTATTTGGCTTTCGTAAGGAGATGGTAGGAGAGAAGTGGGAATACCTTGTCCTATGGATGGATTTGCTTGTAATTCACTTCAATTCCCTGCCATGAGAAAACTGTGCATTTCTTTTGAGCACCACGACTTTTTTTTAAAAGTTTATTTATTTATTTTGAGAGAGAAAGAGTGTGTGCGCGTGTGTGAGTCGAGCAGGGACAGAGAGAGAGGGAAGAGAGAATCCCAAGCAGGATCCGCACTGTCAGCAGAGCCCGATGTGGGGCTCAAACCCACGAACTGGGAGATCATGACCTGAGCCAAGAATAAGACTCTCTTAACCGACCGACCGAGCCACCTAGGCGCCCAGAGCACCGTGATTTCTTTCCACAAAACAATCATTCCTCAAATAGCTGATAGCACGAACTGGAACGAACGAACTGGAGGCAATGTCCTTTGCTGAGTTAACAACAATAATGTAGTTACTTTCTGAATAATTCCACGAGGGGCTTGCTTTCCATCCCGAAGAACGTTTCAGCAATGTGACCCTCCCCAGTGGACACCTACCACCCTGCCAAACAAGGGAGGACGGCTGGCTATCCTGCTTCTCAGACGGAATCCAGACTGCTCTGGGCCCTTTAGGGGACCAAGGAGCTGCCCAGGTAACTGCACGATGCTTGTGGGCGGCATAGGGGTTTGAGACCCTGCTGAGGTTACTGTGGTCAGGGTGGAGCATAAACCCTTCTTCCCCAGGTGAACCCCACCTCCCCCTCAGGCCGTGTGTGTTTGCTGGGCCAGTGGCCACTAGTCCTGTAAATGCCAAGGGCAGAGGATGTGCTGGGGTGAAGAATGCATTCTCAGCTGCTTCCTACACCCAGGGCAGAAGGAAGAGCTCAGAGGGACGTTGCAAAAGGAGCGAGGCTGGGAGGCTCTGGCAGGCTGGGAACTGGACGCTGGAGAGCTCAACACCTGTCGGTGAGCGTAGACCCCATGAAGGGCACTGGTGTGCACTGAGCGCACTTGAAGAGGACTGGCCCAAACTCCAGGAGGGTGTGGCCTCTCCTCCTTTACAGCCTCTGTGGTGAGTGGGTAAGAAGAGAGAGCCCCCACAGGGAACTGAAGTTTACCCAGAGCAGTGTGGTCCAGCTAGACCATCTTAGGCCCCCCAGGTGAGAAACAATGGGTAGGGGCGGGGGTGAGGGAAACGATCTGCAGCAAGAGGAGTTTGTGCCCATCAGGCCTCCAACCATAGCCAGAAGACAGTGCTGGCTGGGAAAGGGAGGTGGTCGGCTCTCCTCTGAGGTTCCTTGGCAGAGCTCCAGTGGGAATGTCAGTCTGGAAGACATCTCCGGACTGTGTGACTTCCTTAAAGCTGGCTGAGGTGGTGGCCAGGAGCCAGCAGCCGACCCACCCCCTCTCTGGAAGGAGGCCATTTTGTCTGCCTGGTGCTATATCAGCCAGCCCACCCTCTGAGCCTGTGGCACCGAAGAAGATTCCAGAGAACTTGCCTTCAGGTAATAGTTGACTCTCCAGCCAACATGCACTCTATGTGTCTCGAGGAGAAGCAGAAATGCTTCAGTCATCCACAAAACCATGTCTTTTCCTTTTAGAATACAGCTGCATAGAGAGAGAGAGGGAGGGGGGGGAAAAAAGACAAGACACCAAGTACAGAATAATGTCAAAGGAAGCGAGGCTCCCCCTCCATTTTTCATATTGTTTCCTATTTTCAATAGCTACTGGGTGCCAGAGAGGAAAGGAACAACTTTAAAAAACAATTAGTGGGACATGTGGTGTTCATTCTTGGCTGGCACTATGCAGCCTCATCTGCTGGCGAATACTCCGCAGTCTTTCATGAAAAATGTTTTAGAACTAATGAGCTATATTTGCATTCCCCGTAGAATGGATTCGGAATTTTTCATCTACGCCACACCATGAAAAATGGATGTGTTTGGCACAGAAGTCATTTGAACATAAAGCCCGGCCTCAGTGGAAAGACAACCTTCAGAAAAACTTTTCAAGTAACTTAGCTCATTCGTACTTGCTTCCACTGGGGAAGGTCAGGCTCGTGTGAAAGATGGAAATTTCCTGCACAAACCTAGATGCTGATGAGATTTGTTTTTGTAGATAATCTGCAGCAGTGAGATTTTTCATAATGTCACTGCAAAATAAATTAAAATGTTCATCTTCATATGGCTGGTTCCATTGCATTAAAATAAATGTTGCAAGCTCATTTAATTAGTATAGTTAGGAATGTCTCTTCCCTGCTTCACTGACTCTCCAAATCACAAGTTAATTTGTCAAAATCAGACCATTGTTTTTCCTTCATTCTTCATTACTAGAGACAGCCCCATTTAAATAAATGTTTATGCTACAGAGAGCAGAGCAGTGAACAACCCCAAATATTTTCATAAGCCAGTGCTGGAAAAGTTTAAAACACAGAAAGTGAAGATGTGGGTTTTTTTTTTTTTTCCCCTCCCTTCGTGGTTATTGGATATTTGACTGGCTGAAAAGGTACAAAATTGAGCAGTCTGCTGTAACTGATGATGCCCCGTCCGCCATTGCTCATGTTGGCGGGCTATGTCCTCTTGAAAGTAGTTTTCTTCTATGTTTTCAAAGACAAATGATGACAAAAGATACCATCTCTATAAATTACCCTCATCAAATCATTCTCTTCACGAACCCTTGGTTAATCAATTAGTCGGTGATGGGGGAGGGTCTGAAATGGGGTTGGGGGGGGTCTGGTTTTCACAGCCTTTTGCTCACCATTACTGGCTGTGAGCAACCAGGCGGCCCTGCTGAAAATGCAAGAGACAACCGAACTCCAGGGCTTCCTTCTTTCCTCCTTCACTTCCCAACCCTCCCAAGCCTCCAAGTAAAATCAGAAGTGTCGGTGACCACTGACAAAGCATGAATTCCTGGCAGTGAAAGGGTGTTGGGGTAAATGATGAAGAGCAAGGGGGGGAAAGGGCTTCACATAATTGGCCGAGGTGTTATGTCTGCGGAAATCTTCTAGAAGGCATCCATCAGTAATGAATGAGCTTATCAGATCCTTATCAGTGCCCCACACTAGTGAGATGTTGCCTTCCTGCACGGGAGGGACCCTCCCGCTGGAACTCACCACAGTGCTCGCTCTAGATTCAGCCCCAGGCATGGAAAGGTCAGCTTTCTTCCCCGAAGCGTTGTCCTTCACCGAGACAGAGTGACCCGAACCGCCTCTTCCATAAAGACACTAAAAGGTCAGACTTTTTCTTCTTACTGTATAGGGTTTTCTTGCCCCATTACCCATTTTCCTCTGCCACGCATGCTTTGCATGGCTTTTCTCCTCTGGATCAAATGGGTACAAGAAAATGGATGTGGCTCTTCAGAATTCTCCATATGTGGTGTGCTTAAAAGACTTTTCAAAGCTGTCCTCGGTCTGACCCTGGATGAGGTCTGGTCTGTAGAATCAAATTTTCTTTTTTTTTTCGCTTTCCTTCTTCTTTTTTTTTTTTTTTTTTTGCACACACTGGGACCAACTTTGCCCCGTTAATAAATTATTTCAGGGGGGCGCCTGGGTGGCGCAGTCGGTTAAGCGTCCGACTTCAGCCAGGTCACGATCTCGCGGTCTGTGAGTTCGAGCCCCACATCGGGCTCTGGGCTGATGGCTCGGAGCCTGGAGCCTGTTTCCGATTCTGTGTCTCCCTCTCTCTCTCTGCCCTTCCCCCGTTCATGCTCTGTCTCTCTCTGTCCCAAAAATAAATAAACGTTGAAAAAAAAATTAAAAAAAAATAAATTATTTCAGGAACAAGAGGACACGGTTACTATGCCTTGTACAATGTGCCTCCTCCTTGACTCTCAAAAATCAGAACTTTCTCGAGCCACCGCAGACTCAGGCTGGCAGGAAGCGGCAGCTTTCCCGGCCTGCCTCACTGACAGGTGGGAATTGGCCGAGCAGGACACTCAGCATGCCTTCATTCATTCACTTATTCATTGGAGACACATTTGTTGGCACGGAACTAGGCACTGCGTGTGGACAGCCAATCTTCTTTCGCACGTAGGAGCGTCACCTCATGACTCAACTAGGGCCAACATGCCCTGGAGCCTACTGTCCTACCCCAGAAGCACGCCTTATCCGCCATCATATAATTAACTGAAAACACCTCCTATGTCTCTGGTTGACTCTGGAGAGGCCTTTGTGAGACTGAAGAGCTAGCCACGTACCTGAAAGATGAGCGAACTAGGGGCGGGTCAAGCATCTGGCGTTGGCAGCGGTCTAAAGGAAATGCAAAATTGTCACCCGGAGTCCTTGCTCTTTGGCTCAGCTCACGCTACACTGCGTTTCTCGGTGAGTATGAGAAAGGAGGGCTCATCTGCACTTTGGACATTGAGAAGGCCGGAAGCAGAGGAATACTGACACGGAAGGGCAAACTAGAGAACAGGGGAAAGGTTCTCTTAGGAAAAAACACGCTGCCACATGACATCAGCCTGTTTCTCTGTCCCTAGATCGAAAGCCAGGCCAGAAGCACGGAGCCAGATCTGTCAGCCGTGGCCGACAGGACAGGCTGACTTCAGACAAACGCAGCTAAGCTCTGTGAGGCTGCTGCCACGGGGAGAGAAAGGCCTCCATTCAAATCCCGGGCTTCCCTGACCAGCCGTGACCTTGGGCCAATGACGCTTTCTGAGAGGCCTTTGCTCACACATAAAATCATCATCGTCATCATCATGTATCTTTTGCAGGGTTCCTGGGAAAACTAAATGAGACCCTACGTGTAAAAGTGATCCGGCACGTCTCAAGTGTTTGGCAAATGCTAGTTCTCTTCTGGGGGCTTTTAGAAGGATTAAGGTAGCAGAGGAGCGGGAGGTGGCTGGATCACAATGAGTGAGGGGTAAATAGAGTGTCCTTTGAGAAAAGTTAAGTTTTCACCCGCATTGGTTTTTAATGAAGTCTGGCTGCTAAACTATTCTTGAGTGGGATACTACTCTACGACGGAACCACATCCATCTCTGGTTTCTACGGGGCATAACACTCATAGCTTTTTTTTTTCCTGGAATGAACTTAGTGATCATCTGGTCCCCGCCCATTCACAACTTGCAAAAAGGTCAGATGCCTTCTGAGGTCATACCTAAGTTAGCAGCTCCCCTCCGTGCTACCTCTCACCTCCCTTCAGATGTGAGAGAACTGTCTGTAGACCACCTGGGACTAAGGATGCCCATCCCCTCCCATCATTCCTGGTATCTTCCCCGGGCTTCCCCGCCATGTATTACCCTTCCCTCCTTCCTTAACCCTCGCGAGTTTTACCATCTTCCTTTTTAAATGTGATGCTCGAAAGCAAATAAAATACACCAGATGCTTCTGACTATGGCAGAAAAAAAGAGGAACAGTGGCCTCATCATCTCCTGTGATTAAAGTAGTATGTTGGCAGTCACATCATGTTGCCCTTATAATCAACTGAAATCCTTGGGACTTATTTTTACACCCGAATGGATGTCAGTCAGCCTCTCTCATCCTGTAGGTGTGTCATTAGTTATTTATCTCGATAACAGAACCTTATGTTTATCACCATTAAATTCAGTGAGTTTGAGGCTATCGCTCCAGACCGTCAAGACCTTTTTGCGTCATAATTCTGTCATCTGCTGAATTAGTTTTACTTCCCCGTTCAGTGTCAGGCTGTTATTCTGCCAGTCACACATTTCTCCCTCTGGTCCTCAAGGATAACAGGATAGACTCTGTCAAAAGACTTGCTGAACTCGGATGCTTTTTCCTCTGAGCTCCCTGTTCTCAGGACACCCAGGCTTACAGCAACACCATCCCAAATTCTAGTGCCTCCTGAGGATGCACGTCCTTTCAAATACTGAGAGATCTGCTAGGAAGCGGTGGCCAATATAGTTGTTATTGAACGCTTTGCTGTTTGATCAGTTTACCCTTTACAATGACTTCCGAGGAATGGAACTAGGAAGGAGTCTACTATAGACGGAATATTTGTGTTTCCCCCAAATTCATATGCTGAAACTATGGCATTTAAAGGTGGGGCTTTGAGGAATTGATTAGATTGTGAGCGAAGAGCTCTTGTGAATAGAATTGGTTGGTCCCCTTATAAAGCCTCCTTTACCCCTCCTTCCCTTTGAGAGCACAGTGAGAGAAGACCACCCACCATCTGTCTACGAACTAGGAAGCAGACCCTCACTAGACACTGAATCTGCAGGTCCCCTGATCTCGGACTTTGCAGCTTCCAGAACTGTGAGAAACAAATACTTGTTGAGAACTGTGAGAACAAATACTTTCCAAGCCACCCACTGGGTCTATGGTATTTTGGTGACAGTGGCCCAGACAAAGACAAAGTCCTTGAGAGAAGGAAGGGATGCAAATAGAAATATCCAAGGTGAAAGGAAATGGGCAAACATGGCTTACTTCACACTTTTCTATGCTCAGAAGGTTAAGCAGTTTAATGAATGATCATTAAAACGTAAGAAATCATGAGAGATTTTTTTTTTAATTCAGTGTAGTCAGAAGTGAAAATGGGCATTGTGTTCTGCCCTTTAGATTAGTTCAGTCTTTGCTGCCTAGAATCTAAAGATTGTATATCATGCATATGCTTATTTATAAGTCTGCCAACTTTGCTTTTTATCCTTATTTTGAAGATGCCATGAGCAGAATAGAAAGGTCCATTTATGTAAAGTTCAAAATCACCTATGGTGTTACAAGTGAGGAGAGTGGTTGCTTTTGGAGAGAAGGGCTGGCGGGGCGGTGGGGGGGGTGGGTGGCGCAGGGGCTGGTTTTTGACCTGCGTGGTGGTCACACAGGTGTCTTCACTCTGTGGACGTTTATCAAGCCACACGAGTGTGAACTGTTTGCTTCTCTCTACATAAATGGTAAAGGGAAGCCAACTGGCAATGATCAGAATGCTTTCTGGAAGTCCTTCTTTTTTTCTCACTGAGCACAGAGAGCAAAAGAGCGTACAGTTTGATTCATCAAGTTTTTGCTTTCTGAGTGCCTTGTACCCACCAAGCATTTTGTTGGGGCTCTGGAGGTAAAAATGAAGCAGATACAGCTCCTGCCTACAAAGAATTTCCAGTCCAGTGAAGGATAAACATGTATGGGATGTCGCTGTACTCCAAGGAAAAGTGTCCTGAGGTCCCAAGAGGGATCAGGTGGCCGCTTTTTGTGAAAAGCCATTTAAACAGCATTCCATATATTCAAGAACCACATGTAATCTTTAAATGTGAATTTGGATTGGGGCGCCTGGGTGGCTCAGTCAGTTGAGCATCTGACTTCGGCCCAGGTCATGATCTCATGTCTGTGAGTTCAAGCCCCGCATCGGGCTCTGTGCTGACAGCTCGGAGCCTGGAGCCTGTTTCAGATTCTGTGTCTCCCTCTCTCTCTGACCCTCTCACATTCATGCTCTGTCTCTCTCTGTCTCAAAAATAAATAAACGTTAAAAAAAAAAATTTAAATGTGAATTTGGATTTAGTAAACGACTTATTGTTTTACTACCCTACTCATATAATTAAGAGCTGCTTAGATTCTACTTTCTTCCCATTTTGTGGCCAGATCAAATTCATGCATAATCAACAAGTGATGTGTGGTTGTTATTACTGAAGATATTAAAATAGCGTATACTTTATAGCATTTTTTTCAAAGGTCGAACTTTTTAAATATCCCAAACAGGACCAATACTCATGGAATTAAGTATAAGGCAACTTTTGACAGGAATTTTAAATAAAAAACCATCCACTGATGAACAGATAAATAAAATGTAGTATATCCATACAATGGGATATTATTCAGCTACAAAAGGGAATGAGTGCTGGTACAGGCCACACCATGGATGAATCTTGGAAACATGCTAAATAAAAAAAGCCATATTCAGGGCCCCCCGGGTGGCTCAGTTAAGCATCCGACTTCGGCTCAGGTCATGACCTCGTGGCTGATGGGTTCGAGCCCCACATTGGGCTCTGTGCTGCCAGCCCGGAGCCTGGAGCCTGCTTCGGTTCGTCCCTCCCTCGCTTGCACTCTCTCTCTCTCAAAATAAATAAATAAACACTTTTTTTAAAAGTCATATTCAAAAAGTCACATATTGTATGATTCCATTTCTTTTTTTTTTTTATTTTTTTTTTTAGCGTTTATTTATTACTGAGAGACAGAGAGAGACAGAGCATGATCACGGGAGGGGCAGAGAGAGGAGGAGACACAGAATCTGAATCAGGCTCCAGGCTCCAAGCTGTCAGCACAGAGCCTGACTCACAAACCACGAGATCATGACCCGAGCCGAAGTCAGACGCTTAACCGACGGAGCCACCCAGGCGCCCCTGTGATTCCATTTCTGTGAAGTGTCCAGAAGAGGCAAATCCACAGACTCAGAAGCTAGATTAGTGGTTGCCAGAGGCCAGGCAAAGGAAGGAGTGCTGAGTGGCTGCTAACAGGTACAGGAGGCTCTTTTTCAGGTGCTGAAAACGTTCTGGGATTAGACAGTGGTGACGGTTCCACAACCTTGTGAATATACTAAAAACCACTGAACTGTGCGCTTTAAAATGGCGAATTTTATGGTATGTGAATTATATCTCAATAAAAAATATACAAGGCAATTTTCAAACATACAGATAGAAAATTTTAAATCATAAAATGTTTTCTACTGAGAAATCCTCCACACAATTTTACGATACATCTCGCGAGTGAGTACCAAAAAACATACACATAAAGATGGAAAGTTGTAAAGATCAAAATGAGGAAACGGGCTTCCCCTTCTGTGAAAATTACATCAGGACGGAACATAAGCCCTTACACGAGGCTGTAGAGGGATCGGGCCGTGACTGCTCCCGCCTGGGTCTCTACTTCTAATTCCCGAACAGAATTCGTTCAGAACTGGATTACCCGCATCAGCGAGTATTTTATGAACTCCCCCTTTTCTTAAGCTGATCGGCAACAAAAACGTCTTTGGTTTACCCCTCCGATAAGCAGCCCTCTCTCCGATCCCTGCTGGTGGAAATTAGAGAACGGTTTGTGCCAATCGGCCTTTCTGTGAGGCCAATCGGCCTTTCTGTGATGAGCTTTCTGTGAGGGAGAAGGAAAGGAATCAAAGCAGCCGGGCTCTGTGTTGGAAACCCAGGTAGGCCCCCAGTAATAAATACATTTATTGCTCGGACAGTAAAAAGTACTGGAGAGTTTAAAATAAATTCAGAGTTATTTAAACTTAATTTATGACCAGGAAAATAAACCCTCTCTTCCACCATTAATGTTTTTTATCTGGGCCATCAAATGTCACACGCTACTGATTTTGGATGTAAGGTCACTGGAAACAACATATCAGAGGTGTCAGCACCACAAATCAAGTGAAATTCCCTTAAAAATAAAAACGTCAGGAGTAAAATAATAGGCAATAGTTATTTCATGCTATGAGAGACTTGTAATATATCAAAGGGTTCACCTTTTTCTACCTTTATGATGTATCGCTTTGAACACGAAATATACTTCTGCTTAACAGATAAAGTAAAGAAAACAGGCATCAGAATGCCGAAGATAAGAATGATGATATATCATAAAACTATTTGGGGACACATAAACATTAGAATGCAGACCGCTGAATGTATCAAGAGACAAACAATGACCCTGCCTCTATGGGGATCTGCGGTCTGGCATGTCGGTTATTTTAAGGGGTCATCCTAAAGGTCACCTCGAATGGGATCTTTGAAATCAGAATACAAATTGCATTGGATTTTGGTAAGGAAATAAAGGATGTCTTAGGGCTTGCGACGCTGATGCAGTTCTACACAGAAGTCCAAATCCTGAAGCAATCCTCTGGTCTTTTATCCACAGATTGAGAAAACAGAAGCAAATGCCAATCTGCCGGGAGGAGATGCGAGATAAAGCAGACTTGGAGCAGACAGGTTCTTTATGATCCTGATGTTAAACACCTGACAGGCAGTGGCGTTTGCCATAATGCGTCGTTGTTAAATGCATTAACTCCTGGCAGAGTAAATTCGCCCAGGATTATACTTTAGGCAAAAGCATCTGACTAAAAGGGTTAGCAAAGCCTCAGGTAAAAATGACTTTGTTTCATCCTTGTGACGTATCTTACAGCGATTTTCTAGGACGTTAAAGGTAAAATCTCACTTCCTAAGTCAAGGACTCATAATCTGGTGGATGAAATGGCTCCAGGGAAGGATAAAAGAGTATAGAGTCATTCACGTATAAGCACAAATTTCGCCCAAGATGGTAGTGAGCAGTTAGAGAAAAGCCATAATACTTTAGTTTAAGCCTCCCCAAGTCCTTTTATCATTGGGAGTGGGCGGCGGGGGGAGAGGAGGTCATGTTTGCCTGTTGGCGGAGAATGGGGACGGGAGACAAACCAGTGCCACCAGTCCGTAAGCTTTCTACCGGGGTCACACCACTAGAGCCCCGTATCCAGCAGGGTGAAGTATGACTGCATCCGTATTGGCGCATCCTTCCTGGCTGCTGTGGCTATCGAATTCGAGGGATGAAACGGAACGCAAGACTTGAAAATCTATCTCCCTTCAGATGATAGATGAGGAAGCCGAGGCCCAATCCCAGGAGGGAGGTGCTTGGGGAACAGAGCAAGATGGGAACCTCCGCTGTGATGCCTCCTTCTGGCGAGGTCACTCGTGTGCATGTCACACACCAGCCCCACACGCGTGAAGCAGCTGTTCCACCTGGGAAGCCGGCTCCCCCCAAAAGATCTCCAACTCGCCCTTGACTTACTACGTTTGTGATCCTACTAAGCCATTGAATTCTCTGCCCTTCAGTTTACCCATGAGGCTGCTTGACTCCTGTGCCCATCGGCTTTCCAGAACACGTCTCTAAGCTTGGGCATCTTAGGAGGACACTAGTATCCCCGCATAGTCTAGCAGTTAGAAACCCAGACTGTTTAAATTGAAGTCTGGCTCTGCCATGGGCTAGCCGCAGGCCATTGCATAAGATGCTACACCTTTCTAAATCCTGCTTTCCTTACCCACGAAACAGGGACAAGGATAATAATACCAACCTGGTGCGGTATTGTGGGAATGAAATGGAAGGCTCTCAGGACCACAAAGTGTGCATTTAAACAACAGAGAACGAATTGCTTGAAGCAGAAAGCTGTTGGCCTCAGGGGTCCTGGCCCACAGTTGTCCTGCCACCCAGAACCTCAGCTGGCACCTGCAGACACAGGACCTGAGCTCGCTGCGAGAATGGCGTGATTCTGGGAAGGCAAACCCCGTACCCCCAGGGCTTCCCTGCTCCAGCCTGTTACCTGCTCAAATGATGGATCGTTCTCTGGTTAAGATGGGGTCCGATTCAGAGTCACATGGTGAGAGACACGAGCCCCGATGCCAGCCAGCGCCCTATTCATTTGTGGATTTGGCTTATTAGAGACAAATGATGCTGAGGCAGTTCTGTGGGCATCAGATGAATTATTTATACATCCACTTAAGTTGTTTTATCGGAAGGCTCGAATTCGTTTAAGTCTTGAGTTTTCCAGCGTGGCGTGTGAGCATTCTATCGAGCGTTTTCTAATCACTTTCTGAATCTTACTTTGGGGCACCACCTTGCAAATCCATGGGCTTTAAGACTACATAGCAAGGAGATGTCCATACTCAAGGCTTCACGTGTGAAAAAAATAAAAGACCAAAGCCACACTTGGGTTTCAGAAAACCATCCGTTTCGACAAAATGTTTATTGGGAATCTGTTTTTGAACCGATTAGACCTTTGGAGGTCTAAAGTGAAAGATATTTCAAATAAAATGTAATGATACAGCACTTTGTTTTCATTTTCCCTAACTTTAAGGGAAGCTTTTTCTTCCTTCAGGCACACAATTTCACTCAAAAGTAATTGCCAACCCTGCCTTATTCTATTACTTGTAAATTCAACATAATTAGAGACACATTCAGCTCATTACTAGCTTGACTCTTTGCCCACCTTTTTTTCAGCCTGTTGCCTTTTCAAAACACTTTATTAAAAACTTGTTTCAGTATCATATTCTTCAAAGGAAAAGAATAACTCCCAAGTACGTTTTATAGGAATTGCTCATAATACAGGACCCAATGCCAGAAACTAATAAAATCAAATCACAGAACTTACATCAGAAGCCTGCCATAAACTCCTGCAGAACAGCTTGGGCATGTTTGACCTGGAAATTGAAATTCATGTGCTCTAACAACTAGTTTCACTGGAGAAACTGTCACCAGATCTTGCGATTTAAAAACTCTGTTCTTATTCCGTTGACTGTAATGCAATTTAGCCCCTAAATATCCCTTTTCCTCCGAAGAACTCCAAAAACTTTCCTGTCATATTACCCAAAGCAGCAGCCTTGTGGGCATTTATTAGTCCTGTTTCACAGAGCGAGATGCTTGGATGGGCATTGGTTTTCAGGTCAGATCATTGAGATAAGGAGTTTTGACTTTGATGTTTCAAAAAGGTGCTTTAGTCCCGGGAACAGGGAATTTCAGGAGCGAATGCCCTGGTGAGAGGGTGAGTCTATGTCGATACGTGCAACCCAGAGGTGGGTCATCAGGCTTCCTGGTCCATGTGTCAAATGGCCTGCAAGTTTGAAAGCTTCAGCAAATGAGCCCGTGGGTGTACGTGAAGTACAACAACACTGGCTACTTTCAACACTAGCTCTTCAGAGAGCACTGAAGCCAAGCAAGCAGGCCATCCTGGAACCACGTGCCAGGAAAGAGAAGCCGGCCCCAGGGAGAGGCAGTACTGATGGAAAAGAGAGAGCTGTTCCAGGTCACCCTGTTACCTGGCAAGCTGAGTACCTGCCGAGCAGGAAAGTACAGGTGTAGACAAGACCAATTCTGGGAACTTATTTGTTAGATTTGCTGTTACACTCTGGACGGGGGTGCCTCAAATAGCTTACTTTAAAAACCTATCCAGGGGCACCTGGGTGGCTCAGTCGGTTGAGCAACCGACTTCGGCTCAGGTCATGATCTCACGGTTTGTGAGTTCGAGCCCCGCGTTGGGCTCTGTGCCGACAGCTCAGAGCCTGGAGCCTGCTTCAGATTCTGTGTCTCCCTCTCTCTCTGCCCCTCCCCTGCTCATGCTCTGTCGCTCTCTCTCTGTCAAAAGTAAATAAACATTAAAAAAAAAGTTAAAAAAAAACCCAAAAGGGGCACCTGGGTGGCGCAGTCGGTTAAGCGTCCGACTTCAGCCAGGTCACGATCTCACGGTCCTCGAGTTCGAGCCCCGCATCAGGCTCTGGGCTGATGGCTCGGAGCCTGGAGCCTGTTTCCGATTCTGTGTCTCCCTCTCTCTCTGCCCCTCCCCCGTTCATGCTCTGTCTCTCTCTGTCCCAAAAATAAATAACAAACGTTGAAAAAAAAATTAAAAAAAAAAAACCAAAAAACCTATCCATAACAAATCAAAACATGAAGATTTGCCTCCCGGAATCTGGAAGGTGTTTCTCTGATCGAGTCACACTATGTCTGGTCCACAGCACGTGGATTAGGGTATCTTAGCACATTGGCTTCCTGGGTCCCTAGCATTAAGCACTGAGGTATGAGAATGGTGACTCTGTGGTCACTAGGTAGAGAAATTGCGGCTGAGATGTGTTGCTGGTCCCTTTCTTAATTTCCAGTTAAGATAGCCAGTCACTATCTTAATGTCAAGTGAAATACAAAAGTTTGGGCCACATAGACTAGTTTACCATTTTAAGACACCAGGCTTCTACTTGGCTAGTAAGGGAAGGGTCCCTCATGAAGAAATAAATATTTCCTCATTCTGCTGTGTTTCGTCAGTGGGAAGTATGGGATCCAGTACTCAATAAAATAGTCCGACCTGAACAACACATTTTATTTTTTTTAAATGAATTTAAGCACTGACCTTCCATTCTTCACAAAAAGTAATTCTAAATGGAGTAGAGACTTAAAAGTAAAATGCAAAACTATGACACTTCTAGAAGATAACGTAGGGGAAAAAAATCTAGGTGACCTTGGGTTTGGCAATGAGTTTTTAGATACAGTACTAAAACATGATCCACGAAAGAAAAACTTGATCAGTTAAATTTAACTAAAGTTAAAAACTTCTGCTCTGTTAAAGGCACTATAAAGAAAGTGGGGGGGAAAAAGGCACAAACCAGGAGAAAATTTTTGCAAAACACATATCTTAGAAAGACTTGTATCCAGAATATGGAAAGGACCCTTAAAGCTCAACAATAAGAAAACAAGTAACCCAATTAAGAAGTGGGCAAAAAAATATGAACAGACACCTCACCAAAGAAGATAAAAAATGGCAAGTAAGTATATGAAAATACGTTCGGTATCATGTATCTTGAGGGAATTCTAAGTTAAAACAACAGTGAGATATAATTGCACACCTATTAAAATGGCTAAAATCCAGAGTATTGACAACATCAAATGTTGACAAGGATACAGTGCAATGGAAACTCTCATTCATAGCAAATGGTATAGCCACTTTGGATGACAGTCTGGTACTTCGTTAAAAAATTAAACATACTCTTACCATATGATCCAGGAGTTGTCCTCCTTGGTCTCTCCCCAAATAAGCTGAAAACTTGTGTCCGCACAAAAACCTGCACACGGATGTGTATAGCAGCTTTATTAAAGTTTGCCAAAAATTGGAAGCAACTAAGATGCCCTTCGGTGTAAATGGATAAACAAACTAAGGTACATCCACACAATAGAATACTATTTAGAAATAAAAAGAAATGAGCTATCAAGCCGCAAAAACACATGAAGCAACTTTAAATACCTATTATTAAGTGAAAGAAACCAGTGTGAAAAGGCTAAATATTATAATAGTCCAGCTATGTGACATTCTGGATAGAGCAAAACTATAGGGATGGTGAAAAGATCAGGGGTTGCCAGGGGCTTGGGGGGCAGAGGGAGGAATGAATAGGGTGAGTACAGAAGATATTTAGGGCAGTGAAACACACAGCAGTGGATACATGACAGCATGCATTTGTCAAAACCCATAGAACCATGGAACACAGAGAGAACTCTAATACAAACTATGGACTCTCGTTAATAATAACGTGTCAATATTGGTTTATCAATTACAACAAAAGCACCACACTAATGCAAGATGTGAATCACAGGAAAAACTGCGCAGGGGAAGATGGGGTTGGAGGGAACTCCCTGTACTTCTCAGTTTTTCTGTAAATCTAAAACGGCTCCAAAAAAAAAAAAAGTGTAGTAGTATTTAAAACAGTGATTTAGTAGAGACTTGTTTGATCAGATGACCCAAATTGCTCAAAACCCATCTTTTTGCCTTGGAGCTGGTTTTCCAGGAGAGGTGCTGTAGATATTGGTCAGGGGCTCGTGTTCCATGAGAAGCATGCTAGTCACCTTTCACCGGGTCTAAACAACGCGCACATACTATTTTTAAGTAGTGGACAATGAGTCCTATCATCCCTAGTTTACAGATGAGAAAACTGGGTTTAGAAAAGAGTCATAAGGCAGTGGCTAGAATTCAGGCCTCTTGCTCACCGAAACTCTAATATTTACTGAATGAGCTCGTTCTCGTATGCAGGAGGGGTAACGGCTTTAAACAGATGAGCAAGGTGTGACTGTCACAAGAAGACGACAGCTGCTAGTCCTGGCCTTGAGATGCATTGTGCTGTCACTGGAGACGGAGGGCGGCTGACGCACTCACTGCATCGCTCAAAGCTCCAGTCACACGCTGGGCCCTCCAACAAGAAGAATCTTACCTCTAGGACCGTGCGTGCCTAGGATAAAAGCCTCTAGTCTCTGAGGTCTATCATTCTCTTGATGAGAAAAAAAAAAAAACCAAACTATTGGATATTGAATTTGTTTGAATCATAACAGCATCTGCCAAGTAAGAGTATAATTTCTAGAAGAAAGGGAAAGAGAGAGAGAGATGGGTTGTGGGGATGCCGAGGGGGTCGGGGAGATGGAATTACATTTTCAAAACCAGAGTGTGCTGATTTGAAATATCATTTACCAGTCAGGGTGGGTGTGGTTATGCTCCAATACGAACAAAAATTTCAGCGGTGTAAAATGGTACAGGTTTATTTCTCACTCAGGTATGTGAGTATTCTCAGGTGGTGGGGGAGCTCTATCCCATTCTGTCCTCACTCAGGGTTCCGCCATCTAGAATGTCGCCAGTCACCAGAGCAAAGAAATGGGGACATATAAGTCATGCACCTGCAAGACCTAAAGTCTTAGAGACTTCCGCTGGGAATCGATACACATCATGTCTGCTCATGTTTCATTGGCCAAAGCAAGTCACATGCAAAGAGATGGGGACATGAAATCCTACCAGGCACCTGGAAGGAGGGGAAAGGGAGTTACCAATGGACGATAGTAATGACCTGCCATCATCATAGCCCTTTATCACAGTTCTCTTTGGACGTCACACAAAATGGATTGTTTTTAGAGGAAGAGGTAGAGGAGGAAGGACAAAATATAATGAAATTGAATTGATGCTCCAGTTCTTGGGCACTGCTTAAGTAGAGGCTAGACCAAAGATTGCCTTGGTGTGGAAAACTGTGTTCTATCGATAATGCAGATTAGTCTTAGAAACGTAACTTAGGGAGAGGTTTCAAATCAGACTTGAGAGTTCTTCAGGAAAAAAGTCAGCATCCATTGGTCAAATTGAACCCTATACTAACAGAGCACAGTTGAACCCCTAGTGAATTAGTTTATTTCATACTAATCCATGGCTACAACTATACTCTTAATTCTAGGTGGCCTCCTGATAGAGCAGTGGGCTAATCAAAAAAGAGAGTCATTTAAGAGACATAGGTTTAGAAAAAAATTATCACCAGTAAAACCTCACAGGCAATAGGTCAGGATTTACTATCATTATCATCATCACTGACATGCAAACACTCAGTCTGATTTTATTTTATTTTATTTTATTTTATTTTATTTTATTTTATTTTAATGTTTATTTTTTGAGAGAGAGAGAGAGAGAGAGAGAGAGAGAGAGAGAGCACGAACGGGGGAGAGACAGAGAAAGAGGGAGACACAGGATCTTAAGCAGGATCCAGGCTCCGAGCTGTCAGCACAGGGCCTGATAACGGGACTCGAACTCACGGATCAGGAAATCAGGACCTGAGCCGAAGTTGGACTCTTAACCGACTGAGCCACACAGGCACCCCTCACTCTGATATTTTAAAATTAGGCTCACCTAGTCATTAAAATAGGACTCCAACTGATCTTACCAAAGTGAAATATGTGAACAAAGAAACTCATTATTCAGTAACCATTTAGCAAGCACCTACTGTGTGCCTCGCACTGTTCTAGGAAACAAACACAAATTACCACCCCGACAGAATGAATGAGAGGTGTAACCTTAGGTTAACTTGAAAGCGGTGATTATGATTATTTATTTTTAAATATCTTTTCATGAGGACTTTTGGGTTTGAACATCAGATAAAATAAATGTTTTAGTCCTTGGGAAATCTGGGTCATGGCTCTGCGTTCAAGCCTCATGGCCAGCTAGTGTGCATGGGGTCGTTCCCACCCCAGCAGAGCTGTTAGGACAAAACGCTGAGCCAGGAGGAGAATTAGTCTCCTTGCGTCCTCCACCGACTTCCTATATCACATCAAGAAAGGCACTTGACTGGTTCTGTGCTTAATTTCTCCATCAGTCAAAGGAAGGCAATATTTCTTGCTCCTGTTCCCACTCCTCCCAGGGTGTTCCATGGATTAATTACCTACGATCTAGGAAGTGCTCTAAGTGCCTCATAGAAAGGAGGTTTTTTTTCAAACGCAATGTTCTACTTTGAAATGCCCCTGGAGAAGCACGGGCGTGATTTTGGTGTCTGGCTTCCCCAGGAAGGATCTATCTATCTGGAGATGCCACTCTAGCCCACTCAGTGTTCGTTTATTGAAAGACCAGTAAGCAAAGTTTGGAGACGCAAGCAAAGTGACCGTGGTCCCCTTCAAATACACACCTCCCCCAAATTCACAGCAAATGCTTGCCTTGAACTTCTCTTCTCCCTGAAGCCCTTGGTGGACCATCTCGTTCCTCCCCCGACAAGTTCAGTCTCCCCTTGGCGGCATCTGTGGTTTGAATTTAGATGCTGACACTTACCAGCTGTGTGATCTTGGGCTGGTTATTGAACCTCTCTGTGTCACTCCTCAGCTGTGAAACGGAGATAATAATAGTCATTTCACAGGGTGAGATGGTGGAGGTTTACAGGGAGGACGCAAAATACTTAAGTAGTATCTGGCACCTTGGAAAAGTGCCCTAAATGCTCATCAGTTTTATTATCCCAGCAGATGTCAGATTTGTATTGGACATTCTTACCACCCCGTTCCTGGCCTGGCAGCCTTCTCTGCCATATCCATTTAAGGTTCTTGCAAGCATCCGTTTTCATCCTCTACCTGTTGCACTGTGTGGGGAGAGCTGATAGCATGACGGCCGATGTAAATTATCCTCTGGCCCGCGGGTGCCAGTTGGCAACACTGTAGTGGCCACACAACGGAGAAATGGGGGCCAGGGCAGGAATGGGGTGGAAAGGAGGGACAAAGTCCCGGTGCCTGCAGAAGGAAGAGAGGGTAGGAAGGGTGATAAGATGATTCAGTTCAAATCAACTAACACATGTTGAGCGACACTGTTGGATGCACAGCACTGCACTTGTGTCTGTGGGGTGTGTGTGTGTGTGTGTGTGTGTGTGCATGTGCATGGGTGAACACACACACACACACACACACACACATACACACACACAAGCACTCACATGCATAAGCCTGTGCAGGGAGAGGTATAGAAATGTTTAAAAACACAGTGTTTCTGTCTCAAGAAGCTTGCAATCTAATTGAAAGGCTAAGACAAGTAGCCAAAAAATTTAGTTTAGTTCAGACTATGATATGTGAAAAGATAAGAACAAATGAGGGGCCAAGAAGGACACCTAGTCGTATGGGGAGTATTGGAGATGGTTTCCTGATGAGGGTGGCACCTGAAATGGCACCTGAAATGGTAGGAGGCATTGCCCCATTCATTCCTTCACTCAGTAAAACTTTATTTAGAGTGCCTACTTTGTGTCAGGCGCTGTTCTAGGTCCTCGGGAAGCAATGGCAAACAAAATGGACACAGTTCTTGGTGGTAGCATGGAGAAGCGCATTTGGGACATGCGAAATAAGAAAAACAAAGGGACAGAGGCAGGAAAATGTAAGTTGGTGCATGGCTGGGACAACGGGGAAGCAGCAGCAGCTGGGAAGGCAGTTGGAAGCATGCGTGGGAGGGTTCAAATGCCAGGCAGTGAGCTTGAACTTCATTCGGGGAGGATGTGCACGTCTATAGAAACAGGAGGAAGTCAAGCAGGGCAGAGCTGGGACTGAGCAAGCCTGATCCACAGGAGCAAGCGGAGAAGGATCGGGGAGGGGAGGGGAGGGACGTATCAGAGCCTCCCAATCCCGGGGCTACCGACTGCCAGTGAGGGCGCAGACACAGGAGGTGGCCGAAGGGGCCGCCGCAAGGAAGAGGCAAGCCAGGGAGAAGCAAGATTTGGTGTCAGGCCGTGTCACCAGCCTGCCTTTTATAGGTTGTGTTAGCCAGGCTGTTACTTAACCTCTGGGACTCTGTTTCCCCATCAATGAAACCAACCAAAAAAACAAACACCACCGGAGAGTTGTTTTGAGAAATAAAAATAAACTGCATGGTTTTAGACCCTGAGTAAATAGTAATTACCGGGCACTGCATGGATGAAATAAGTAAGGCATTTACTCGTTTAACTTTTCTTGCCCGTGGCCTTATTTGCCTACGGCAGTGTTGGAGCAGATCCTGCAGACAAACGGGTGATCTTGCCCCCACCCTTGGTGACGCTGAAGGGTCAAATGTCTTTACAGAGTAGGGAATGGGTGTTGTTGCTTAATGGGTATAGGGTTTCGGTTTCGCAAGGTGAAAAGAATTTTGGAGATGGATGGTGGTGATATTTGCATAATAATGAGAATGTACCTAACACTACTGAACTGCGCACTTAACCAAGGTTAAGGTGGTAATGTCATGTTATATGTATTTTAACCGCGATTGAAAAGAAAATAAAAAATAATAAACGAGGGCAGGTGTAAGAGGAGATAACATTTTTTTTTTTAGTCTTTATTTACAGTTCCAAGTCTTTGTGACCAGGAGTATGATGGGAATCAGCAGAGACATAGGATAATCTAGATGATTCCATTTGGGGGGTAGATGGAGAGCTGGGTGGGTTTGGACACACTGAGCTTGAAGTACCAGCCAGACACTGTGTTGAAGCCATCCTGCCAGCCAAAAGAAATGTGAAGCAGGAGGCTGGCACAGAAGATGCACATATGGGGACCATCGGGGCTGAGTGGGGTTGACACGGAGGAAACAGATGTCTCAGAGCTCCACGGAGGACAGCGGAGAGAAGGTGAGAAGACAGTGGCTTTTCTCATGTCAGATAATGGGGATATCCAGGAAAAGCAAACCAAACAGTGGTCTCAGTTAAAGCCAGGCCTCAGGGGGCAGGAGGATGAGAAGGACAAGCACAAGGGGGAAGGAAGGTTCTAGGCCTCTGAGGCAGCACCAGGGCCGCACAGCTGGTGTGTGTGCAGCCCGTCACCTAGTCTACCGCCCACGCACCATACTTCCGCGGCTCTCCCCCGTCGCCTCCCCCCATGGCTTGCCATTGTTTCCATCACCTCTTCAGACCCCTCCTGTCCCCATGCCTTCTGCTTCCCCCGAACCTCAACCCTGCTTTCTTCCTCAAAATGGCGGTTCACACCTCTCAGCTTCTCCCTGCACAGCCTTTCAACTCTAGCTCCACGCCTCATTCTCTGGAGATAATTTCACCAGTACAGGAAAAAGTGCAAATACAAAGGTCATGACATACTATTCTTTTATTAAATAAGTGACCACAGTTAAAAAGAATGGTGACGGTCAGTGCTAAAGAGAGAATGAGGGAATGGGAATCCTCATATATGTAGGTGGCAAGGTAAACTTGGTGTAACCATCTTGGAGATTAATTTGATGATATTTATTTTCTTTTATTTTTTTTTAACCTTTATTTTATTTTTGAGACAGAGGGAGACAGAGCATGAATGGGGGAGGGTCAGAGAGAGAGAGACACAGAATCTGAAACAGGCTCCAGGCTCTGAGCTGTCAGCACAGAGCCCGACGCGGGGCTCGAACTCACGGACTGCGAGATCACGACCTGAGCCGAAGTCCGACGCTTAACCGACTGAGCCACCCAGGCGCCCCTTGATGATATTTATTTTTTAAAAATTTAAGCGTATTCTCTTTGACTCTGCAATCCCACTTTTTAGCACAGAAGTTTGGAAATCTATCTAGGATGTTTATTGCAGCATGCTGAACGTTGCATCAGCAGGGAATTGTGGAATATATTATGGGACATCCATTCAAAGAATTCTGATCAATCAATCCCTGATAAATCTGCATTTCTTGGCCCAGAGAGATTCTATGGTACAGACCAATATACAGAGGATAAGTCTACATAATAAACGCACACAAATACCCATACATCTTCCTAGATATATACAGATGTCTGTTTAAAAATAGGAAAAAAAATCAGGAAAAACATGCACCTGCCAATACTGATTATCTCAAGGGGATAAGATTTCTTGGGCAGACACAGGAAAAGAAAGGGGTAGAAATTTCACCTCTGTATATAATGTCTTTTACAAGTGGCAAAATTTGAGGGGGGGGGTGATTTTTCTTTTATGTATTTATCAGTATTTTTCACATAAAGTAAATTTAAAATGTAAATTGAAAAATATTCTCGGTAGAGGCACTCTCAGGAGCACAGTTCAGGCAAAGACAGAGGTTTCTGACAAGCCAATGGATTGCCTGCAACTGGGTCACCTGATAACCCTCATCCAATCAGAAGCGGGTTGGGAGCAGGTGTTCCTGTCCTTGGCCATAGCTGGACTGTGGGGAGGGCGGTTTCGCTTGGAGGGGTCTGTGGAAATGCAGATGTCAACACGGAAATACCTAGTACTTCCCACCTCAGCCCAGGACATAAACCGGGGAAATATGTATATTTCAGGGACATGTAGGGAGAAGAAAATTGGAGGGAGGTTAAAAGAAAACTAAAACAGTGCAATGCAGAGAGGGAAAGGAGCCAGTAGAGGGAAGAAATTAGAGACACGAGCAAGCTATTCCTTGAATAAGCATTTACCAAATGACTACTATGTGTGGGTGTCATTCCAGTGCTGGGCATAGGGCACTGAACAAGGCAAGTACGATCCTTATTTTTATAGAGTTCGTATTCTCTTGGGAGGGAGGTTTGAAGGTGGGGGTAGAAATTGACATTAGAAGTTAGGAATCAATTTAGCTGCAAATGACAGAAGACCTGACATAGCCATAGCTTTAGTAAGTTACAGCCTAATTTCTCGGTCACATAAAAGTCCAGAGGGACATGATCCAGGGCTGGTAGGGCCACACCATAATGCCATCAAAGACGCAGGAGCCTAGTATCTTGGTGCTCTGGTGTCCTAAGTATGAGGCTTTCACCTCAGAGTCTAACGTGGCTGCCTAAGTCCTAGCAATCACATTCATATCCCAGCCAACAAGAAGAAGGAAAGAGAATAAAAAGAGTGCTTCTCCTCCTTCTAAAGATACCTCTACTTATATTTGATTGACCAGAACTGAGACACATAGCTATGCCTCACTGCCAGGGATACTGGGATATGTGGTCTTGTTCTGACTGACCACATACCTGGCTAAAATTTGGGGTTCTGCTGCTAAAGAACAAAGAAAGAATGAATGGCAGGAGGTACCTGCTTGTCTCTGCCACAGGAAGAAGTCAGAAAATGAGCCAACAAAAATATCACAGGGAATAAATGGTTTGATGAGTAAAGTCCTGTGCAAAGAAACAAGATGAGGCTATTTGAGGTGGGAGTGGCCAGGTAAAGTCTCTCCACAGAGGTGAGATTTTAATGAGATCTGAACAACAGGAAGAGCCAGCCAGCCATGGAAAAATCTGGGGGAAGAACATTCCAGGCAGAGGAAGAGAGCAAGGTGGAAATGAATGAAATGGAATGCAACCGTCACCATGATTGTGCACACAAACAGACACAGGGTCACGTCTGAGGGGTTCCAAGAGCGGCGGGAACACTAGTGGGGCTTATTAGTGCTCTTTCTTACAGACATTGTGTGCACATGCGTTTGTGTGTGTGTGTGTGAGAGAGAGAGAGAGAGAGAAACAGACAGCAGAGGCACTCTCTCTTACTCAGGTGCATGTTTGTCTGTGCCAGGCCTTCCAGATTCAAAGTCTCGAGTGGATGAACAATTTGGAGGGCCAGAGATGGCAATCTAATCCAAACCCATCACGATAATAATTATAATAAAGTTTCTGCTACTCAGAGCTATGTTCCCTCTTCCCTGTCAACACCCACTGGAATCCGCGATGTCTTTGCTGAGTGGGGAACTCGGGCTGTTGGCGTCAATGACACTGCGGCATTTCTGTGCAATCAGATGCAACACGTTCTGCTTACGGCCTCTCTTTGGTCCCGCGGCCCCCTCCCTGTGCATCCAGACCTGGCCTATTGTTCTGGTCCCAAGGCAGCTTGGCCAGAAGATGGAAGCCATTAAGAATTGCACATTCATTCCATTCAGGTTCAGGCGATGCCCAATTCCAATGAAGCCAAATTATTTTGCTGTTACTATGTAATTTAATTCTCGCAGCATCCTAGGAATTGGGCGAATAGATGTTGTTCCCGCGATACCGGTGGAAAAAGAATTGAAACACAGGAAAGTAATTGATTGACCTAAGGTGAAGAAGCAGGCTGACTGCATCTCAAGACTCTCTCCCTTCGTTGTGAGTGCTTTGTCTGCTGGACCACACGGCCTCCTGACTGGCGTGGCTCCTATTTGAGCCACAGATCGCTAACATAAAACAGCCAAGGGATCCTTGCTCTGTTGCCTGCCGGGGCGACATGTGCTGCTCTTTGGAAGCCGACACACAATCATGGCGTGGAAAGGGTTACGCGCTTAGACCTGGGGATTTCTGATTCATACAGAACAGCAACATTCAAAAGAGCATTTCTGCCAAGTGCTCTATTTTGAGGCAATCTCGCAGTGTAGCTCCTATCCTAGTTGTGGCCAGGTCAAAGGCAGCGGGAAGGGAGGAAACCAAAGGGTACCGTTAAAATCTTGGCTGGTGGGGGGAGCAAAAGGATGCCTGTTACCTCGCTGGGCATGTGAAATTTTATCCAAAGGATTAAAGGATATGGATGTGAAGTAGGGACTCGTGAGTTTCTTTCAATTACCTTTCGCAAAGTTATTCCAGGCCGCGTGCTCCTCTTTTACCGCTAACAAAAGGGGATCGTGCTTGAATTCCTTCCAGGGCCTGGGTTCGTTTGGTTTTTTTCCACCCCCGAAGCGAACATTCTGCTCTCAGCTACACAGGTGCACAGCACAGCACCGTGATATCTCATAAACCCAGCTCCAGCCAAGGCGCTCACAGACACAATGGCTGAATTTATGAGGCACACGTCAGCAGGGGGCAGGGCTGGCTAGGGGGGACAGATTAAGGGGCGCCTCGCTTCTATGTTACCAGGTCAAATTAAGTGCTGGCCAGGTGTCCCTACAACACACTCCCCACTAATAAACGGGGGTCTTGTGTGAAAAATGGTCCCAAGACCTTGAATCAACTTTCATCGTAGACAGCAATCTCATCAAGGGTGTGAATCTGCCAAAATATCAAGACGGTCTCAGCAAGAACTCGGGTTCAATCTAGCTTTAATGGCCAGCACCTTTCGAGGTTAGGCAGCAAACACGGCGGGGGCTGGATGTTTTCTTTGCCTGAGACTCCGCTTAGAATTTTATCACAAAGGCCAAAGCCCCAAGGGCGTAACTGCAGGTGTGTGTCTAGCATGAGGATGAGTTAGCTTGGGGACAGGGAGACCCAGGCTCAAGTCTCAAGTTTCCTACCTTCGCTTTGTGGCCTAGGCAAATCTCTCTCTTCTCTGTCACACAGGCTGATATTTCCCACCCCTTTGCACTGGTGAGGATCGAATGCGATGGCGTATATATAGTCGTTCGCTTGCAGTAAATGCTCAATAGGTGTAGACACTAGCAGTGTTAGGTGTGAAAAGGAGCGCGTTGTATGACAGTTGGGCTTTTTCCAAGCAGTTTCTATGGAAGAAGATCAGATCAGAGTGAGTTGAAGTCACAGGATCATTTCCAGGCCCTCATTGGCTCTCAGGAGGACACCCCTCTGTGATTCCATCTCCTCTGGCAGCTGCCTCCCTTAATAGACTCGTCCCCTCCCCATTCAGGCCCTGGTGCTCCTGCTAAGGCTCTCAGCTGTGCGTCAGCTGGGCCAGCGACTTCTAGAGCTGGCTGTCTCCACAGAGCCTTACGAGATGAAGCTCCGTTTCCTGGCTCTGTCTCCATTCAAGGCCATTGCCGGATAAAAAGTACAATCACTGAATCCACGGTGGCCTGGCACGGAGCGCTATCTGTGCACACGGTACGGATAGCCATGACGCGTACCTGGCATTCTCCTGGGGACAGCAGGCAGCCAAGGCCTAGACACTTTCCCTAGGAAAGCCCTGGACATGTTAATAACTTGGAAGGAGAAAAGCCTCAGAGGAAGGTGCACATGATAAATGGTTTATTACATCAAGGACCCATTAGAAAAATTAATTAGAAGGTAAAAGAGAATGGAAGAAAGAGATGTGGCAGCTCCCTCTGGCCCAGTCACTTTCTCTCGGATCCAAGAAGCTGTGGGATGTGATTTAACATGATACATTAAGGCGTCACTTGGGTTCATACGTCGCCGTGCAACTCAGCGGCGGTGTGCCGGGTGGTGTGAGGTTACCTGCGGCAAACACGCATCTTTGTACTAGAATAAGGCGGAACCTACTGTGCCCATGAAGGACTGGGGGGCTTCCCCCGCTCCCTCCTGGAGATGCGGCCTGATGCCGCTAGGTGGGCCGGCCAAGGGGAGAGAAGTCCCTGTGTGAGCTGACCCTGCTTCTTAGCTCACCTCTTGCAAAGGATCGTGCTGCAAATAAAATGCCTCGGAAGCATTGTTCTGCAAAGTGGCTTTCGTCCCTTGTCCGCATGGGAAAAATAAACTGTGGAGTCCGAGCACAGCTCTGGTTACCCTCCTGTCTAAGGAGAGGGCTTTCGTGGTTTCCTCAGCCTGACTGGTTGCCTGCTTTGGACCACACTTTCTGGAACCTTCTCAGTTCTGGACTTCACAGAGCAGGGGTGTGTGCCTTCGGGGAGAACAGCGGGACATATTCGAACCCACTTTCTAAATATATTGCAGAAGAACTGACAAAGGTGACGTCTTCCAGAATGCAATTTAGAAAGAAGTCAGCGGAACCTTCCCATGCCTTCTTTGCCCTGTCTCTCATGGCGTTGCGCACAACGTCTCACATGCCACAAGTAGATCAAAAGCACGGAGAAGCAGAATCAGGCCGCCGATTTCTGGAACCACTACGTGACGGTTGTTGGAGTCGATCTGCAGAAGGAAGAAAGCGTTTCCGTGCATATGTTTTACGGGAGATTCGAAGATACTCAGGCGTTGGGGCCAAACGGACCTGATTTCAAATCCAAACTCTGCAACTTTCTACCCCGTGACCTTGGGCAAGACACGTTTCTTTGCTGGGCCTCCATGTCGTCATTTCTAACTCGGAGAAAGTAACTCTAGTGTCATGTGGCTGCTGTTCAGATGAAATGAAACGCTGTGACTGACTGGCCTTCAATGGAAGGTGTTCCGTGCACGTGAGCTCCTCTTTCCCCGCCTTTCTGCTTTAAATCTGTTTCCATGCTGCACGCAATTAAAAGTTTACGATGTTCTAAAAGTGATTTTCCAATTTAGGGGCAGTAAATTGTAAGTCGCTGCTATTTTCCTGAAATGACATTCTTTAGATTAGAGTCTGCTGGGTTTCTTTTCAATTGCATTAAATTCTATCCACTGCATTTCTAATAAGACACCAGCGTGTCTGCGAAGGATGCAAGATGGCTGATTCTGACTATGAAAGCGACCTACGGGAATATTAACACCCCAGACCATCGTCCACTCGCTTGTCCCCAATGGGGACGTCGCCAGCGAACGTGTCAGGCGCCTTTGAATGTGACACCACTGTGCTCATTGATTCTATTTGCCCGGCCTTGTACAATCTTTCAGAGACACTGAAATGAGCGCATTTTCGTGAAATTGTGATGGGAGGTACTGATGTGCTCTTCGTGGCTCCCAAGTGGGAGTTGCTCTCTTACTAAGACCATTAGTGTCTGCCCCAGCAAGGCCAACGTCACCATCCCACATACTAGGGTCCTGTCCACAGACGGGGAGGAAGAAAGCTGGCTCGTGAAGGTCTGCTCCATAAAAAAGACTTGTTTGCTTTAGACTGGTCAGGAAGAGCCAGTCGAGGGCTGGAGCCCAGGGGGTGGGGAAGAGCCTTGTCCTCCTGACACCCATACCCTGCTGATGATCCCCGCCCGGCCGAATGTCCCTCACCTCTGAAAACTAGCTGTCTGGCCAAAGACTTTTCTGGGCTACATCTTTGTTAGATGGTAAAGCTTTCTATCCCGCGTAAAAGCCAATTACTGTAGGGAAGGCAAATAAGCCCCGAGCACCTGTTTAATTTAGATTCTTTTCCCAAATACTCTAATTAACCCCGAGGAAGCCTGCTTTGAACAACTGACTTCCTTTGCACAGCTGTCAGATCCTTCCACCTGAAATCCTCACGCCCTCTGAAGCCCCCCCCCCCCCCCACCGCCAAGTGTCCTTCTTTTCAGGGTCTGAAGGTGGCACAGGGCCCACCATGCCCACTTAGGGGTACAAAAGACAAGTAAGCACAAGCTTCCTTAGGCCTGAAGCAACCCAACCGCTCAGCATGTCAGGCCAAAGCAGAGAGGAAAAGAGGGAGAACAGCCCAGCTGAGGGCCTAGAAACACACCCTCGGGCTACAGGGGTGCAGCTTCCAAGCCACACATGGGGGTGCCAGGTTATCTCATGGGCCTGCTGGTGCCTTCTGGAAAGCTGGTCTCTGTGGGTGAGGAGGTTTCCCCCACGTCTTTTCTGCCCCCTGAGGCCGGGTGCAGGTGCTGGATAGCAGGAAGAGGGCAGCTCCGAGGCCACCAACTGTGGCACGGGGAGCCACCCCAGCCCGCCTGCTCCACAGTCAGCCATCCCTGGACTGGCTGGGCCCAGCTGCGGGGAAGGGTCGGGCCAGAAATAGGAAAGAGGGCGCAGAGCAGATGAACTCAGAGGGAAGGAGACCCTGAGAGCTCGTGCAAAATCCCTCAGGCAGGAAAAAAGGCAAAAATGAAAGAAAGCACATTCAGGCAGTGCTTGCACAGGAACAAAGTCGGTTCTCTGATGCCCTGCAGGTTTCAGGGACTTTGAATGCACCGACAGGGAGGGATGGGGTGAAAGGCTGAACCCCATAAAGGGCAAACGTGTTCTCACGGAGGCCTGAAGGCTTTCTCTGAGAGGAGGTGCCCTTGCCCAAGGGAGGGGGCAGGCTTCAACGGGGGGGATGGGCAGAAATGTTTCCTCCTCGGAGCAGAACCGGCTCCAGGTGGTCGTGGCTTGGCTAGCCGTGGGATGCTTCTGGATGTCTGCCTGCGCGTCCTGCATAGAGTTCGGAATGTGTGTGAACAGTTGTGCAAAATTCTCCCTTTTGCTGGCCCAAAGCGAGGAAATGTTTAGGACGAACTTCCTAATAGTAGAAAGGGCTTTTATTCAGAAGCCAGTAGAACTTACAAATGACCAAGAGCAGAGCAGGCTTAAGTCATGTGGTTGAATGGAAAGAACTGGGGTTTTAGAGTCAGATTAGACTGAGTTCAAGGATACCCCCCAGCATAGGGTGGGAACTTGGGTACACCATTCAGCTTCACTGGGCCTCCATTTCCTCATCTGCACCAAGTAAGAATACCTCTTCTCTTAAGAGTGGCTGGGATATGGAGTCACGACACCCGGGGGCCTTTATAAAATACCGATGTCCAGACATTCCGATTTCATCAGTCTGGGGTGTGGCCTGGGCAGCAAGATTTTAAAGGCCCCATCAAGTGACTCAGATGTGCCGTCAAGTTTGGGAATCACTAGCCTAGAAAGTACTAAGTGATCAGCAAATGTTTGCCCTCTCCAGGACCAGCTACATAATCTGTGGCGCCCGCTGTTTGGAAATTTTTCATAATTTCAAGATGGCGAGAGTAGAGCATTAAATCAAGCCCAACCCTTGTTTTCTGCCTTCTGCTCACTTCCAGGGGGATGATTCCCCACACTAAATTATAAAGGTAAAGAAGTCACGTGATGGGCAAAGGGAACGAGAGATGAGGCGATCCAAGGTAGTTGTGGGGGAGTCTCTTGCTAGCAGGGTTGACAGGATATTTTCTTCAAGAGCCTGGGACCTGTACAGAAGGAAGCACCCTGGTTGTGGGGTCCTGAGGACGATACTGAGAAGGCTTTCTACAAACCTAAGTGGAGAGCTCATTTCCACCTCCTCACCAGTCCACATCAGCTCGTACGTGTCCATCCATGGCAACACGAGACATCACGGCACCAGAGCAGGGATTCAAAGCAGGAGGAGTGTTCGCGTGGGAGATCATTTCTGTGATATCAAGACACTTATAGGAAAGACCTTATATTTCTGTGATATCAAGACCTTATAGGAAAGGCAGTGCAGCGATGAAAAGAAATTTCGCAAGAAGGATGGGACACACTGCATCTCTAGACAGAAGCCAGGCAAAAATGATGTCGTGGAAAATTAAACCCTTTGGACCAGCCATCCAGCATGCCCTTTGGGTGGCATCACTCATTTTGGGGTGCTGATGCTGGCTTCCCCTCCTCAGCCTTTTCAAGGGTACCCGAGACTCCATTAGGGACCCTTGATGCTTTAATGCTGTTTTACTAGAACAGGGAGGCGGCAAGGAGGGAAGGGAAGCAAAGGGGGAAGAAAGGCTGGTGTGTGTGATCTCCTCCTTGGAAAACTCCCCCTGGATCCTGGGGCCGATTCTTCCCCCAGCCCTGGGACGCAGTGATTTAGTGAAAGGCACTTGTGGCAACAAGTCACAGGCTCTGTGAAAACATCAGAAATGGGCTAATCCTGCAGAGAATTTACAGCCGTCTGGTCCCCACTCCACTGTCTGGTCTGGGTCCTTAGGCAGGTTCACACAAAAGGTTCAGTGATTTCCACTCAGCCAACAGAAACTCAGAGCATCTGTGCCTGGGCCCAGCCGGTGGCCTGAGCCCGATGCGAGGCTGTCAATCGCAGAGGCAGAGGAAACAGTTTGGGGAACGTTGATGAAAAAACAATGAGGGGCAATGAAAAATCTGGGGATTCTTCCCAGGTTCAAAACGGGAAGAGGAAAATGCGTGGCTCTGAGGACGCTCTGTGGACATTTCATCGGCCATGAGGACACTCAGCTTGGACACTGAGGGATTCTGCCCTCCGGGCCTCTGGCTTTCATCTTACCGCTTTGGGATTCGGAAGAGAACAAAGCAAACTTTTTCCAGCCCCTGCCCCTGGTCCCAGGCTTTATGCTCAGCTAGTTGTTCACCCCGGTGAGGGTCGGTCCTGCTTTTATTAAAAAAAAAAAAAAAGTGGGGATAATCAGAAGGTTGGTCCATGAGTTAAACGAGATGATGCATCTATCTCAGCACTTCCTGAGAGCATAGAGAGAGGGCTCAGTAAATGCGAGCTCTTTAGGTATCTAAGTATCATCCTCACAGAGAACCCGGAAGGGCAGGACTGTTATTCTCCCCACTTGAAAATGAGAAAAGTAGGGGCGCCGGGGTGGCGCAGTCGGTCGAGCGTCCGACTTCGGCCAGGTCACGATCTCGCGGTCCGCGAGTTCGAGCCCCGTGTCGGGCTCTGGGCTGATGGCTCGGAGCCTGGAGCCAGGTCGTGATCTCGCGGTCCGTGAGTTCGAGCCCCGCGTCGGGCTCTGGGCTGATGGCTCAGAGCCTGGAGCCTGTTTCCGATTCTGTGTCTCCCTCCCTCTCTGCCCCTCCCCCGTTCATGCTCTGTCTCTCTCTGTCCCAAAAATAGATAAGCGTTGAAAAAAAAAAAAAAGAAAATGAGAAAAGTATGACTTAAGAGAGGTTAAATAACTTGGGGTGCCTGGCGGGGGGGAGGGCTCAGTTGGTTAAGCATCCGACTCTTGATTTTGGCTCAGGTCATGATCTCACAGTGCTTGGGTTCGAGCCCGTGTGGGGCTACTGTGCAGAGCCTGCTTGAGATTCTCTCTCTCTCTCCCACCTTGTCTCCCTCTCTCTCTGCCCACCCCCCCTACCCTATCTCTCTCTCTTTCTCAAAATAAATAAAATTTAAAGAAAGAGAGAGGGGGGGGGGTTAAATAACTTAAATCAGTCAGTGGAAGTTCCAAGATCAGATCCCAGGTACATCTGAGCCTTGGGGACACCAAAGACCTCCACGAGCACAGGGGTCCACCAACTATGATTTCCACCCGAGGCTCACCCTACCCGGGTCTGAGGTCGTATGTGTCAACTTGAAGATCTAAGAAATCTCAAGGCTAGACAGAAGAAGGTAGATGGAATAAAAAGGAAGGAGGAAAAATACCTGAGACGGATGATCTCACTAATCGGCAAATTTAAAAAGAAATAGGAAAAGAAAGGGACAATTTTGCTCTCTGTGGCAGCAGTGGGGGCCACGGTGATCAGATGGCGGTGGGCATGGCCAGTTCGAGGAGTGGCCTTCGGCGGGATTTCCAGGATGGTTGCTGGACTCTGATGCCAGATCTGAGCTGGCCGGCCGGCCTGGAGAAGCTTTCTCAGTTCCAGCAAAGGCAGGCCCCGAATTCTATCCTTGGCCTGGGCGCAAAGTCAACGGACCCTGGGCCGAGGGGCCACGTGCAGGCTTCCATGCTGGGCTCTGAATCCTCGCAGGCCAGGAAAGGAGAGAGGGAAAGACATTTCAAGTGGGCGGGCACAGCACTGAGCTGTGTGCTCTAGGCCGGGATGGCGGCCACTGCCGAAGGGGCTGGGCCGCGCGCGGCACAGTGGCTCGAAGAATGATGGAGTGGCCTTTAATTGTTTATACTCCGCAACCTGGGTAGTGTTGGCAACAAAGCAAGAATGGAGAGGCTGCTGGCAGCCGAGTGACAGGCTGGAGAGGAAGCCTCCACCCACCTAAATGGTTAAATGGCCAGTTTGCCAAGGCCACTGAGCAAAGTGTTACCTCACCACGGGGCAGATTAAAATATGCATTTTCTCCTAATTGAGCATAGTGAAATCAGCCGGCGGTCCTGTCACAAGTGCAGGAATGAATTGTCACAGCACGAAACACGCTCCTCGACAGAGCATCTATTATATGGGGGGAAAAAAGCCACATAAACTTCCCTCACGTTGGAATTTCAACGGATTTGAAATTTGTCCAGGGGGCTTGGAGAAGCCTATGTGAAATGGTCACCCAGCCATCCTAATCTTCTAGAACGGCAGCTCATGTTCGAGTGATAGCATCTGGGGCCTATAGCATACCAACATGGCAAGGTCTAGTTTGCAAATTGGGCAAGACAGCTAAAAACTCTTCGTACTGATTGTCTTTAAAAAAAAAATGTTTTATATACTTATATGGTTAAGTATATATTAGGGCAAATGTATATAAGGCAAGTCCTATTTTTCCACCGCTTCCCATTACAAAATTAAAAAGTGTGTCCTTATAAGAGAACAGAAAGTCCCATGACGGAATAAGTCCATTCTATCCACAAATCTGGTATAGTACTGGACAGAGCCGCTTAGAGCAAAGACCAGCGTGAATCTCTCCCTTACACAGACCCCTGGGGGATGCTAGTGACACGCTGGCATGAAAGCTTTCGCATCAGGCTTATTTCTGAGCCACCACTGCCTGGTGTTAGTTACGAGACATGTCAAGCTAAGTTGATGTCAACACTCTGGAACAGACAGAACCTATGTTCTCCGTTTTTAACGTCACAGTCCTTGATATTTTTAGCACATCGCTAGTACGTTTTGGTTTAAATAGCCCTCATTTCAGGGGCGCCTGAGCGGCTCAGTTAAGCGACCGACTTCAGCTCAGGTCATGATCTCGCAGTCCGTGAGTTCGAGGCCCGCGTCGGGCTCTGTGCCCACAGCTCAGAGCCTGGAGCCTGCTTCAGGTTCTGTGTCTCCCTCTCTCTCCGCCCCTCCCCTGCCCATGCTCTGTCTCTCTCTGTCTCAAAAATAAATAAAGACATTAAAACAAATGAAAAATAAATAAATAAATATCCCCCATTTCAGATTGTTTACAGACGCTTCACCATCCTGATCTCCTTCAACGTCTCTCTTCCACGGAGGCATCCAAGTGAACTCAACAAGAGGGCCCTTGTGGCCCAAGACCGCATTTCAAATAGGTAGCAAACACCCCTGTGATTGGCACCTGCTGAGCTCAAGGCTACCTGAAACCCGCTATTGTTTTCACGTTGCGTCTCAGTAATGGATTCTGTGTACCTAAATGCAGGACTTTGCATTTATTTTTATTAGCTTCCTTGTTATGGTTTGAACTATGTTTTATCCCATTGAGGACATTTTGAATCCTGAGTGTGTCATCAATAAACTAACTGTTTCTCCCACTGGGAGGCTATATCTATGGACTGGATAAGCATTTCTTCTTTGCGTTCAACCAAGTCAACGAGAAAATATTCACCGGGTTCGAGCACAGAGCCTGTGACATCTTCTAGAAACTTCTCCATGCCTGTCAGAATTCTCTGGATTCACCATGTCAGCCATTTGCTGGAACCTCTTTCTAGAATATAAGCTTCTTGGAGTCAGGGACTGTGGCCACTCAGTAAATACTAGTGAGTTAATGCAGTGGAAAAATTTTGAGTTCTGTTTATTCTTTTATTAAGAAGGACAATCAGGGTGGCTGGCTGGCTCTGTTGGTAGAACATGCGATTCGTGATCTCAGGGTCATGAGTTCAGGCCCCACTCTGGGCATAGAGCTTACTTTAAAAAAAAATGTAGAAGGGAAGCTATACATTAGCCTAAGACTTAGCATGATTACAGGTGACCATATAGAAAATCTTGTATTTAGGATCCTAATACAATGTGTGACATAGAAAACGTAGCCCATATGTAGAAATGCAAATACAGTATCTTTTCCTGGAGACACAATGGACTATAATGACTTCTTCTTTGGTTCTAAGAAGTGATTGGAGATAAAAATAGACTAATTAGCCTTAATTAACACATTTGCTTATTCTTCTTCCCTGCTGGTGACATTAGCTTCTGTTCAGTCTTCGGTAGCAACACACACATCTTGTTGGTGAAGCCTAAAGTCAGAGGCAGGAGATGTGGGTAAAGAACCTGACATCCACTGACCCACTCAAGGTCCTCGGGAGGTTGCCTGTGGCCTTGAAGGTTCCAGTTATAAAGAGTCTGGCAATTGGGTTGCCTGAAGTCGGCAGACGGGGGAAGCCAGCAGCGAGGGTGGGCCGCATGGGTCCCTCGGCCTGGAGTCTTCTTGTCCCTGGCTGCTGCAACCCTAATCCAATGTTACCTGATTTCCAGATACTTCTTCTTTGCCCTGCCCTGTAGTGAAATACCAGTGTAGTACTGGGAGACTGACCGCAGTAACAGAGACAGAAAAAATTAGCAACGACGGACATTAATTGGCTGCTGACAGCGTGTATGTGCATTATCATAGTTGATCCTCACAAGAGCCTAGGCTCTACCTCTAATGAATGTTGAGTTATTGTCCCCTTCGTGGAGGGGGAAATTGAAGCTTAGGGTGTGGGGGTCACTTGGCCGAAATCATGAAGCCGAGAGGTAGCAGCCTGACTCCAGAGGGCTTGCGCCTGACCGCTAGGCCACAGTGCCTTCCTTGTCATTCTACACTGGGTGCCGTTTGGTTAAATTTAATCCCACAAGTAATACCTGAGTTCCCATCACATGTAGACACTATGTGAGGTGGCATCGACATTTCCGGTCAAAAGGCAAAATTCCCAGCTGGTGGATCTTGCAGCCCCCGGAACTAGGCTTTGCTGTGGTAACAACCTCAAAACCAAAGCTGGCTGACCAAAACCAAAGCTGGTTTCTCAGTCACGCTACATGTCCAAGGCGGATCAACTAGGGTCTCTGCTCACTATGATCACTCGAGGACACGGGCTAACGAGGCAGCTCCCACCTCGAACACTGAGGTCTCCCAGGAGAGGAGAAGAGACAAACATGGAGGGCTCATGCCAGGCTCATCCCAGAAGGGACACACATTCCTCCCACTCCCTACACATCATCTAGGACACATCGATGGCTCCACATACTCAAAGAGGGACTCGGTAATCTGATCCCATGACGATGACCACCGCAAGGAGACGAAGACTAGCTGCCTCACAAGGCAGAATGTGGTACGTCGTAAGCTGCGTGCCATAGGTCAGAAGGGCCTGGAAAATGATTCCCTTGTGGGATCAGGAAAGGCTTCGTGGAAGCAGGATGGGCTTTACAAGGTAAGTGAGACCATGGTAGGCAAAGATCGGGGTGCGGTGGGGTGAGGACCTAGGTGGAGATAAGAGTAAGAGTAGAGGCTCAAAGTGCGGAAGGGGTGGTCACTGAAGGAATAATAATACCTTCTAGAGCACAGAGTGCAGGTGGTGCATAACAAGGGCAAAGTGGGAAGGCTGGACTGAGGCTGCGTTGAGAAATCTGTTGTCAATTTGGTGGCCCATGGAAAGCCCTGGAAGGGGCAGCTGTGACACGATCAGAGCCATGCTGGAAAGCCCTGGAAGGGGCAGCTGTGACACGATCAGAGCCATGCTTTAGAAAGTTTCTTCAGACAGCAGTGGCACAGAGGGGAGTTTGAAGTTACGGCCTCAGGGGCAGGGAAGAGGCTGTTGTATTCCCTCAGATGAGAGAGGAGAAGGGCCAGGGGGAGGGGCCAATGAGAATGGAAAGTAAAGGAAGGGTGGAAATAAAACCCCCCAGAACCACAGACTCAGACAGGCGATCAGGCTAAATAATCAAATGTAATCAGGAGGGTTGGGAAAGGGAGGGAGGGAGGGAGGGAGGGAGGGAGGGAGGGAGGGAGGGAGAGGGAGAAGGGAGGAAAATGCCCTGATTTCAAGCCTGCGTAAGTTCTTGGATGACATCAGTGGCCTTTCTTGAGAAGCCACAAGTGGCATCTAGCAAGGTCAAATCAAGTCGTACTTCTATGAAAAAACAGATGCCCCAGGCACCGTAGATATCGTACTAGGCAAGAGCTTGTTGCTAAATCTATCAAATATTCTCCTCTCCCAAGAACATTTGAATTAAGTCACTACCTCCTAAGTGTGCCGTAGGATTTGTGTGCTAACCCTTACACACTGGCACTGACCACGGAAAAATCTGTGACAACCTGTAGCTGGTGTGAAAATACGCTTCGTGTCTTCTTTAGACTTAGCAGCATACATATTTTATGAAAAGATTTTTAAAAACATCAAGGAGAGCCCGTGTGTCGGCGTGTTCATTCTATATGCATGAACGAGAATTCGATTCAGGAAACCTGAGACAGGTTATAGGGGATTTCTGCAGAGTCAGCAAGGTGTTACACACCGATCACTATCATGAAGTCCAAGGCCTAATTAACCCTACTTAGATGGAAGCACAATCAAAATCCACCGAGGCTATTTTAACTCGAGGTAATTTTAACTTCAATCCAGTCTTGCACACATCAGAGCAGCTCGGTGAATACCCCCATCTAATCTGCCTCGCACAGCAGGTGTATCTGTGAAGGCTTAGAATCTGCTTTCCAGTGAATATAAAGCTTTGGTTTTATAATGAATCATATGCATCAGTAAACTTACTTTAATGTTTTCGCGTTGTTGTCTTACAATTAGATCAGGAATGCCAGACAGTTTAGTAAACAGGAAAATGCAACGCCTGGAAATAGGATTCAGCTTTTTGTTGGGATTTTTTTTTTTTTTTCACGTATTTGGAAAGCATATTGATTCCATAAGGAAGGAGCAGGATCTTGGAACTTGAGTCCTAGACGCCACATAAGGTCTTGCTACTCGGGTGTGGTCTGTGGCCCAGCAGCAACAGCATGACCTGGGGCTTGTTAGAAATGCACCTTCTCAGGCTCCACCTCAGCCCTACTGAATCAGAAGCAGCATTTTAACAAGATGGTGGGGGGAAGCTGTGTGCTCGCCTGAAGTCTGAGAAGCACTGACGTAAGGGACCTAACACAGTGGACTGAAGACATTTAAGTGACACATGACCTGCAACGAGCCAGAATCTACATCAGTTTCAGCCAAACCTCTGGATTTCTGTAAATCCCAGAGCATTCAGCTCAAATCATTACGGCTTTGCTCTCTTTGCACTGGAATTTCTTTGACAAGATTATCGCTATCTGATACCTGCTCTCCCGGCGGATTGAGAAGATGCAATTCGTTTCAGAAGGTTGACAATTTTTTCCACGAATACACATTTTGTCTCCTTAGTTCCATTGTAGGCTCTTTGAAAGCGAGGCCAGTTTAGTCTTCCTAGACTAGTTTTCTAGACTAGAAGATCCTTCTAGTATTCTGCTAGAGTCCTTCTATTTTAAAGTGGTTGGAGGTTGTCTAGCCTACTTAGCACTTCTCAGCCTTATAAAAAGAAGTTTGTTTATTTACTTGTTTGGTTATTTATTCAGAGAGTGAGAGAGGAAGGGGCAGAGAGATAAGGAGAGAGCCGAAGTAGGCTCCATACTCAGCACAGAGCCCAACGTGGGGCTTGATCCCACGCCCATGAGATCATGACCTGAGCTGAAATCAAGAATCAGACGCTTAAGCAACCGAGCCACCCAGGTGCCCCAGCACTCCTCAGCCTTTTGAAACGTATGCTCCTTTTTGAAAACTGTGGCGGTTCCATGTCCTAATGTTCAGTGAAAAAAAGTAAAGTCCAAAAGAGTATTTGGAGTATGCTACCTTTCATGTAAAAAGAGAGAATATAGGAAAATACCCAGCCATGTACTCATTTGCACAAAGGAAATGCAGAGAGGGTTAGCCAGAAACGAAGGGTATGGGCTACTACCCACAGCAGGTGAGTGGACAGGAGTGGAGAGAAGAGGAAAACAGAAGAGAGGAGGAAGGGCGGAGGAAAGAGCCATCCTTCTATGAGTACATCTTATGTACAGTTTGACTTACGCGTCAAAGTAATGCTTCACATATCCCAAATAAATAAATAATTCAAAGCAATCAGGGTGTGTGTTGGGGGGGGGCAAATGGAATACAATACTAAAACTAAATCTAGCTCTATTGCGAATGAACAACTACATTAAAGGGATGGGGAAGAAAATAACTAAACAACCGTGGAAAACAGTGTCCTGACTGGCTACTGGAAGGCTAAAGACAAGCAGCATAAATGCTGTGACCTGGTTAGCAAACATGTTTCTCACAGGACTATCAGCTAGCAAGTCTGGAACTAATCTATGTAGATAATAGAACTAATAAATAGGTAAATTCATCTTAGAATTCGAGAGCAGCAGTTTCCACCATAGAAGAAAGATGTTACAAGTAAGAAAAGGGATACGTATAAAATGATCCCTGTGATAATTAGTTTTAAATCATATTCATATCTATCTATCTATATATATTTTTCTGTCTCTCTTTATATGTATATGTATATACACACACATATATGTGTATATATATGTATATACATATGCATGTGTGTATATATGTATATACATATATGTGTGTATATACATATATATATATGAAGGCCTAAAGGCATTACCACCCAGGAGCAATGAACACACCTACAACATAGCTATCTGGGTATCTACACAGCACTGGCCAATAAAAAGAATCACAGCTTTTGGAGAAGTGGCCAATTCTGAGCCAGGACATGGAGAATACAAGATGAGTCTGGAACATCTTCTAATGCCAGAAAACAAGAAAATGCCCCCCAAAAGATGAGAACCTGTTCAAAAAGACAGCAATGAACCTGGAAGCACCAAAGCTGAAACAATCTAGCAAGAAAAGATAGTATAGATTCTAACCTAAAATAAAGTAAATGTCCATAAATGATAGATAGATATATAGATAGATAGGCAGACAGATAGACAGACAGATAGATAGACAGATAGATAGACAGACAGACAGCCAGACAGATAGATAGATAGATAGATAGATAAGTAAACACCAAAAACAGATAAACAATTGTAATCAAATGCCTATAACATAAAGATTGCCATGGTAACCATTGTTAAGAGTACAGGGTTTTCTGGCGTTAAGTACATTTACATCGTTGTACAACCATCACCACCACCATCTCCAGATCTCTTTGCATCTTGCAAAACTGAAACTCTGCACCCATTCAACAATGATGTCTCGTTCTCCTCTGGCAACCACCATTCTACCTTTGTGTCCATGAACTTGACCACTCACATTTTGACGGCTGGGTCTTTCACACGAGGGGCATCGTAGAGCGCTTGTCCTTTTGTGACTGGCTCATTTCACTCAACATAGGGGCCTCAGGATTCATCCATGACACAGCAGGTGTCAGAATTTCCTTCCTGTTAAGGCCATTGTCTGGACACCACATTTTGTTCATCCATTTATCCGTCAGTGGACACTTTGTGGCTTCCGTCCCTTGGCTATTGTGAATAATGCTAAGAACATGTGACATCCCGCTTTTATATTTACACATTCTTCACTCAATTGTCAGAGTCCTACAGCATCTCTGGAAAATCAGTATTATTATTACTTTCTTGCTTATCAGATGAGGACAAAGGGGCTCAGAGTATCATGGTCACTACGTGGCAGAGCAGGGTTTTTGAATGCAGGTGTAACAAACCAACAGTCCCTGAATTCAGTTCCACTGATTAAACATGGGAAACCTCATATATCTTTCATTTGCTTTTGAAAAAGGAATACTGGCTAGAAGAATATCCTCCCTGGGAATTTACTGGATAATAGAGAGAGATTAAACTGTCCTAGGTTTTCAAAATAATGAGAGTACTACCATTCTGGGTTTCCAAAACAATTTGAATCACTTTTAGGGGTCCAGAGTTAATTTAGCTCTTTTTCCCCGTGAAATGTTCTTTTGTCTTCTGGAAGCTCCTGAAGCCTGGAATGAGAAGGTGAGGAGGGCGACGCATCCCCCAAAGTGATGGATTCTAATGAGGATTCTCTGTCTGTCCTGTTATATTCCCTCCTTCCCTTAGAGACCAGGGGATCTGACCCCTGCAGGGACCTGGCCGGACTGGGGGTTGAGGGGAGAGTGACAGGGAGTCTTGAGTTTGGGTGCAGTCAACGAGGACAACACTGTTTTCTGGGGCAAATGGTACCCAGAACCACCCCCACTGTGCCTGGCCCTCAGGAAAAGCTGTCCCTTGCCCTGCTGAAAGGCGCCAAAACATTAGCTGCCTGTAATTTTGACATGGCAGATATTTAATAAGGAACAAATTAGCACTTGGGTCTTTTTTTCCTGAGACAATCCAATTTCTATGCCAGGCACCAACTTCTATATTTCAAAATGCATTTTTGAAGGTTAATTAGAGAAGCGGCAGAGATAGTGGTTTCCAAGAGGGATTTTTCTGGTTCCTTCTAGGTCTACGGACGGCAGAAAAAATAACTTTCCGACACTGTAAATTGAGTATGTGAAGCTGTGAGAATAAACCCATCTCATTAGTCATCATGTCAATTATAGTATCTAAGGAACAATTTTGTAGCAATAGCATATTTATTTGATGTTGTGAAAGCTACCTGGACCCACTGTTAGGATTGTATTTGCTCTTAATGCTCCGAGTACCTCTTTAACAAAATGGCACTCCATAAAAATTTAGTGTGTTCCTACCGTAATTAAATGGCCCTAGTCATTTTTGCATTTATGATATAAACTGTAATGGCTGTAAAACCCCGCAATTAACTTTCCTTGCGCCAACATTTCATACTTGAGAAATTCTCATTACAAATTTCATTACTGATTCACTTATCTGTAATTTGTCCTATGTAACCTAAAGAATATTAACAAATTTAGAGTCACTTTTGCTCTATTAAAAACTAAATATAAAAGTCTTTCACCTAGCAAGTCAGTCTTGATATTTCAACGGGCCCCGAAATGGTTCAAGTGCGGTGGTGAGGACGGGAAGGGGAAGAGATCATCTGTCTGGAAAAAGGGGAGCGAATGTGGCGGGAAATCAGTGGGTGTCATTGAGCTCACCCGCCTTCTCAGCGAGAGGCACAAAGGCTCTTGGGCAAGGCCAGGGGAGCAGGGGACAGCGCATGTGGAGAAGTGACAGGGGAAGTCAATGGAGGCCCGGGGTTTCCTAGGCCGGGGCCTGAGGCTTCTCTCACTTTTGCTTCCAGTCTCTTTCCCCTGTGCTCCTCTCGCTCTTGGGGGTCAGGGCTGGCTGGAGCCACCCTTGCACGGTTGTACCTGGCTTTTCTGCTTTGGTAGGAAGTCTCCCCGGAGGAATTTGGTCGTTACCAATGGCAACGTGGAAAAAGAGTTCAACGGGAGAGGGGAAAGCGAGCGTCCCCGACTGGAGAATACTTACATTGCAATTTGCCTTCTCCCCTGGCACAGATCGCCTTGTGGTGAAATTTGGAGAAAATTTCTGCCTCTTCTAAACCCCCTCCCCCACTCTTTAAGGCAGAAACAAACATACACCCACATTTAAGCGCAAGTCATCTGACCTGGTGTCATGAGACCTGAATTCTAGTCTTCACTCTGTCCCGACCTTACAGGGTGACTGGGGCAGGTTTTGTAACCTGTCTGGGCCCCAGCTACTGCACTGGGAAAGGAAGGGGCTTCTAGAATGGTCACTGAGAACACAGGGGACACCGAGAACATAGGGAACATAGGAAGCTACCGAACAGTTCATTTCCTAGTAGATAAAACCAAGGGCCTCTCTTCATGCGACCAAAGCCACCTTAGCCCCTGGGTTCCCGTAACAACGATCTCCACGAGGAAGAGCCTGAGTAAATATTTTCCCCCAATAACACCCTATCTCAGCATTTCCCTGCCTTCCATAACTGCATTCATTTTATTCTAGTTTGTAATTAACTTTTACACAATTAAATCGGAGATAGAAAATTACTGTCCCAACATAAATAATCCTGCTGCTGGATGCGGCAGTGTTAACACAATCAACAATACGATTCATAAATGAAAGAAATGTTGTCATACTTATTACTTCTGTGTGCTCCATCTTTTATAGAATATTACAGTGTAAATTGAAATTTTATATGATTTAATAAACCTCAAAAAGATATTATGGCCAAGTAACCACATAACTGTAACAAATTGTCCTCCTCCCTCATTACAGAGCTTTCTCCTCACACGGGGCTCAGCCTCATTATCAGAGCGGTGTCTTTGACAACCCGGAGCCCATTAAAAACACCTTGAAGAAAGGATGCCCCACGCCGTGGCGCTTCAAAATCTATACCGGGCTGCAACCCTTAAGGATGGCGTGACAAAATCAGGAAGCAGTTCCTTCATTTTTCATCCCAGGGAATCAAGCAACAGACGGGTTATCTGGGCCCCGAAGCCAGCCACCCACCCCCACACATCTAAGTGACCCACGCCAAGTTCCGCATCGCCACAAAGACTCTCAAGTCAAATAATCGAAACGGCAGTGGAGGAGGGGGGGGGGGGTACTGCCCCTCCAAACCTTTAGCTGCTTTTATAGGGTTACTGGTGTAGGTTTCAAGTTGCTTTGTTTTCAGGGCACCGGAGCTCCCATTTGCCACCGATAGCCATTTTTCAAAGGTTTCTGGCTCACCCAGGAATTCATTAGGGTAGTAGCGAGAAGAAAGGGTGGAGAGAATAGACCTGCAGTGGAAGTCCAACCCCACCCCGCGCTCTCTCCCGCCTCACCCGCGCTCCCTTGTTTTCCAGTTTGGAAGGAGCAAGCCAGGGGTGTATGTGAGCACCGTCTAATCAGATGCAGCGGTTTTCTCAGAGCCTGGTGCGATTTCTGTAGCTTCCAGCAGTGTGTGGGACACACTCGCGCTGAAGAATTTAATGACTTGTTTTACTGCCGCCTGCCATCAATATTTATCTATATTAACTGAAGAAAGGCATTACTCGAAATGGCGTTTCACACCTCTGAGCATTATACAGTAATTCTAAAGTCGTAAGTTGTACCAAATTCTACGGGCAAACTGAGAGATACGGTATGAATGGAAATAGTCCAGCTCGAAGTTTTTAAACTTGAATTGTCTGCAGCAATCTGGAAAGCCAAAGTCAAGATGATTGGAGTTGTTATGGCTGGGAGTCTCTGGGTAAAAAGAAACGGAAACAATCGTTCCTTTGCTTGTTTTTGTTTTGTTTTGTTTTGTTTATCCCTTGAATTATCAAGAGCCCTCTGAAAGTATATATAATAGAAAAGAGAAGCTCAGACAAAGCAATGAGCCGACGTAGAGGAGTACCTGGCTTATTTCTGCCTTAATCACTCAGGCAAGCAGGCTGAATTATCCCTTCCGTGTTTCCACTTACCTTCCTCTGGTGGTCAGTTTTCTCGCCCTTGGTTTCCCCTTGCCAGAGAGTTGTCTCTGAGCCCGTTTTATCACGTAAACACTTCCTGGTTTGCATCTCTTCAACGCACTTCTGGAAAAAGTACCCCACTTACTGGATGGAGGGTTTGTGCCCCTGCTTATGGCCGCCCCGCACCCCCACTAGCACGCAAGCGCCTTGAGGGCAGAGACAAGCCGTTCTGTCTCTAGCATAGATACGTGGCAGGGGCCACTTTCCATTTGCAGAGTGAATTACCCGCCCCAGAAGATCGTGAGCTTAAGGCACTGCGGGAATTCTAGTATCTGCACAGACCACGTCATTTTGAGCTTTAAAAGCACCCTTTAAATATCCTAGGCTTGAGCTTTACTGAAAGGCCAGCGTTCTCAAGGGTGAAAAGGCTGAGGGAGATCAGTTGGGCCAACCCTTCACCTTACCGAGGAGAGAACTTAGCCCCAGAGGGATTAAGAGACTCACTCATCCAAGGTCGTTCAGAGCTTTGCAGCAGCATAAGTAGCTCCAGAACCTGGGCTGCTGGCTGCTGGCTCTTTCTCAGACGCTGTGTTCTATCTCCAAAAATAAGTTCTCCCGCCAATGGCTTCTAGGATAGCTTGACTTTCGCATTCTGGTCTAAAATGCACTTCCTATAATTTTCCCGTCTTTAGAAATTATGTTTATGGGACATCGGGGCAGGAGAATTAGTCCTCAATTCATAATAGGTAAGGTTTACAGTTTTAATAACGAAAGTAGAACTTCAGGGAAACTTCACAACTGCCCTATCAGCCCCCCACACTTAGGTTTTATGTTAATCCAGGATTACTCACCCAGTGACTTTACACACTTTGGAAGAAGCGCAAGACTTGGAAATAGAAATAGCGAACAGAAGGACACATGTGCAGCGGGAGTCTGATTCCCAGCCTTTCTGGAGTTGTAAAAGCCTGCTGTTATTTGGTGGCTTCTGTGAAACAGGACTGACACATTGCTTATTTCCTTTAAAAAAAAAATATGAAGTAGAATTAATTTATTTTCATTTTAAGGCTTGGAAGCACTCCTGGAATTAACCAGAGATACCCTGGAGAATGAGCTGTAGGGATGAGAATCACTGAATGAGAAGCTGAAAATCAGGAGGTAAGACCGCGTATGTATCAATCCACATTCAGGCACGACATTGAGCATGACTTATAAAGTCATTTGTGTCCTTTAAATAAATAGATAGTGATAGATTTTCAAAAAGGGTTGAGGGAGGGGAAAAAGCTATTCAGGAAACGCTGGTGTAATCCTGCCGTTTTCAGAAAAAAAAGGGAAGTCGTGGGTCTAATTTCGTGCCATGCCAGGCATTAGTACTCAGAGTAAATAAAATTGCCTACTAAAATAAGATATCTTTTCTCTGAATGTCATCTGTTTATCCACTCTTCTAAGTAAAATTAAGAGCAAAGGTAAAGAAAACCGTGGCTCATCATATGGGGCAGAAGCTTTGGGAAAAAAAGGAAATATGTAAAGCTTTCTCTCAACATCAAATCAATATCTCATTTTCTTAGTGATTAATTCAAAATGAGCATCCAGCTCCTGATGTTTTAACTGATATATGATCCCAATCTTTTATTTACTCTCTATATTTCCAAGGCGGGATCATTTTAGTGGCAGCTGGTCGTTGCATTGATAACTCCCTGATTTAGGTCAGCGGAACACGTGCAGATGATAAAAACAGTTTTAGGTATCTCGAAATCACGATACGGAAATATTTTCTTCATTCTTTCAGGCTAGCAAGCGACGACAGGTATTCAGAGCATCGGACTGTCAACACAGTGAGTTCTGCTGTCGCCTGCATCATAATCTGTTTCTTAGTAACACTTGGTCTGAGCAGCCGTAATAGAATTAATTATACTTCATTTTGCTGCCTTTAACAGTATTGACCAAATTTAAGAACAAATGAGAAGTGCTTATCAAGCTTGAAGAAAATAATCCATCAGTGGCACAATTTAAATTCTCTGCAGTTCTCTTATTAATCAAAGTAACACTTACTATCCTATCTCCACTTCCCATTAACAGTCATTAAGCCCTGCTGCTGATTGAAGCAATTTCTTTAGGGATCTCAACCTCATTTTTAAGAGAACCTTCTTTAGTGGAAAACAATATCATATAAACGCAGCAACTTAAGAGAGAGGGAGAAGGTTCTTCAATCATGTTCTGACCTTGATAGTTTTCAATGGTGTGAGTTCAAAAAAGTACCCAACTGTGATTCTGGAAACTTCAAGAGTGGATGGGCTGTCCTTGCCTCAGCACCTGAAGGAGGCACGACTCGAACAGGCAAGGCTTGGACTTGGCTCAAACCGCTTGCCAGCCTCTCTGGAGCACTATGGCCCTTGTTCTAGTCTTTCGCTCACAGTGTCTGATGCTTCTCAGAAAAACGGAATACCCCAAGAAGGGCTTACCAGTCATACCTCTGTTTTGAGTTGTCGTTCTGAGTAGGCGCGTGGTAGAGAGGTAAGACCAAGGAGTGTGGGGCTGGAAGACTTGGGTTTGAGGCAACACTCATACTTCTAAACCAGGGGATCTTGAACAACTTATCCAGTCTTTCTGTCTCCATTTTCCTCTGAAATGGAAATAAGGGTACCGTCGGCTCCACATTGTGCACAGCACACAAGAAAATGGATGTGAAAGTCTTTTGAAATTGTCAAATGCTATACAAATGTTAACTCATCAAGCCCTAGAAGTCATGGACGGTGTTTCGTTCAGTTCTGTCCCCAGGCTCTCGCCCAAGGCTGAGACACAGTAGGGGCCCAATAGGTGTTGAAGTAATGCTAAGGAAGCCCTATTTCTAAACGTGAGGATAATGTAATAAAGCCGCATCATGTAATTTTTCAAAAATACCTGCAATGGTGTGGAGTGGAAGGGGCCATGGAGGTACAAAGCAGGGCTCTAGGGCACTGAGAAGAAAACCGAAACACTACGAGAATCCAGGGAATTTGGAGGGCCACGCCCTGCTCCTGAGATGTTCCCAGAGGCCAGAAGAGAGTAGACTTTGGCAGGGAGTGCACTGCCTTTCCTTGAAAGAGATGAAGGGCACCTTCCACCGCTTAATCTCTGGTAAGACATTCAGTGTATGATTCCCGGCTCGAAGAAATGAAATGCGGAGCTGAATTTTTGGATCACAAGAGTTCTCTGATCAGTGTGACTGAGGAAGCGGTGACCTTAAGAGGAAAATGCCCAGGGAATGTTGGTGACTGGTACGGGAAAGCCTGCCGGTTAGGTCATGCTAGGCAAGATGGAAGAGGGGGAACCGTTTCCTCACCAGGTGCCCAGTGCATTCCGCGCCTGGAGGTTGGACGTCACAGCGATTGACAGCACAGCTTGGGGAACTTACTAGGCTGGTAAGAGTCAAGTCTGCAAGTTGAATGCAAAGCAATCGCATATCAGGATGTGGTCTGGACTCGGGCATAGGCTCTGGGCCTGCATCGTAGCTGTTCTACTAGCATTTTGTGTCCAGACATCTAATAATACTCTGGAGTCTCACCTCCTCGCATGCCTAACCCCTTGGACACCAGTGTTTCCTTTCGGTTATTCATTGTCATTCACCATAATCCTAATGTTCATAAAAGCCAAATACGGCATGGCACTGGTTATAAAATTTCAAGGCAGTAAAAACACTCAGTATTCATCCCGCTCAATCTTATCCATGAGGAAACAGACTCCGGTCCAGTGCTGTGCCTGAGGCCACCCAGCTGGGCACAGTTGGCCATCTTGAGCCCATTCAGAAGCGACCTCACTCCTCTGCGCAGCCTTCTGAGATCTGCTACGAAGCTCTTCTCTTTCCCCCAGAGGAGGCCGAATACCTTTGAAGGAGACCCACAGAGACCTCTCAGGAAGGATTTCAGCATGCCTGTCGGATTCTTATGTCTCCGTTTTAAACACAGAACCCTTTTGCTTTGGGCTGGCTCAAAGAGAAAGATTTCAGAGATGGGACAGGTGAGGCAAATCCATCATTTTCGCTTAATGGTCAAAGTCCCAGGACAGATCAATCAAGACCTGGATCTGAATTTGCTTGGCCAGCATAGACGTGAAGACGCCTTTCAATAGGCTATTGGGCCTGATGTATAAAGAGAATCATACAATCGATGTAGATGGGGAACAACCTCAAATTCTGATGACCACTGACATCTCCGGCCGCAGACCAGGCCCCCCTCTTGAGATGTTCCCGGAGGCCAGAAGAGAGGAGACTTCGGCAGGGAGTGAATTGCCTTTCCTTGACGAGATGGAGGGCACTATCCACCACTTAATCTCTGATAGACGTTCAGTGTATGATTCCCATCTCGAAGAAATGAAACGCTGAGCTGAATTTTTGGATCAATGGAATACCTACTCCTGTTAAAGCACTTAAAAAGGAAAACATCTACAAAACGTCCCATTAGGCTGACAAATTTATAACACTATGAAAAGCGTGCCAGCAGTTTCAAAGCCGAACAGAGCGTTGTGTTTAAAGAGTATGAATGGATTTGAGTTCAGCCATATTTCATCCACGCGAACAAGTTTAGCTATCACATCTCTTCCCAATATTTCCCACATTTACTTTTAACTAGGCATATGTACGCCATGACAGAATATGGACATCATCTTAAAAAATAAGTTGTAAAATGAATGATATTAAATGGACTTTCACAGCGTGAAGACATGGAAATATATTCTCATCTTGATGTGCGGGGCTGTACAGACATAAATGCCATTAGCATTAATGGTAATTATGTGCGTAAATCCCCATGCTCTGGGTGAGAATATGCCCCTTAGTTTGCAAGTACAATGACGGGCTCATTTTTGAGATTAGAAACAGCTGAGGCTTCCCCCCCCCCCCCCCCGCCCCACTCCTCACCCCCTAACTGGGAGACATATACAGAGTGGCTCAGAGCATAAAGTCTGATCGGCCCCTTTCACGAAACACGCGATTCAAGCACTTTAAAATTCTTTCGCCTCGGCAAAGCGTAGGAAAAAAGTCTCTACCTGCAGTCTGAGTTTCCCAGTAATTTACGCTACAGCATTCGTAGTTTCTTGTCACCTGCCCGGGGTGGTTACCCTACCAGAGATCTGCACGCTCGCAACGAATTCATTCTATTAGGGGCTGATAACTACCGAGAATAATAGTTTTCAGTCGACCCAGAAAGGACCGCGTAGCTACGATGAAAATTTGTGGAAAGCACGCAAATTTGGTATCCTGTTTACCAAGGCCAGTGCTCTAATCTCATTGAAACAGGCAGGCAGGTGACAGTGCCAGGGAAAAGAATCCCGTCTTCCCTTTATAAGCCTTACGTTAACAAGGCAACATGACCCAAGTATTCGGTTAGGCCTCACGTCACACAGTAGGAAAACAAAAAAGTCCTCTTTGCCCAAAAGTCAGGAGACATTTCACACAGAGGGCCGACTGTTTTATAACTTCACAAACACTCCATCAGGGGAAGATGGGACGAAGAGACACATGTAATTAAAATATACTAAAAGAAACAAGCCATTGCGGCTTTCAATTACCATGGAACGAAGAAGCAACCATATTATTTCTACAAACTATTTTCACTTAGCACAGTTCAGATGGAATTATTGCCATGACCTTTTAAAAATGTGAAAGAGTGAATCAATACCCTTTCAGAGGCAAGATTACAGGACCAGAATTGGCCGTGCTCTAATAGTATTTCTGCATCAGAAGGCAGTTGAAACCTAATTATCGTCAATCACATACAAGGTAGTGCCACGTACTGATGAGCCCAGGCAGACAGCAGCGTGCACGGGAGGGTCTGTGAATGAGGGTCTTCGACAGGGAGGAGCACGTGTGCTGAAGGGGCCGGGGCATCCGGGAAGCCCGAGGCCAGTGGAGTAAGGCTTACAGGTGACTTATAGGGACTGTCACTCATTTACAATAACTAACACCGGCCTGTCAGAAACAGCCACCTGTAAATGATGTATGAGTGGCTGGCAGCCTGCCATCCCCCCATAGACCTTGCAGCCAAGAATCACATTTTATTGTCGAGGTCATCGGAATGCTTACTTGGATACATGCCATATATTATTAAAAAATAACAAACAGCCAATCAGCAACGCTTCTTAAGGCTCAAGGGCAAAATAGCCAACCTGCTTACAGAAAATGGGAAAGCAACATCCAAGCTCCGTTTTAGCAGGTGATTTTTTTTTTAATTGCTTCTCTCCACATAGAAAGAAACAACACTGTGGAGAGGCCTGAGGCAAGTGATACAATGTCAGATGGAGAGAATATATTCGGATATTCACTTTTCCTGGGCTGTTTTATCCATGATGCCAGCACCAAAAATAAACTTCCCTTCATCAACAACGACAGCCCCAACTGCTACGCTATGTGCTGGTGATAAGCTTCCAGGCGGTGAAAGCCACAGAAACCAGTTAGCAAGGCAAGGAGATAAGGATGTCTGGTTTGATTTTTCTATTCAATTCCATCTTTTTGGAATCTGCCAGAGAGTACCAAAATGACCCTGCGTCCCACGACAAAATTTTTCTTTGCAACCAATCGTTTCATATACTATCAGAAGGCCATATACTGTTTTTAATTTGATTCAATAGCCGAGGTATGGGTAGAAGTTTCAACAATGTTTCAACATAAGAAACGTATAACATTATCAAATGTTAGAGATACTGGGGCGCCTGGGTGATTCAGTCAGTTAAGCCTCTGACTCTTGATTTGGGCTCAGGTCACGATCTCACGGTCTGTGAGTTCGAGCCCCCCCCCCCCCCCCCCCCCCGTGGGCTCTGTGCTGACAGTGTGGAGCCTGCCTGGGCTTCTCTGTCTCCCTCTCTCTCTGCCCCACTTGATCTCTCTCTCTCAAAAATAAACTTTAAAAAGATGTTAGAGACAGTAAGCCATTAAGAAGAATTTGACAACTCCTGGCAACTTTCAAGCCAAAGAATCTATTCTGCAGCCATACAATTTCAAATGTTGTCCCATCTAGCTTAGCGTTCAAAATCTCGGTGATAATCGGCTTGCCCCGTCTTGCTCCACAAGCTTCACTTACTCGCACAGAAATGAAGGATTCGGCATATTTGTTAACATTATATAGTAATTGGACAGCGTTTTGTTCAATGCTCTTAATGTTCCTCGAATAAAAACATTAAAAATGCACTAAAAAAAAAAAAAAACAACTAGGAATACTCATTACACACGAGCAATAGTTTTTAATTTAGAAAAAGAGTCTAATTGAAATTACATTTGTTATGTAGAGACTGCCAATAATTATCTTGGCTTTAAATATGCAAACACAAAGATTTCTTTTTGAATTGATGACTCTTTTCAGAAGGGGCTGCCACTAGTTGAATTCAGTGATCCGGGGACTGGGCTGTGAAAACAGGTCGTCCCCAGGTGGACCGGATAGCCTTCCAGAGCTGCCACGGTAGAACACGTGCCAATGTAGCGACCGGGCGGTTCCACGAGATTCCGGCCCTAGGAGTATGTCACCATGCTTGTCCCAGTCACTCCGCTACAACCACAGAATTCCCGAATGGGCAAATCCGCTTCCCGCAGACCGGTGATATGCCACCATTTTAGCCGCCAGCCTCTTATCACAGAAAATGAGAGAACAAGGGGCATTTGGCGAGACTAAAGAGGAAGTTAAAATCCTGCCCTGGCTAGGACTTGAGCGATTTTGAAAAGCCGACCACCATGGCTAAAAGCAGTGACTTGTGGGTAAGGAGGGACTCCTACGGGATTCCGTAACTCACTTGTTGGGCTCAAAAACAGCATGCAAGAGCCTCTCTCTTAAAGAGCTCACGGCCAAAGACAACCCTCACACCTCTTCTTTATGACATATCCTGTTATCAC